>NC_050480.2:96399120-96703667 GCF_012460135.2 Molothrus ater | reverse complement strand
GTAGTTGAAGTAGTTTCAATGTTAACCCACATTTCCCAGCACATGCTTCCTGAATTAGAGTCCCAGTTTTTGGGGTGTTTTTTTACAGAATATTTAGCACTGAGCTGCAGACAGCTGTGTGTGCCTGGGAGTATCATAGGGAACTGTGCTGAAGATACAGCAGTCCCCCTCTAAGTGCAAAAGTCTTCCTGCATTTCATTACAGAAATGAAAAGTAGAGCTAAGGTAGAAGTCTAGGAGGTTTGCACAGGACAAGAGAGGGTAAATGACAGCAGTTATAACAGGATTAACAACTAAAGCATCATCTCCCACACTCTGGGGCTTGATGTCACCGATTTTTCATGGGTTTTCCCTATTAAAATCAATGTGGAGAGTAAAATACAATTTATAGTCTTTTAACTTAGAGGTTTCAGGAAGGAAGCAGATCACAAGCACTTGTTCTGCTGTATTCAACCTAAAAAATTAAACAGTTCATTGGCTAAATTATTATAATTTCCCACTGCCACCATTCCCAAAGATGACTTTTTATCTCTGTTGAAGGCTTCATCAGCCTGAAAGATGAGTGCAGAAATAGAAGTCCTCTGGAGGAGCAGCAGGCTCTGCCACAGAACAGCAATGTCTAACACTGTCACAGTCATTTTCTGGTGTGGTTTGCACGGATTTCAAATAAAGGAATAGAATGTCTGCATTTGAATAACTGTTTTTGTCCCATGTCATACAGCTGATTTATAGAATGTGTCACTACATTGAATGTTGGTTCATAAAATAAAATCATATTGGAAAATCTGCAGACATAAATTTAAGTATTTATTGAAAGCTGAGTGTAGCAAAGTTAAGTTGATGTTAACTGCCATGATCACTTGCCTGACTCTTGCCAGCAACTTCCAGGTATGTTTAGGAACATATTGCATGAGACAGTATGTGACTTTTGAGAAATGTCTACACACAAGCTTTCATAAACCTTTATTCTGTCTCTAGAATTTGGAATGATGGGAGATCATACAATTAAAAGTCAGCGACCTCGATCTGTTCATGAGAAAAGGGTCCCTCAGGAACAAGCTGATGCTGCTAAATTTATGGCACAAACTGGTAATACATCAGTTACATTTTTTCTATTTACTGTTGTTAATTTTAGCAAGACCACTGCATGTTTCCATAATCTTTTGCTGCATATTTGTCAGTTTTCTAAGCTGATACTTTTTTTGAGTCATTTATTTTTTTTTTCACCAGTTAAAGTCCATAAATAAAGTAGCTAAGAGTTAGATAGATCATGCAAAAACATGCACTGTGAATGTGAATACCAAATCATTTAGTGTAAGCATGAATTTCTTTAGTGGTAAAAGCAGTCTCACATGTACAAACACAGGACAGCTCACTGTGACGTTAACTTTTTTTCAAAGATGTTAAGAACATGCTTCAGAATTTCTTTATAAATAGAATGTCTAATCCTAGCTTTAGGCTTTTATCAAATTAATTAATGACTGGGGTGACTTTAATGTGCATGCGTTCAGCATTTGCTATCTTTGGCCCAGCACGATGCTCTGTTCTCTAGTTTCCAGATTCATAATTGCTAAATGAAATTGGCCGTAAGTCGATTTTAATTGAATGTGCAAATTATCTAACAGTTTTTCATCTAAAACATATTTTCTAATTTTGTTTGAGCAACTTCATCTTCTTTATCTAAAGATACCAAGATGATATTGGAAACCTGGAACTGAAGTAATTAAAAAAAAGCCTGATTAGCCTGTTTACCAACAGTTACCACAGCTGTCTTTGAGGTCAATGATAAAATTTTAGTGGTGAGTTGAATTAAGCTCTCATACACCAAAACTACTGCCCATTTTGACTTCAGTAATGATCCATGTATCTGTTGGTAAAAGCTAACTCTTTATAGGTACCCTACACACTTCATTCCAGTAAGTTACTGAGTTGACAATCTTGTGCCCCATAATTGTTGTATGGATTTGAATCAACTTCTTCTGTATCCCACAGTAACTAACCTAGAATATATGCCTGCATCAGTTGTACATAATGCTTCCAGTTTTTATGCACTTCAGTAAAAGAGCTATAATTGCTTCTAGTTATGTTGCATGTTGACTTCCTTAGTGGTAGGGTGCTTTACTTAACAGATTTGCAGAAATCGGTATATTAAGCAATCTAAGTATAGCCAATCAGCGTAGACCTGTTTGATAACAAATTTAGAACAGGAAAAAGTCTGTTTCCCTCATATTAATCTATAGAATTGCTTTATGGCTAACTCCCAGATACTACTGTAAGCAAATGCAGTGGAAGAAGGGAGCCTAGAGTTCTCTGGGTCTCCATGCAGTTTTTGTTTAGGAAAGTAGAACTTATCACTTACATACCTAGATCAGACATAAAATGTTAGTTGCTTACTACATAGAATAACACCTTTGCTTTTATGCTGCTTCTTGAATTCATACAATTACTCAAAAAATAATAAAATTATCTGGGGTTTTTTTCCCATATAAATCCTTAAAACTTTAATAATATCACGCAAATCTTGTATTTGATAATTTTTAGTCATGCATTGCAGTGCATCTATTCTGGGTATTAAGAGAGCTGCATTACAAGTGCAGCCCTTATACCATCACCTTCCAATACATTGTGTGTGTGGAGTGGGAGATGAGAGTTCCAAATTGCACAGGATTGGTTTTCAAGGTCCTGTTCTGAAAGCATGTGAGATGTATGAGCATATAAATTTAGATGCCAGAGTTTGGGGAAATATATATTTTCCATGCTGCAGGTTAATACATTTTAAGTAATACTTGTGCTCTTTCTGGACATACTAATTTTCATATCTTCATTTTGTTTTTCCTTTGTAGTGATCATTGCATATTTTCTTCACCTGTAATGCATTCATTTTTCTTGCAATAAAATGATTGTGATATCTTCCTAAACTGATTCATAAGGTTTTTTTCCTAACATATCTATCTCATTAATTTATCCACTAAGAAATATTATTGGTAATTGGTTATTGAGTTTATGGGGTTTTATATTTTAAGCCTTGATATTTTATTTTGTGTAATAATAAAACAGATACAAAAGTGCAACAAAATATTTGTATGTTTTTAAAAGGCAGAGAGATAGCAATAGAGAAATGTCCTGGAAAAGATTTATGAAAAGCATTTAATACTGTTTGAATTGTGGACTTAATCCACCAAATTTTGCTGGAAATTGAAGAGTTTTAAAATGTGGTATTAAAATATGCATTTTTCTGGTTTTGGAGAGTATTATGAAGCAGTAAAAACATTTATTAAAAATATTGTGTGAATAATTTCTTGTTCTATATTTGTCATTTTATGTGTTTGGACTGATCCTTCCCTTAGGTGTTATGGGATTTAGAGATTATAATGCAGGTAAGTTTTACACAGATCAATGAGGCCTTCCATACAGTAAGTTATGTTTCCTCTTATGTGTCAAGCATCAGGGGAGAATAAGAGTTTAGTAGTTTGCTAAGAAATAATTTGGGATTACAGATTTAATATGATTGATATAAAAATTTAAGAGTTCTCAAATAACAGAAAACAGGAAGGTAAATAAAAAGTAGCCTGTTCAAAATTCTCATTTCAGAAAAGAATGGATAAGAGGAAAGCAAACAATGGAAGATATATTTGCAGATTTTGTACTTAACCTAGATTTATTCTAGAAAATATAGCAGTTTTATGTGCTGAAGTTAAAATGGTAAATTAACAATTATATATATGTAAAGATGTTTTCCTTCTTTTAATCTTTTAAAATAAGTAATAATCGTCCTGAAAACAGTATAAAATACTCTGAAAAATTAAAAATTACCAAAAAAATCATAATGCATTGTATAAAAGGAAGCAAAGCAGCTGGTGAGATAAGTGTGTTCTTTATTTTGTTTACATTTTGCTCTTTTTTGCACTGCATGTTAATATGGAGGATCTTCCTCCAGCAAATGTTTAAGCCTTCTTTACATATAATGACGTATATTAAGAAATTATGCTTTTTGTGAATGAACAGTACATAAATTCTCAGAACTTCTAATAATTAGTACCAATTTAAAAATTCACTCAATACATTCACACAACAGTCTGACTACAGCCTAATAATCATGTTGCTGATATTTTCCATCATATTCCAAGAGTTTAGAGTAACATTTTTATCACTTTAATATATAATTTATTTTTAATTTCTTTGTTTTATTAGTTGTGTAATGTCAATATGTCTGTATTGAATAATGGATTGTTTACACTGAGTATATATAACTCTTTTACATAATGAGGAACATCTTGAGAAACATAGTTTAGACTTTTTCTGCTGCTTGACCTTTTATCTAAGCAATTTTAACAAAGGCAAAGTCAAACTTCAAACATGTAGGAAAAGACAAAAAGTATTAGCCTAGAAACTCACAGTAATACAAGTCTTTTTACCATGCATATAGGGCTTATAGTACATATTTTATAATTTTTAATGTCTACATATATATTCAATATATTTAGCATCTTATGTCATCTAACCTGAACCTAAGATAACTGCCTAATCAAAGTGCTAAATTCATGTCACAAGAAGTATTAAAACAATAATCAGTGATTTTTTTTCATTTTTTTCACCTAACAAATAAAGAAAAGGACTACAAAAATTACTGGTGAATTTTTGTGTGTAGAAAGCTCATAATTTTGTGGTTTTCTGTAGAATTTTTTAGAATTGCATATAATTTTATTAAAAACAGAGGGATTTGAGTGCTAATTATAACGCATTCTGTCTTTTTACTGAATAAGAAGCACTTTTTTTTTATAAAGCATTGAATAGCCTCAGAATTGAACCTTAGAAGTCTAGCAGAAACAATCATTTTGCAAAGGCTTCCTGCCTGACCTCTGGGGGAAAAAAAAAACAACAACCAAAAAAAAGACAGCTTGGAGAGATTCACAGATTCTTGCTACAAAGTACAGTTTGAAGAAATAGCATGTCACTTACTGCATTCTTGGAAGATAGCACCAGAATATTCCTGCTTTGCAGACAGTCCCTCAACTGTGATCAGTATCAGAACTTTTGGAAGGCAAGAAGTATACTGAGATAACTGAAATTTCAAGCAAACCCCTCAAGTCTGCAGATTTTATCATGCCACTGATTTTAAAACAGAAAGTCCCATTTGTTTCAAAAAAGGCTTACACTAAATAATTAAGCATGCAGTAAGGATTTCAGCTGCCATTTTACATTACATTCTGAATTTTAACAGAAGAAGCTAAACATCAATGCACAATTATTTACTCAAATTGTTCAGTGAGGTATATTCACATTATTTTTGCACTTGCTTTCTGAGAATACTCAAGGGACTGATTTTTCTGAACAGGAATTCCTCTGGAAAAGGAATTCCACAATTGTGTGTAGAGCTGTTCATGCATTCTTTCAAAATTCAAGCATTCTTTCCAGAGCATCCATGGAAGAAAACGTTATGCATTACTTGCTTTCAAAAAATAAAAATTTAATATTCTGTCTCTCAGAAATTAAAAAAAATCCTCTTTTCTAATAGACAGTATTAATAAATCACATCTGACAATTTTGAACACAGTAGTATGTATTACTTTCCGTAATTAGGTCTGATACACCCAAGAATTCAGCATACCTGTAGGTCAAAAGCAAGGAGTAAATTTATGCAGCAAATTATCAAAGTTTCCATCCCACATTTCATGTTAAAGTTTAGTAAAAAAATGGTTTTCTTTGTCAGAGAACTTCATTAAAATGCTATATGATTCTGCTGAAGAAAATGTAAGACATTAGGGGCTGGTTTGTCTGGGTTTTTTTCATTGGAATTCCCTTACTGGTAGGGCTCCTTAAACTGTTACTGAGCATTAATTCTAGAGGGATAAGTATAAATATCAAAGAAAAATCCTTTGCTATTATGTAAAAAGAGTTGTCTATGTTCTTACAGAATCCTGAGGGTAGTGTTGTTTCTGAAGTGTTGAAGGGCAGTAGTTCTCATAAAGTTGTAAATGATGCTAAGACATCAAAGTGTTCCCCTCTGACAGGCATTTTGTGATTGCAGCATCATAGGTGTCCTTGTTTTCTATTCATTGCACATTTTCACAGCTGCTTTACTCCATAAACCTTTAAATGTTTATTTTGGTGTGGTACCTTTTTCTTTGATTGATAAGAGCGGATGATAATGAGCTTCAGCAAAAAAAAAGAAACCAAACAAAACAACCTGTGTCATTAATACTTATGTCTATATTCATGTTTGTTTGTTGTCTTGAATACAGGTGAATCTGGTGTTGAAGAGTGGGCCCAGTGGAGTACGTGTTCAGTTACTTGTGGTCAAGGGTCGCAGGTGCGAACCAGAACTTGTGTATCACCTTACGGGACACACTGCAGCGGCCCTTTAAGAGAATCAAGGGTTTGCAATAACACTGCCCTCTGTCCAGGTAGTGTTAGCAGCCAATAAATAAATTGTGGATGTTTTTGAACTGTATAATGATAAGAATTTGAAACTAAATATATTTTTATTTTTTATTATTGTTACCAAGGATTTCACAGGGGCATTTCAATTAAAGCAGAGAACTGTAATTCTATTTACCTGTGATTTTTTTTTTCACGTAGGTTATTATTTTTATTTTCAGAGCAGTCAAGATATGGAGCAAGAGCACCTTTTTTACTGACAGTTTCATATTTTTTTTCAAAAAGTCTGTATTCTCTAATTTTCACTCAGAAAAGAGAAGGTAGCATAAGTACAAAGACAAACTAGGGAAGAAATCCAGATAATGAATACATTAAGGAGCAGAGACTAATTAAGAGGGTGGGTTAACATACATTATTTGACATGCAATTGTTTTCCCATTTAGAATACTCTCTTTCAGGCAATGGGCCAGACAATGTTCTATGCACAGTTATGTCTTCATGGACTTCCCTTTACATTGTTCTGGCAAGAAAGGGCAACAGCTACCTATCAAAGGAAAAAAGATCAGACAAAAGTAACTCTCTTACATCTGACACACGGTAAAGGTCATCAGTGTCTTGCATCACAGTTTTCCTACTCCTTTTGTCTGAGAGATCTGGACATCGTTGGAGTTCAGCAGTAGTTATACACTAAGGAGAAGAGACAGGCATATTCAAGTTAGTTGCTGAAAGGGCACATCTTTCTTTAGACTCTACCTGTGGATCTGTGATGGGAATCTATGATGGGAAGCAAGAGGGAAGGCATATGCCTCATGACTACATTATTTTTCCTCTGTTGTGACTGAAACGCAAAAAAAAAAGAAAAAGACTATATACCATCCTTCAGATGGTATATAGTACAAATTCAGGACAAATTCCTCAGGTCTCTGGAACATTTGATCCCAAGAGGGTGGTGAGCTATCCTCAGCTTCTGGGGAAGCTCAGTACATTTTTGGAAGTAAACTAAATTGTCACACAGAGAGAACTCTTGGACTGTGTCTCAATGAGCAGTAATATGTAGGATCCAACTCTCATGTTGTTACTGTGTACTTAAAAATAGCCAATGGGAAGTGCATGTGATCCCATCGGTTTCTGTATCAGCATTATAAGCATTTAGGGAGCCTCTGTAATGAAAATGAGCTTACAAGATTGTCTCTAGATGATGCATGATGGTAACAAGAATTGCTCTCAATACCTAGTGTTTCCTATCATGCTTAAGTTAATCAATTCAGATGAAATTCTATAATATTTCAGAGTAGAAATGCCTAATTAGAGCTGAACTTTAATACTTTAGAAGTGGTAAAACTTTACACATGGAAGTGTTTCCATACAAAAATGGCAGGTATTTCTAAAACATTTAGAGTAGCTGAGTAGCTTGGATTGTGCCTGAGTTGGGAAATACTGCAAAGGAACTCTCAAGTACCAAAAAAAAAAAAAAAAAGTGAAGGAGAACTGTAAAAGAAATGAACAAATATTGCAAACAATCAAAGATAGATTATAGATTTAAATATTCATTTGAAACTATGTGAAGAATGAACATGAAAACAGTCCACCTCTCACAATGAGTTCTGCCTGATTTTTTGCTAATATTAACAAAGAAGAGGGAAGAGGATTAAATAACCTAATTTTCAGAATTTTATCTTCATTCTCTCCAGAAAGGGATATTAAGTTTTTATACAAAAACAAACCAAAACAAAAACAAAACAAACAAACAAACAAACAAAAACAGGTAATGCACAAGCCAAGGTAATTACTTTGCTGTCAAATTTAAACTGGAAAAAACGTTAATTCTTAGATACGTTATGGACAAAGAAGCCTTTAACAATGCTCACTCCAAAACACTGCTCCATATTTCTCAGGTCACAAAGGAGCTGTTTCCTTATATCCTCACACTTCAGGATACAGCTTTTGTTTCCAGATACCCAGTAGCAAAGGCTACAAATTCTTAGTGTCTGCAATGCCAAGATATTTTCTTTTTCAGCTCACCACAGCTGATTTTGATAATCTCTATGTATCTTGAGATACCTTTCCTAAATAATCAGTCTCCTGGGCTTAATCTTGCATATTGTTCCATGCAGTTACAATACCTTATTAATTTATGTTTTTCTCTGTCTGACTACAGGATCACTACTGTGTAGCAGTGTGCAAGATTAGCAATTTAGAAATATGCTTTTCCTAGGCACTGCTTAATTAATTTTTCAAACATCCCTTTAATTATTAGCCCAAATATCCTCTGTCCTCATCCTATTATGTGTCCTGACTCAGAAAGTTGCATAGTTCCTGATCCCTGGTCCATCCATTAAAAAAAATATATATATAGTCTGTATACTAGTGTATTTAAAACAGATGTTTGACAAAATGATTAGTACAAGGATGTGGGGCATTGTGAGAGCTGGAATGTTTCCTTATCAAAGAGTTGTCCCTTTAACATAAAAAAAAATACACAGAATCACCTACTGTACTTCATGATCTACCCATAGGCTTCAAAGGAATCTGTTTAACTTGCAAATACTAATGCAAAGCTTTCAGACTATTTTTTCTATTGCCTTTAGATATTCTTTATATACACTTTAACATATCTTATATGCTGTCCAAGATACTCACTGGGATGTTAGAGAACATATTTCTCTGTGATCTCGGTGTCCTGGAAAATTTGGAAAATGGGATTTACCAGCTTCATATATATGTATGTATTGGAATAGATATTTAAATTTCAAAATAGCATTACTGATAGTTGAAGCAAAATAATGAAAGAACTACTTTTTACATAATTTTGGGTTTTTTATATTTATTTCAGACCAATACTATTCTAAAGAAGTGCAGCATAGTAGACAACAAAACATAGATAATTTTTATTGTCACTGGTCCTTTTGCAGGTGGAGATACCTCATGATCCATTACTGCAGTGCTACTGTATTCATTTCAGTTTAGTGAATTATTTCTAACACAGCTAAAACTTAAGGGGAAAGACCATGGGATTTCCATGCTTGCAGATCATCTCAGCTTCTGTTTCTCCTTCTCCATTGCCTTTTGCCACAAAATATAGTTGTAGCTTAGAATTTCCAGGCTTACTGGGTAAAGCAAGACATGGCAGGAGCAGGAATACACTAAGCCATTTCAAACATTTGTATTCTCAAATGCTCTACTTTGGCTGGTGTTATTTGCTAACGTAGTTTTACTTACCTCCCTTTTTTCTCTCCCTCATCTTATTGCAACAGGGCCTGACAAAAAACTTGTCTGCATCTTTCTTAGACATCCCCTTTAACCAGCGAAAGGCCACAATAAGGTCTCTATGGAGACCTCTTTTCCAGACTGAACAACCCAAACTGTTCTATCCTGTCTTCATAGAGGAGATGTTCCATCTCTCTGATCATCTCTGTTGCAGTGCTCTGGACCACCTCCAACAGGTTCATGTCTTTCTATGCTGAGGATCCAGAGCTGGATGCAACACTCCAGGTGGAGTCCCACCAGAGTGGAGTTGCAGGGCAGAACCTCCTCCCTCATCTGCTGGCCATGATGCTTTTGATGCAGCTCAGGATGTGTTTGGCTTTCTGGGCTGCAAATGCACAGTGCTGGCTCAGGCCCAACATCTCATTCACAAACAGCCTGAAGTCCTTCCTTGCCGGGCTGCTCTCAATCCCATTATCTCCCATCCTGTGTTGAAACCAGGTTGCCCCCAAGCCATGCACAGGACCTTGTTGAACCTAATAGCATTCACATGGTCCTTCTGCTACAGCTTGTCCAGCTCCCTCTGGATGACATCTTGTCCCTCAGGTTTGTCAATCACACCACTCAGCTTGGGGCTGTCCACAGACTTGCCGAGGGTGCGCTCAGTCCCGCTGTCTGTGTCATTGATGAAGATATCAAACAGTACCGGATCTACCTGCACCATGGCAACAGCCATTTTTTTTTCAATATCTGTTCAATTTAAAGCTGAACAAATCAAAAGTGTTTAAACCCCAATAAAAATCTCACAAAATATGTTTGTAGGATGAAGGCCAGCATGGCCTAACGCCTCCTTCCACTTCACAGCAGTTGTGTGTTGTGAACACTGTGGGTGTTCACTTCAACATGATTAGGTTCACAGAGTGGCAGAGAGATGGGAAAGATGCTTTGCAGTAATCCAAACTTGTTGTGCTAGCAATGTTTTTGACAGAGAAGCTGGCAATAATCTGAATATTTTTGTCCCAAATAATGAATCTTGCATCTGAAATTGTGTTATAGAAAACAGTAACTCCTCTGCGGGCCAGCTCTCCATCTGGTGTAATTTGGCATAGCTCATGTGGCCATAATTCATCAGATGCAATAGGGGATTTTTTTGCATTTAGAAAATAGTGTTAAAGAAAGAATGTGTAAATAAAATATCAGAAAGAAAAATCAGGGGTAAGAAACTTTTAATTAAGATGTTCTTTTAACAATAATCTGGATAATACTGGGCACTTCTGTAATGTGTTGTTTTAGTGTTATGCCTATTCCATCCTTGATATTGTTATTGGACTAGTAGTTTCAGATATAAAAGTCTACAAATGCAAGAAGGTGCTGTGAAACTTTACTTAATGAGATAAAATTTGTCATGGAAGATGATTTTTGGCACAGCTTAATTTAAACCACAAACAGATAGAGGCTGCTTTCAGTCCATCCAAAATGAAACATTTTGTTTTGGCTTGTGTTGAGTTCCAAAATCACAAAGGAATTGTTTTGTGTTGCTGCTAGCATGCAATCAACTCTTTCCTGAAGAAATGCACATCCTCTTGGTTAAAGACCTTTAAAGAGCCATTCAGACAAAGACAACTAACTTAGAACATTTTGACAGCATGAATCAAAATTCCAAATTAAGCGATAGGCTTAAACTTGTATGTGCCCTGAAAAACCCCACTCTATGTCTACATAGAGTCAAGACCTTTTCAATTTTTTATTTTTCTAGAGAATAATCTTTTTAGAATTTGGATTAACTTTGTTTAGCTAATTTTTATACTTTTTAAAAATCTTGTTGCATCTGAACATTTTAATCAACCATTGTGGTATCAGGAGATGAAATTATGTCATGTTTTTATTACTGGTTATTGTTTGGAATCTGATCTGACAAGCTGTTTTCTCATTAATTTTGCTCATATGAAAAAACTGGGAATCTTAGAGATGTGTCTGGATTCATAATCTAACACCTTGCCAATGAGAAAAAAAATCAATTATACAGCTGAACAAAAACAGCTGTAGAAGTATAGTACTTGTTAAGAACAGCTGAAACTAAAAGAGTTATGGGCAGGTATAGTCATAAATTTACTATTTTTAGAAGTGCAAGACTTTCTGCTTTTGACAAAAATGTCAAAGTTAATCAAGGTTTCTAAACTAACTAGACTAAAATCTGTCACTTTAACATTAATTTGGACTGTTCCTGAGGGTTATTTTTTTAATATAATGCAGATGGATATGATATTTAGAGAAAGATAATAAGGACGTAGGATGTGGTCTTTTTGACCACTTTTATGTGACCAAATGAAAACCTTTCATTGATTGAGCTGTTGTCCAGTGAGTTAAAATCTTCCCTGCATAAAGTTTGACATTTTCTGTCAGGTACAATTTCTCAGAAGTTAACTAACAAACTTTTTATCTCAACATAGTGTCTGAAATGACAATTTTTCTTACTTTAAATGAAAGGCATAGAACTTACCTACTTGCTGAATTCCCCTTGATCTTACTGATGAATTTGTGATAATGTGCCAGGGAGCTGAATGTCCTTCCACAGCCTTGCAATTGAATTTCACCTCAGGAAATGTTATTCTGATTCCTGCAAGAAAAGGGTTGTATTCATAGAAACTGGGCAGGGGATATGTGCCTTCAGGGCAAAGGAAACCTATATATGAGAAGTTCTTTCACAGTGATGAAAAAAAGTGAGGACAAAACAGAAAATCTATTTCTTCTGTAATGTTGTGAATCATTACTACTGATACACTCAGATGTTATACACAGTTTGCCCCTCCAGACACCCTTCAAACAGACAGGGCTTCAGAAACAGAATTATGTGGTACTGGGTGAGATGTTCAGTCTGGATACTAAGTCTTTGGATTTCTCTTAAATGCTTAACATTACTGCAGTTCTCATCACTACATTTCTCTTCTGACATTGCCTAGTTTAAATTTGTGCAACTGCTCTTATTAAAGCAGAAGAAAAATAAGTAAAGTTTGCTTTGCAGTATTATTCAATTTATATAGAACTGTTTTACAGATGTATGTGTAGAGAATTTCCTGACAATTTCACTGATTTTTTTCTGTAAAGGGGTTGCATATAGTATGGAAGCTCACATGGATATTGTATATCAGTTTCTCCTATAGTAGAAAATGCTTAAAGTATAGAAAGATTCATCTTCTATGATTTCTTATATAATTATTATCAAATATTTGTATGTAAAAATAGTGGTATAAGTTTGTAATCTATTGTGAACTCTAAAGGTATTTGCAGTTTGTTGAATGAATGTTTTTCCAAGAGTAAAGCATGTATTACAGTCTGTTAAATCAATGAATATGTTCATGTATGGAAAGGGGAAATATCTCTTTTACTTATGTGGTCTTGGAATTTTTGTTGAAGATAATCAAGCACATCTGCCACCATATTTCCACCAGAATTGAAACAATTGAAAAAACTTTAAGATTACTGCCCCAATTTGTGATATTGACATAGCAAGAAATTACTGCATTTATTCCTATAATTTCAAAAGAAAGCTTATTTTTGATTGGTTTTAGATTTTGCCTTGATACAGAAAGTATATGCCAAATTTTCACAAAAGCATGCCTCCTGAAAATCAGGGCTATTAAACATATCAAGTCAGGGACCAAAGATGTCATTATTAACTTCTGAAAAGGAAAGTCATTATGTGTAAAACAGTCAAAGAGGAGAAACTGATAGTGAGATTAGTTTAAAGATTAGAGAAAATGTTTCAAAGTATATTTTTAAATATACTTTAGAGAAAATATGATTAAATTAAAATCAACTAAGCTTTTAAAAGTATGTGTTTTCCTATGATAAAGCTTACCTATGAGCCTGATTTCCTTGAAGGTGGCAGAGTAACTCCTATTTAAAATGTTGATCTTGTTTATTTTGAAATCCTTTTGTTACTTGTGTGTCTATTTCTGGTTAAAATCTGTGTGGTTTGTTGCAGTACATGGCGTTTGGGAGGAATGGTCACCTTGGAGTTTGTGTTCATTCACATGTGGTCGAGGCCAAAGAACTAGAACAAGGTCATGTATACCTCCCCAGTATGGGGGAAGATCATGTGATGGACCTGAAACACAGCACAAACCTTGCAATATTGCACTCTGCCCTGGTGAGCTCATACAGCAACTCTCTGCTTTGTTACAGTGCATTTCATGTGGGTTGTTTGTGGTTTCTTTTATAGCGCTTTGCACATAGGAAAAAAAACATTATCCAAAGTGACTAGCTTGAGTAATATTGTTTGTTGGGAAGGATGGCTCTTACAATTGTTCATAATTATGACTGTAATGGTTAAAGTATATAGTAAGGATGGTAGCTGTTCAAGACAGATGCAAATAATATTTAGTTTCTTTGAGGTACTCTCTCTGTAGGGCACAGTATGTTGTGTAGGAACTCTTGATTCAGGATGGGTCTCAGAGAACCAAAAGGCAAAATACTTCCTGACTGTGCCTGAAAGAGAGACATTCAGAGGTCACACAGTTTGTGTCCCCCATATCTGTACAAATTATAGAATACAAAATACAGTTAAAAAATTACAGTTTGCTTCGAGGTTCACTGTAATTATTTATTCATCATATGTCAAACGTATTTGTGAAACCATAACCTTTAAATTGCTAATTTATCCAAAATGGATATTATTTACATGTGTACAGACAGAAAGGCTCACACAAGCTAGGGCATTATTGAATACCCATTAAGTTCTTGTATTACATGTTTAGGTGACTCATTTCTGGTAGTTATGTGTGAAACCAATTTCAAAAAATTGCCACTAACCAAATAAACAATGCACAGGCTTCATGTTAAAATGTCCATCTACTAAAATTAAAGATTACTAAAATAAAGGTGTTCTTTCAAAATTGATTTTCAACTTTTTGTCTTTAGATTGTGATTAATTTAGACCAACTTTTTCAAAATGCATATATAAATCTAATGCATCCAGTTTGCTTCAATATTGTGAAGAAAAACAAAAGATATTTTGACCTAATCTGTCAAAAAAATTACTTGAGAACTCTGGATTTTGAAACATCATTTGTACCTAAATGAGTTTTAGAGAAACTTCTACACTGTTACATTTAAAAGCAGAACTTTAAGTCTTTGCTCAATATTAAGATTTGCTGCAATTTGCATTTTCAATTTATTAAGGGAATCTTCACGTAGAATTCTCTATTTTTAAAAAGTGTTTCTGAAATAGAAAACTCACATGCTCTTTTCTCCTAAAGATAAATAAGAGAGATGTATGAAATATATATGAGAAGCTGCAGAATGAGTTTTCTCCAAAGACAGTATAATAATTGATTTGATCTTTCCTATCCTAAATAATACTATATAGCAACGAATAAAACTGAAGTGGGTGCATTGAAATGTAATTTCCATAATGTTTTCCTCTTCACATAAACCTTTTATGATTAATGAGTGGAACTAGCATCCATGTTTGGAAAGATTTCCATTTTCTTCTGAATAAATTATCAGGGCTCAGCTTCATAGCTTCAGAGGCATCTGCATTGAGAAGTGCTTCACAACCAGGCATTACACGGAATATTTAATACAGAACTTCAGGGAAAAGCCTCAGAAAATCTCTTCCTTTAATTCACTGGTGCTGAGATCCTGGGCCCAGGATATGGATAGTATCTTTGAAATGTTCTGTTGTTTATATCTGACATTAGCAAAGTAGTTTGCCTCCATTATTCACTGAACAGTGACCCACCCATACAGAACAGTATGTTTAATCACTAACTTTAAGATTCTTCTTTCTATTTTAGACATTAACATCATCAGCTTAGGGAGCTGCTATTCCAACTCCCCTTTAGAAGAATCCTGAAAACAGGGTTTGGCAAGTGCACCAAGTGAAATTCCTTGTTTGGAGTGGTGGTGCTTATATAGCACTAGTAGTTATAGAACCAGGTTTTCAAGGACGAGTATTAATCAAAATTATATTAGAACCTACATTTTGAGATGATATTTAACTGCAGGGGCAATGAGGAACTGATGATTGCCACAGTCTATATGAATGCAGGATCCTGAATTAGCACAATTAGTCATAACACATTTCATAAGGCTTGCCTGTTTTTAAACATACTGCCTAGTCCTATTATTATCGACCGTATAATTTTTAACTTGTATGGAAGCATAATTGCTTTATGTTTTTTTCATTACCTTGGTTTTTAATATTTTCATTTACCTCAAGAAGCTTTCTGATATACAAAATTATTAATAACAGTCATTAACCTTTACTCAGGAGAATATTCATCCAAACTCAAGTGCATGGGCTAATACAAATTACTAAATACAGAGCCATTTCCACCATTTTCATTTAGTTTAGACATTTAACTTGTCAATTTCAGAAAGAAGATTATGCAATATGCAAACACAACAGCAGATCTGATAAGAAAGCAAGGAAGGCAGGCAGTTTCCGTCCTGCTACATTTTATCTTAAAAGAATGTTGAAGAACTGGGATCATTTCCCTCACAGGGAGGATGAATGATAAAAATATATTCAGCATTGTGAATTCAGAGATGAGAGCCTGTATGTGAGGCGAAGTGGTAACTCCCGTTTTCCTTTTCCCGTTCAACTAAAGACATCTCTTTTCACCGTCAGCACCAATAATGCTAAAATCTGACCTACCTGAACTATCTCTGCAGCTCTTAGAAATCACTTCAGAGGGCTCAGGGTTCACTTACAGGATACAAGAACGGCTCTCACTTTTCCCTAAAAAGACCAGTCTTTTTATAAGGTCTTGTTTTTATTAACACCCCTCAAACAGTATGTGACTGAAATAATTATTTATCCTTTTTTACATCAGTGTACAATTCGAGTAGATTGGACGCTCTTTACTTGAAGGAAAAGGAAAACAGTTTTATATTAGTTTAAAACAGCTCATAAGCTTGGTTTCTGTATTTGATTGCCGTGAGAAGCCAGGCTGGGCCCAGCCCGAGGGGCTGCGGTCACCTGCCTGGCTCCGGCGGTAACTCTGCTGTGTCCATCTCTTTTGTGGCCGCGGCGGCAGTGGACGGACAGTGGCAGGAGTGGAGCTCGTGGAGCCAGTGCTCGGTGACCTGCTCCAATGGCACCCAGCAGCGAAGCAGGCAGTGCACGGCGGCGGCCCACGGCGGCTCCGAGTGCAGAGGGCCCTGGGCCGAGAGCCGGGAGTGCTACAACCCCGAGTGCACCGGTGAGTAGCGAGCGGCTCCCCCGCTGCGGCTCCCTCCGAGCTGGAGCGGGGCCCGCAGGGCGGGCTGGCCTGGCCTCAGCGGGCTGCGAGGGGCAGGGCAGCTGCTGGAACAAAAGCCACTGACTACAACACAAGAAGTTTCACGTCAACATGAGTAAGAACTTCTTTACACTGAGGGTGGCAGAGCACTGAAGAGGCTGCCCAGGGAGGCTGTGGAGTGTCCCTCTCTTGGAGACATTCAAAACCCAACTGGAGGTGTTCTGTGCCACTTGCTCCAGGTGACCCTGCCTTGGCAGGGGTGCTGGACCAGATGATCTCCAGAGGTCCCTTCCAACCCTAGCAGTTCTGTGATTCTGTGAGTCCTGGCGCCTCATTCATATTTACTTGATGATGAAAAAAGCTTAAGAATGTGCCCTGAAAAGCTGCATGAAGGCTGCACATCAACTTTTTGGTTTTATTGCTCTTTGAAGGACATTCAGCAGTTTTAGGCAGGTCTTTTTGAAGCCTAAAGTACCTAAGTTTTTCATGAACCTAGAAAGTAAATATATATCAACCTATTCCCTTTTAGGCTGAGTCTACTTCATGATCCTCTGACAGTACAAAAGCAGCCTTTCAGGGTGTGTAGATTCTATATGGACTTACATTTAAGCCTCATTTGTTCTGTGAGAACATGTAAAAATCAAGATCTTAAAATATCGCATGCAAAAATGTTTTTACTCAGTTTCTTTTAAGGGTACTTAGGCATATTTTAAATGTGTATTGTTACTGTACAACAGCACTACAAATCAATTTTAAAAAAGAGTAATTCACCATTATGATTGTCATCATATCACCACTGTAATTATATTTTTCCAAACAGCAAATGGCCAGTGGAACCAGTGGGGCCACTGGAGTGGCTGCTCCAAATCCTGTGACGGTGGCTGGGAGAGGCGGATAAGGATCTGTCAAGGCGCTGCTGTGACTGGGCAGCAGTGTGAAGGAACTGGAGAGGAAGTTAGACGGTGCAGTGAACAGAGGTGTCCTGGTGAGATGAAAATACAATTGCTGTTATTATTTACACTACAACGGGGCTTATTTTTATGGGCATCCTTAGGAAAGATGAGATCAATGTCTGTAGAGTAATAGCCATAAGCAAGCCTATCTGGCCTTGCTTTAGACAAGTCACTGCTGGTTTTCTCAGTAGATTTCTGTTTAAGCAGCTAAGTGCAAATGAGCCCTATTAGACATATGAGCAATGCATCAAGTTTTGAGCAAAGGAAAATACCATAGTAAAAATAGTTATAAAAAAATACTTGATTGCCTAGGAATGCCTATAGTATTTGGAGCAGGAACAATTTGCTACAGAAAATCTCTTTGAATGCACTGTATCTGAGAATATCAGGGCTGTTTTTGTAACCCGGAATTCCTTTTATCCAGTATACAAGTGACATCTCTTAAGCATTTGGGGTAAATTCTAGTGCAGTAAAAATAAGAGATAAAGTGAGCCTTACCATAGTGTAGAGAGTGAATGAATGAATATGTGAACCACATTTTATAAAAGGGAAAGTAATTGAAAGACACATCTTTCTATTATTAAGCATTAATATAATGCTTAAATATCACTTCTTTAATATAATGCTTTGTATCACTCTTTACTTTGCCCTCCCAACAGATTTAAGTCTTTCCCACTAAAAGCTAGTAAAAGTGTATTTTTGAGCTTCTTCAAAAATGATGAATAAAGAATATCTGGTGAATCAGATACTATTTATCATAAACACACATTGTCCTAAAGGAAAAGAATGTATTTTTGGATAGGTGAAAGATAAAAAATAAGTAGTTAGTCAGGAGGGTAGGATGTTTTAGCCATCCACTTGGGAAATTATGCAATCTGAACGGCAAGCCAGGAAGCAGCAAAAAATCAATCTAGCAATCTGACTTCTGGACATTTTTGCTGGCTGTGTTCTCTGGTGGTCAGGGAAGGACTTAAATGGCAGGGATGCTTTGGATCAGGAAATGAGAAATTTATCAGATGTGAATTTTATGGTATCAAGCCCATATTTTTCATAGGCGGCATATTGATCCCTTGACAGACATCAAGGAACAGTTTTCAAGGTACTTGCAGTACAGTAGAACAATTAGTCTCATTGCATTTGAAGAACAACAAAAAGACTATTTGTAGTTAGAAAGTTATAACACTATACTGTAGAAGCTAACTGAATTTAACTTGCCTTTTAAATGATCTCTTTAATTTCAATAAAAATTTCATCATTTGAAAAGCAGTACAAAATAGTATTTGTATTGGATTCCTAAGCAAACTAATTTCCATGGGTAATGCAGCCTTCCTCTATAAAGCACAACACTAATAGAAGATTAATATGAATCTTCTCAATAAGCAGTCAGATGAACTAGATGCTGCTTATAAAACCATTCTTGAAATAATTTGCATTTGTATATTTAAAAGGAAAACGATACTGCTGCAGTCCAATTTTCAAAGGTTGCCACCTGCTGTTAATAAAATATTTTACAGATGTATTTACAAGTCAAATGCACACAGAGATTTATTTGCCATTTGGTGAAGTTATTTATTTACTTGATTAATTTCAGATTAGATTTAGTGTGCTTATAGAAACTCTAACCTAAAGCACCTTTTAACAAGCTATGCTTGTGCAGACTATTAGACATGAATTACAGATTTATTTGCCTCTAGACTGATGTTTACTGAAGTCTCAGATTTAAATTTAGAGATAATTTAACAAAATTTTATAAAATTATATACAAATTACATTCTATAAGCAAGTAAAATTGGAAAGTACTATACAGAGTTCAAAGTATAAAAAATTTCATTATTTGTATGCATTTCTTCCTAGCCCTGAAATAGCTCAGAAAAGCTATTTTTGGCTCACTGGTTTCTTGTTCTATGTAAGCCACTAAACAATGTGAGGAAACTATAATGTTGATCCTTTTTCTTGTATTAGCATTGCTTTGAATAGAACAAGATCCTCAGGTATGTAGAACCATGTAATATTTTTGTTAAGGGTATGAAGATGCACCTGCTTGTATCACCCAGGGGTGTATTGACTTACAAAAAGTTAAATTATAGCTGCTTTAAATTGTGAAAGCAAAAGGCTAATAAAGCCTTTTTCTGTTATAGTGACTGATGTTAATAAGATACTTTGCAAACAGAGCGCTTACTTGATAACTGAAAATCATGCCTGGACATTGTGTAGTTTGTGTTCTGCATTATCTGAGCATTATACAAAATTTTTTCATAGTTTCTCAGTGCTTCCCTTCAAGTGGTTGGGGCATGATCTGAAAATTACTTTCATCAGCATTAAGAGAGGCAGACTCAGAAGTGCTGCCTGTGAGTTGAGGGTGTGAAGTGACGCAGAGTCACCAGGCAGGTGCAAAGGAGAGCTGCTTTATTGCAAATACCTGGCCTTTTAAGCAATTAGCCAGTTATCAGCTACACAGATTAAAATCATAACAAATACAATTCAACCAACCTCCATACACCACGATGTGAACACACAATGGTTACATAACTTTTCTACCTCTAAAATCAGCTGAGTCACTTTCCCATAGCCCTTTTCTGCTTAGCCAAAGTAGCAGGCCTGAGCCATGATTTTACAAAGCCTTTACTTGGTAAGGTTTTACCTATATGCAACAACTATCTGAAAACTGGTTTCTCAAAAAGCTTGGTTTCTGAACAAATTTTGTGCATCTTTCTTTGTGATTTGTTTATGTTCACAGCTATAAATTTTAAAACTGTTATTTTTTCCTTCCATTGGGTAATAATCTAGGAATGAAAAACAAAGATCTGAAAATATTTTGGGTTCAGTTCTTGCTGCTTTGTTGCATCCCAAATGTCTTAAGTTAAACCTCGCTCCTAGTAGGTCAGCACTACTCTGCACTCAAAATATTTTTCTGTGAAGGATAACTTCAGAAAATTGGAAACAAATCAGAGAAAGTAAAAAATGATTCTATATTGGGTAAAGAGCTAGTCACTCAGGAGTCACAGCAGAAAACTTACACGAGATGAATGAATACTATATCTGTCCCGTAAGAATAATGGAGACAGCTAGATAACAAAAGAAAATGCATCTGATAAGGGGTTGCATGGCAAAACGATCAGAAACTTGTAGAAGATTGTATAAGAGAAATAAAGCAATTTCCACCAAATGCGTCAGTAAAAATGAAGAGATGGGACAACCAAAACCAAAGTGCAGCACTATACAGAGTAGAAGACTTCTGTAAATTTATTTTTATAAAAATAGGACTATGTTCTTATGACAGCCAGAAGAATGTTTCAACAATACAGTATTGGTTTCCAGAAATACCTAATTTCCTAATATTTAAATCTATATTACCTCTATAATTGTTTCAAATATTAATGTTTTACCTGGATTTTACTCAAAAAAGATTCTCAGCATTTTTCTCAGAAGCATATTTTCAGTAGTTTAAAGCCTGATATGGGAGCACTTTAGACCAAAGTATAACTGAAAACAGTGCTAGACTATCTTGTTAGCTAACAGAAAGACAAGACTGCACAACAACCAAAGACTGGCTAATCGTTTCCCACTGATGATGGAAGTTTGTTTCACAGCAGTATTAAATAGATAAGATAGAATAGAGGAGGGAGAAGATTCAAGTAATTCAAATGATACTCAGCTAAATGATAAAATAAAAACTTTGGGGAGTTTTTTTGTCTCTGATTACAGTACTATTCTATAAGACATCCAAAAGCTTTTTTCCTGTTGCCTTTGTTTATGATAATTTTGCCTGGGGCATTGAATTAGGATTCAAGAGATGAGCTGTAGTTCTACCATCACTTGAGCTGCCTCTGTGCTGTAGGGTCACTTGTCTCACCCTTTCATTACCCTCTCCCATATTTGTCATCTGCCTGTGTAGATGGTAGACTCTGTGAGACCCCATGTGTCTCTTGCTTTGTGGGCTGTACTGAGCTTCCACAGATCCCAGTTGGGTTGATTGCCTCTGGGAGATGCATATCTTCTCTCCAGTAATGTCAGAAGAAGACTGTGCTTCTAGACCACTGACTTTGTTGAATATTTGTGCTGAGGTGGGATGAATTCAGGCCTGTTGTTAGAGGGGTGTAGCGTGGTACGTTTGAGTGCATGCTCTGTGTGGGAAGATGCTGGTGATTCACATCAAGAGTGAAAGAGGGACTGCCTTTTATTTGCCAATGATAGCAAATTTTACCTCAGTATTTGCTATTTGCTTCTAAATTCTGGTAGTTTGCTATGATTTTGTACAGCAAACTCATATTTACCTGAGGGTGTGTTATGAATTATTTGTGCCATAGTTACAGAAATACTTGAACTGTTTCTGAGGATCAACAAGGCTTTTTAAGTCAGATGTAGTGTGCCTGTAATGCCTCCATGAGCGACATGGGTTGCAGCCTCACAGATGCTTTAATGTGGGCGAATGCCTGATGAGTAAGCTCTGCCAGATAGGTTTGAGCTTTGGGAAGAAGGAGTTTGTTTTTATCTGCAGCATTCCTTGATCCTTGTACGAGGCATTAAAAGGCCAAGAGTCAGCCAGAGACCAGGAAAAGGTCTTCGCCTGGGCTAAGCAAAACTTCTTCCAAGTTCCAGCTGCTCCCACACCTCTTTCCTGATGACTCAAGGTCTTGGGAGTGCCTTTTACTTTTGAACACAACATACAAGTGCGCTGCTTATCTCCAGCACTAGGTTAAAGTTTCAATATAATCTTGAGTTCTGAAAACTTTAATTCAAAAGCACACTAGTATCCTTGCAAATAGATGGGAAAATCTCTGATACTACCTGAGGCTTGCTAATGTGAAAGAGAAATATGGTGCATATAGATGCATTTATATTTTTTTTAAAGCAAAAAATCTCACATGTAACATTAAGTATGTGGAGAGAAAAAACAGTTTTAGTTCTGAGACTCAGCACCTAAACTGCTGATTAGTGAACACAACACATTTGAAATGGCCACAGCTGCATAACAAATATAGTTCTCACAGAGCTATAAGCTCTAGCAAATTTATGTAATTTATAATATAACCTCCTTATTATGTTAATTTACGCTCCTCAAAACAGAATATTTCTTTTGTTTATAAGGTCATAATAGAATGGTAATTGCTTTTGCTTATGTCACCAGATGGCTTATGTTTATCAAAATCTGTTTTTTCCCAGTGTATCACTGTCCTGATGCATTCACTCTGTGGGCATATCTGAAGCAGGGCTGGTATTCTAGATTATGGATTTAACTGACTTTCTTTGGGTTTTGCCATTAATGGATCTCTTGCGTTTTATGCAGCACCAACTGTCTTGATTTACGATTCAGGAATGCTGGTGGTGAAGCAAATTTAGCAAGCAATTTTTCTGCCCAACTGTGATTCATATTAGTATTACTGAGCCATCTGCTAGGTATTCTTTGTCCTCTACAAAGAGAGGGTACAGCTTTGTGCAAAAGTCTACTCAGTTCCCTTGCTCACACTTCCGTCAGCAGAAGTACAAAACAGGGAAGATGGACGATTTTATGGGGTAGATAATGGGATGGGCAAAATCTGTGGTCTGTTCCTGACTCTGCTAGAGATTTCCCATGCAACCATGAGTGAATCATTGAATTGCTTTCTGCCTTATCACACCATCTGCTAGAATGAATTTCCTTTCTCTTTTCTTTTTTCTTGTTTTGTAACCACTTTGCTGTAATACAACAGGGTTACTTTTTTTTTCTGGAAATACATTTAATAATAAACAATTCCTGATTTTCTCCTCTGAACTTGGAGTGAATTAGATTTCATTAACTAACATATCAGTGATGTGAGCTGTGAGATGACCACAGCCAGATGTTTTCTGTGCTAATCTAATTTACTCAAAAATCATAAACTGGAATATACACTAACATACAAAGAGCAAGAGGAATCTGCTGTTGTGACCATGTGAAAATAAAACATGAAGCATTTGCTGAAGTTTATTTTTCCCCATGCAGTTCTGTTAGTATAAAATTGTGACAATATTTTTCCCTTTAAATGGTATTGCAATAACCAGTAAAAGGTTATTTTGCTTTATAGACATTATTGACTCAGTCCCACATTATTGACTATACTTTCTTAATTATCAGCTTGTACTGAAACACATTTCAAAGAAATAGCCTGGTTTTATAATATCCTTCAGAATACAAAATTCTCATTTAGCACCTTTAGCACATTTAATGTTTCAACTGTCTTTTCAGAACTATTTCTTTCACATAAAGATTCAATTTTAGAAAAATCTTTACAAATTTTAGTTTAAGATTAGCATTATAACTTATCACAGTTTAAGTCTCATCATCTTCTGATAGTTTCTTAGTGCTATTGATGAAAATAGAGCAACAAGGAATGAGTCAAACCTGTTAACATTGTAACTACAACCTAAAAAGTGATTGCTTGCTGGGGAGAATAAAGCCATGGGTTATATGAAATAAATACTGTCACAAAAACAGATATGCAAAATTTCAGGCTTCTTGTTTTTTTTTACTTCAAACTTAAAATTAACCCAAGTTATGTTAACATACACATCTCAGGAAAAAGTAGGATGAAATGGAACACTTATTTTTCTGATATAAAATATGTTAACGTTTCTATTTAAATTCTCATTTGTAAATGACAGCACCTTATGAAATATGTCCTGAAGACTATTTGATGTCAATGGTGTGGAAAAGGACCCCAGCTGGGGACATGGCATTCAATCGATGTCCTCTCAATGCCACAGGTACAGTACTACTTTGAAATTTTATGATGATAAAAAGGGGAGACATAATTTTGCTTTGTGTCTTAGATAAATTATTACTGGACTCATATAAATATGCATAGATATGAATATATCTGTATGAACATCACATATTGACTTATGCATGTGCATGCAAATATGCACATGTACATATGACGTCTCTTACAGCTTACATATATGCATGGGTCTGTGATGTATGTACTTTTATCTGTATATATACATATATGTATACACGTACATGTGAACATTATAGCCACAAAGAAAAAGCTGACAAGAAATCAATTTGACTGGATCTGTCAGGCAAAGTGATGAAAATGAGGGAGAACATAAAAATCTTTTTAATTAAGGAAACACTGCTGAAAAGCAATCAAGTAAACATTGAAATGTGTTTCAGGATCTTATACTACTCTCTATATACCAATGATCATTGCATGAAATTGTTTCTGTGTGTGCCTTTAAAATAGCATGGAATATAGATTAAATAAGGTTTATTCTTTCCAGTTGCTCTCACTTATATAAATATTTTCTGTTTCTTCTGTGTCTTACAGGCACCACTAGCAGACGCTGCTCTCTCAGTGTTCATGGAGTGGCCTTTTGGGAACATCCAAGCTTTGCTAGATGCATATCAAACGAGTACAGACACTTGCAGCATTCAGTAGGTGCAAAGTCAGCTTTAGTACTTGCTCTGTTTATTCATTACTAATCATTGGCGTAAAAAAGAAACTTACTTATTTGCTCTCAGGTTTCTCTTAAGCAATACCAAGAGGAAAACAGATCTGAGAAAGAATAATTTATGTTAATGGATATTATTTTGATCTTGTATAATGCTGGTGTTTGTGAAATAAGCCTTGTCTTACTGTAGAAGTGGAAAAATGCATCAGATTCCCTTCTTTCATGTCTGCTGCATGAAATTTTTATAGGGGTCAGAGGCAAGACATATTTTAGTTTATTAGAAAATGAGATGTGAATAAATGAGATTTACTGGAAGAGCAACTTGCTGAGAATTCTGTAATACTGTGTATTCTTTAATTGCAGAGTAGGAAGCCAGGAATGTTTCTTTTTGCTCTCAAATTTAGAACTTCACATTTGAATGTAACAATAGGAAATGATTATAGGGTAAATCTATCGCAGTGTCTTGGAAAAGGTAAAGTAACTCTAGATGAAGAAATACTATGTGAGTTTTTTTCAAAAAGCCTAAAAAAAAGTTTCTTTGCAAAGCATAGGCGTTATACAATTATGCACTGCCTAAACATGTTTATATGGATAGATGTAATACATAATGTATATTGCTTTATAAATGCATTACCATCATTTACGTTAGGTATATTAGTTACCCTCCATGTGCCTAGCTGAAGCATTCAGCCAGGTTAATACTATAGTGGGAAATGAGCCTTTGAAGATTCTCATGGACAATGGGTTTCCCTGCATGATATATTCTACTGACATTCTTATTACTCTGCATCCTTTTCCAAAGGCCACTGCTCCGTTTATCATTCAGCAGCAGCACACTAATACAGCTCTGTGCTTCATAACTTCCCAACTTCTCAACCAAGTGCAAAACTTCTGTAACATGTTTAAAATTCTTTGGTGGCTTGAAAAGCAGTAGCCTGACTGCCATTCCTCAAATCTGGATTGCTACTTAGAGAGATTTTGATTAATTCCTTTGAGCTGCATTTCTGTTTTGTTAGACCCAATTTATTTGAGTCCTGGGATTCAGTTTCAGAGTAGGCCAAAGCAAGAATTATTTTTAAGATAGGACAGAATAGATAGTCAAAGGAATTTTCCCCACTACACAGAAGCTTCTATTTTACACAACTGCCTGCATGTTTATCTCTCCCTTTAGTGTTCACACTCAAAAAACCACGATAAGTTGGCTGTAACATTTTTGCATTTAATAATTTTGGTATTTTATTCTGTTGCAACAATTTCATTTGTTAGGTCTATGCTAGTTTGCAGCTCAAACTATGCAAAATGCTGTTTCATGCTATTCAGTGGTTTGACTTACCTGGCTTTGGTAGGCACTGGTTATTTTGCAAGAACTGCAAGTCTGACTTGTTGGACAAAAGACATTTCTAACCTAGAGCAGATTTCTCTTTTTTTCTATATTTCCTTTTTTGAAATATTAATTATAAGTAAATTACACTGTGAAATATTCTTTCTGCCAAAGAACATTTAAAAATTGGTAATGCTTTTTTGAAATTACAGAAGCACCTAAACATATCTTTTTTCTGCACAAAATTTAAGTCTGGCTCACGTGCATACAAATTAAAGTGGACTTCTCTTACACTTGGGAACTGTCCACAAGGAAAATTGGTCTGTCTTACATCTTTCTGCTTCTCAAAGTGAACAACGCAGCATATTTAAAAAATCAGAGAAAATAGAGGTAAAGACCTATAAGGTCATTGCAAATGTAGGCTTGTCCCCCCACGATACATATGTCAGTTCCATAAATCCCTGAAAATAGGGCTTTATAAGGAAGCTGCTGACAGACGGTGTTGCTATAATAAATATGCGTGCTTATGAAAGAATGTATGAGTTGTCTCAGTGTGCTTAACTTACCAATAAAGTTATTTTACCAGTGCAGACCAGGAATAGAGTGGGGTATCACTCAGTTCTCTGAATATTTCCATAAAATCTGAGCTGAATCTCTTTCATTTATTGTCTGAAATATATAAAAGAAAATCAGATGCACAGTCTTCAAAAAAATGATGTTCCTGAAGCTAATATAAAGCAGCTGATATCCATAAATATGATATTTAATACATTAAAGCATAGAAGACAAACAAATCCCTGTCTTTATGCCCTCCAATCAAGCTGCATATGATCTAGAACCAGAAATCACATAGTAGAATTCACATGATGCTGTACCTAAGAAAATATTATCTA
This sequence comes from Molothrus ater, assembly GCF_012460135.2. Classification (NCBI taxonomy): domain Eukaryota; kingdom Metazoa; phylum Chordata; class Aves; order Passeriformes; family Icteridae; genus Molothrus; species Molothrus ater. The sequence goes on along the minus strand of NC_050480.2, from coordinate 96,676,259 downwards.
TAGAAAAGTGCTCAGTATGATGGGAGCCAGAGAAGATTTCCTTGGCCATAGACCCTGCTAACCTGGCTACACAGGTGCTGAACTGGAAGCTTATAGTTATACTAGTAAAAAAACTTAAGCTTAAAAGCCATCCTTGTAGTCATCTGCACAGTTTAACTGTGTATGTGTTAGCATGCTCCCTGACCATTTCAGACCACACTAGTGAGCACTCTTCCAAAGAATGCCTACCACCCTTTGGAGGATAGCGTAGCAGAGAGGCCATTGTCAGCAGGCAATAAAAACATGATTTTCTGGGACAGAGGAGGAATAGAGAGTTTAATGTGAGGAAACCACAATGCTTTGCTATATATAGTGTAGAATTTTACCACATAACCACAGGTGATTGACCCCTGAAGACTGTTTCCTTACTGTATGTAACTGCAGTAGATTCACTGCCTCACACACAAAGCTTCTTGTATTTTTACAGTTTTCTCTATTACTCACCCAGAATCGACATGGGACAAATTTCAACCCTTAATAAGCAGTATTAGAGAAGCTGAAACCCAGTTAGTGCTGTGTGTTCTTCAGCTTGACTCAAGACTTGCACTGAGACCAACATGGTAGCTCTGTAAATCATGCTAGAACGGCACCATATTTTAATCTTAAAATCCATTTGAAAGTCTATTTGTAAAGATGGGGAGTCATTAAAGCTAAAAATACACCCATAATGCTAAAGATAATATACTTGGCTCATAATCCCCAGCACCATGAATAACATGGCTTTTTCCAGTCACTTACAGAATGTGCCAGGCAGAATTACTGCCTCTACTGCATGCCCTGCATGCCGTGCTTCAGATGTAGGTTATGGCACCACAGAGGAAAACAGGGTTGAGTTACATTGTCTGGACTCATGGACCACTTTTTGATACATATATCAATATTGTGCTTAATATTGTTTTGACACAGTTTCAGAATAATTCCCAGTCTTAAATTAATATATGTCCTCAATATATTTTTGAGATGAGTCTGTACTACATCTGCATTTTTTGTTGATGGAGGACTGAGACCACTTAAGCATGAAATTTATCTCAAGACTTCTGAATTATTGCCTAGCCACTCTTCCTTCTTAATGTTCCTACATGTCCATGGGACAACTCAGAAAATTCCTGGCATAGTAAAAATATAACAAACACAAAGCATCTAAAGTGACTATGTACTTGAACATGATGAAATAGTAGAGGGGTGTGGTTTGACTTGTAGAGATCAACACTCAGTTTATGTCTTTCAAGGGTACCATGTCCTACAAGATAGGAGTTTGAGGGAAAGCAGTTTAAGAGAGTTATGACTGTCAGCCAGTGTTACAAATGTACAGCCTGTACTTCTGTTAGTTTATTTTACCTTGTGCACTGTGGTAGAGGTTCCTTTTAAAGCTAGGGATGATAATTAGATTTCTTTGAATAACAGAACCAATTAGTCATGAACAATTTATCCTACATTTGGTACAAATCAATCATCAAATGAATTCAACAAATACTGTTTGACCAGCTTTTACAGCTGGTTGACTAATAAGAAATTTATTCACTGAACATATTAAGGGACAAAAATGCCCAAATCCGTGAAATAAACCTTTAGGAAATTATTTGCTTAACTGTAATAATGATATGTAAAGAACCTAGTTTGGATTATTCTCCCTAAAGCACTATAAGTGGAAAATTCAGAGTGATAAATAGGTAGACTTTGTCTCCTGGACCTAGAGGATCAAGCAATAACTTGATGAGCAGAAAAAGAAGCATCACAGATCATATACCAAATTTTGTTCTGGTTTTCTTGCATTGTCCTAATGTATTTGCAGTGTCTGCACCTTTGCATTAAGAAAATGCTCTTAGTCAAGTACATTGTCTTGAGTCTGTTACCAATCATTGTAGCTGAGAAGAATGTTTTTCCCAATTCTGTGCATTTTTTAAAATGTGTTCTTGAGAAAGAGGGGATTATAACAAGAAATTCTTCCAACTGTATTTTTTATTGTGGATGGAAATGAAGTAAAGTCATAAGGTTTAATAAACTCTAGTGGCAGAGGATATCCTTCTTCTCTTCTTCTGGAAAGTTCTTAATCACATACTGATCACTGGAGTTGTGTTAATAGTAAGGAAATTCCTTCCTTTCTTAATTCCATATTAAATTATCAGAATTTGGAGGATTTTTCCTTTCTGTAGGATAGACATAATTTGAGGTTTCAGACCATTTTACCAAATCAATTACTTCTATAGCAGAATGTTATGGACTGTTATGTTCTGTTATAGCAGAAGCTATGGCCCTTGCTGAAGCCTGTTTTCTCTTTCTACCCTTGGCCTATAGTTTCATTTTCTGAAAACTGAACTACTTCAGTCTAACATATTTTAATCTCTTTAAAGTGTATCTGTTGCTAGCTTAATGGACTGTTATATGTAGAAAGGCAAATTAGATGATGATCTAATGACCCAAACTTAGTCTGTATAATATTACGAAGTATGTTCCTCATTGCTCGTTATCTCTTTTGATCTGGAAGCAGAAAATTATATGCCTAATTACTTCACATAGAATTGTGTACTTTACCCAATACTTGGCTAGTCTGGACTAATGTCTTCTGAGGTGTGGTTTGAGGTTCTTTTTACTTTATTTAGGTAAATAGGGTAAAATCCTTCCTGAGAATTAGAAATTTATTTGTTCTGTGTTTATGAGTGACTGCAGGACCAAGAATAGAATCAGTGATTAGGACCCCACAGGCCTACTTCAGATGATATTAAAAAAAAAATTACCTAAATGCCTCAAATAAGAGTACATTTTGCTTTCATACACTCTAGAAGCCTATCAAATTTCGTATCATACAAGCAATAATACTAAGAAGCAAGGACCTCAGAATTAGGAATACCCTACATTATCATTCTTCCAAGAAGCATGAATAAAGAATTCTTCATTTATTCTTAATACAGTGTGTGGATAATAGCCACCTAAATTAGAGAAAAACACATCAAAATAAACAAAACTATACTAAACTAAACTAACTGAAACAAGAAACCACTCAACTCATCCCCAACTGTCCAAAATCTAAAAGCAGGAAAGAAAATACTTGAATGGGGACTAATGAAAAAAATTAAAATGAGATTCAAATAGTTAGGTGTGGAAGAGCAATGAGATTTCACATTTTATGAGCTTTCTAGGAATTGAATATTGATGCTTTTCTGTCACTTTTAACGAAAACCATTAATACATAAAATCTTACCACTTGGAGCTTTAGAAATTGATTTTGTGAAAATTGAGGAAATACTTGAATACACAGGTTATTTCTTTTTTCTCCTGTTATGCACTCAAACTAAGCAATAGGATTTATTGAATTACCAAAAAAAAAAATTGTGAGGAATCAGGTTTAAAAAGTATTAGTAATGTATTATTGTGTTACTACACACTGAAATAGCCCTTTTGCCTAAAGTGAATTTTCCTCTACATGTCTTTTCCATGCTCTAGTTTGGAAGAGATTTGAACTACACTCATAAATAATGATGAAGACTAAACCTGTTATCAAGAAACTTTGCTCCTGAAAGACATCTCCCACAGTATTAGAAAATCTCTGCTAATACAGACCCTTTTATAAACCTGTGTAGCACAGTTTTCAAGCCTAGATGATGAAATTTATATTTAGTTTCTATGATAAAAGTAAGGCAGTATTTTAATAGAATCATAGAATGGTTTGGGTTGAAAAGGATCTTAAAAAACATCTAGTTCCATTCCCCTTGCCATAGGAAAGGTGCATTTCAGAGATCAGGCCCTTCAAAGCCCCATCCAACCTGGCCTTGACCACCTCCAGGGACAGGGAATCCACACCTTCTCCAGGCAACTTATTCCAATGCCTCACAGTAAATAATTTCTCCCTAATATCTAATCTAAATCTGCCCTTTGAACAGTTTGAAGCTGTTCCCACTTGTCCTGTCACTACATGTTCTTGTAAAAAGGTACTGGAAGGTTACTATAAGATCTTTCTAGAGCCTTCTCCCCAGCTGAATAATCCCAACTCTCTCAGCCATTCCTCATAGGACTGGTGCTCTACCTCTCTGATCATCTCCGTAGCCCTTCTCTGGACTCACTCGAACAGGTCTATGCCCTTCTTATGTTGGGGGTCCCAGAACACAGTGCCACTTTTGGTGATATAACACCTAATATAACATGCATGCATTCTTGCAAAATGGGCTGCTTTTTATCAGAAAGTCAAAAAAAGTAAAATATCTCTTAACTTTTGGGAGTTAGGAAGTAAAAATCTACATATGAATTACCACATTGATGTCAAAATATTAGCACTTACAGAGGAGCATGGGAACTTATGCAGGTGAATCTTTACATACCAAACTAATAATATAGCCATAAAAATGCATTTCTGCTGCTTCTGCTCATACTATAATTTTGTTTCAACTTTTTCCACAGCAGTGTTATTCACAATTTTGCAAGTGCTTGGCTAAAATATAATTTGATAAAAAGAGCTTTGAGGTGAATGATGATTTGCTCAGCTGCAGCTCATTAGAGATGATTTTGTTTTTCCAAATTATATTACAAGGGCAGCGTACCAGCCTGTCCATATACTTCTCACTGAAATGACTGCTGTACTCTGAGGAATGAAAGGCTTCCTACTAAAAAATGTACAGCTCCTTTTTTTTTGCTAGTTTAGTGCTTCATTTCTTTTCATATAGCCACAGAGCAAAGCAGCCAGGCTTAGTTTTATACATTTGAATGCAGATGCCTCAAAAACAAGATTTTTCTTCTTCCTCAGTCTATACTTATATTGGTATATGCCAGCTATTCCTCTTCACCTTCACAGATTTTGATAGGCAGGGGTGTCAATATATGATCTACTTTCCTTTCCTTGATTCCCTTGCAAGGCCAGAATTTGCAGCTCTGTTTTGTCATTTCTGTTATCTTGTCTGGAGGATGACAAACTTTTATCTCATCAGAGAGCAACTGATCAAGAGATTGTGCAGGCAACAGTTTTCTCCTGCCGTCACTAACATTTTCCCATTTTACACAGAAGAAGATAAAAAGTTAAGGGAAAAAAAGCTAGTCACTGTTGACTTGATGGTGAGGGCACTCTACAGCTACCTGAAAGAAGGTCTCTTCTCCCAGGCAACAAGTGACAGGATAAGAGGAAATGACCACAAGTTGCACCAGGGGAACTTCAGACTAGATATTAGGAAAAGTTCTTCCTGGAAAAGATTGTCAACCTCCAAACCCTCGAGATATTTAAAATACATATAGATGTGGCACCTGGGGACATGGTTTAGTGCTGAAATAACAGTTGGACTCAGTTATATTAAAGGTCCTTTCCAACCTAAGCAATTCTAAATAATAAATAACTCTATGATTCTGTGATCTTGTCAACATACACATGCACCTCAGTCTTAGAGACACTATACAGTAGGAGAAAACATTTTTCTACTTTTCTACACAAGCATATCATAACTTAATTCAACCTCGGGAATTCCTTTTCATCCTTTCTGCTTTTGAATATCTGTTTTTTAATAGCCAACCAATCTCATTTGTTAAATTAAAAGTCCCCACTATCATTTCAGGGTCCATAATATTTTATTCCATATCTGGAACATACACATTTACCAAAGATTAATAAGTGTGTTAAATGAAATGTGCTCCTGTGTTTGCTGCTGCTGCTGTGTCTTCTGCAGTAGTGAGCAACTGAGTGTTCCCTGATCACATTGATAATCCCAACCAACCAACCAACACACACTGCAGCCACAGATGAGCTTCACTAAGGTATGGCCAGAGGTAAAACAACAGAAAGCCATTTAAGAGCTTGGTAAAGAAAAATTTCATCTAATTTTCCCTTAAAGTCTACCAGAACTGCTGGAACCTCCACTCCAATTGAATGTGGCACTGACTGTGAAATGACTGCAAGAGTTTGGCTTGGCAGCAGGAGACAAAGAAATGGTCACAACATCTTACACCTACAATTATTCCCTTGCTTTTTGTTCACTACTTCATTTGCTGCAATCCCTCAATATGGTTTATTAAGTACATGAGGGTCAAAGGATTTTTCATTTGCCCATTACTTTATGCTGCATGCCCATGCAGAGATTAGGACTCCCAAATAATGATAATTTCCTTGAAAAAATCTTTTTGGTTATTCTTGCAAATAAAAGTGAGTGTCGCAGAAATTACTGTATGGAAGCAAAATGATATAAGTATAGAAATTGGTTAGAATCAAATAAGCATTTCAGTTTAAGCATTTATCAGAGCTTTATGGTTTAGGGACATATACTTACAAGGATGACCATGTAGCATAAAAAATGAAAGACAGCTCATTTGTAGTACATCCTTTTGTGACCTGTAGCTTCAGCCATTCAGTCACTATGGAGAACCAGGAGATTTTACCCCAAGCAATGTTATGTCTGTCATAAAATGAAAACAACCCTCTCAGAGTCGTCATTCTCTTTTTCCTCTCAACTCTTGCTCTTGTCAGGTTGCATTATACATAGATAACACAAATCTTGAAGGCATGCCCTCTGGTTAAAAACAGAAACAACAGTAACAACAACAAGATCTCTCACACAACATGCCAACGTGAGCAGGATTTAATCACAGATAATTGGAACATTTAAGAGCAGTGCTTAATAAAATAATAATACAAGCCTTGGTCAACAAACATAAAAATGAGTATAAGAAAAAAGTGATCTGTTCAGTTATTATTCAGTCCTAATCCTGAGACTCATTTGTTATTCTACCGAGAGCAGTCTTATTTATATAAAATATCCATTAAAATGTTTTGTTGGATCCATGCACAAATCAAAATACTGAAAATGTGTAATTACTTTCTGTTACCTATTTAGTGATTATAGCTCAAGGATTTGAATTGACAATATTGATGATGATATGAGGATGATGATGTTGATTAAAAAAAGGAATTATGTAATGGGCTAAAGTGGTAAAAAATCTCTTGAATAGCATGGTAGGAGTCTTCCAGTAAAAGAGGGCAGAGGAAAAAAAGATACAGAAACAGTGGAGCATTCCTCTGAGCTGTTCACACTCTTCTAAAAACATTTTTGACCTCCACACATGCTAGATTTTTTTTTCAAAGATTCTTCTATAAACCTGATCACATATGGAAGAGCACATGCAATTTCATCTGTGCAGATATTCAGTTTGCCTGAGATTAATTTCTAAGACAGCAAAGGATTCTATGTAAATAATCCACCTTCTTTTCTCTAAAACCAAATCCCTGTTTCAGGGAACATTTTGCTTAAAAATATTTGGAAGTATATGACAGTGGCATGACTGTTTCAATATAATGAAGTGATCTAATTTTTTTTCCATCTGTATACATTTTAAATAAGTTCCCTAAAGCATTAAGTTGTAGTGGTTTCAGCTGAGTGCACAGAGGCACAGATTGATGCACAGTTTCTGCAAAAACTTGGTTCAGAAGATTGCACACCATGAGTGTATGAATGCAGGAAGGCTGAAGTTCAATTTCAGGGCACTCCTTAAATTTTGACTTTTCTGGATGGGATAAATTATAGGAGGCTTTAGTTTCGGAGCATTTGTAGGGATGTGTTACAGAGTTACAGAACTGAAAGGAAATTCATGAGACCATCCAGCCCAAACTTGTGTCCTATCAGAATCAGCTATACTTGTGTTATTGTAGCTTTTTTTCCTAGGCTTTTATCAAGGCCTCCAGTATGGAAGTCTGCATAGTGTGTTCAGGTAAACTGTACATCATTTCCTTTGCAGCTGTAAAGTTTTTCTTAATTTATATCCTTTATGTATACAAATTACTTTTTCCCTTTACTGCTGCACACAAAGGGAATATATGATTGCCTTCTTCTTTGCACAAAATGTTTATTTAATAGTGTATTATCGTGACTGAAATTGAGACTACTAACTAATTTCACTGATGAAAAAGTGGAAAATTACTTTGTATTGCTTGAGGCACTTCCTTCATAAAATACTGAATATATAGAAACATCTCTTGCATGACATTAGGTTATAAATATTTGAATGCATACCTGAAGATGCATAGCCCTATCTTTAGACCTTACTCTGTTTCTTTTAAAAGATGGATGAAATTATATTCTCAAACACTGAAACAGCCTGAAATAGACAAACAGAGTGTAAATAATTTATTATATTGAGGGAAAATAATGTTCTGTGCCAAAGCAGGTAAAGGATTGTCTGTTGACTATCAGAACAAACCAGCCTGTAATGAAGATTTTGTCAAATACGAACAACTTTCTTACAATGACATCACATTACAGGTGTGGTGTGAATATTCCTACAATTTCTATATCTAAAGAGTACTATATTTTACAAAATATTAGTCTTGAGTTCTGAAGCAAAGTGATTTGCAGATTATGAGGAATTTCAGGATATATTTTTATTTCAAATGATCTTTTCTCGCTTCTTTGTAGGGCTTACTAATTTGGGTTCTTATAGTTCCCCCTACCATAAAATGTGTTAATGACATCATTAGTAATACCTGGCCATGAATCCAACATCATCTTAAAAAATAATGCAAAATGGTTGGTGGTTTAGTTACTCTTCAAATTAATGATACTTTTCAGTCTTTTATAGGTTTCTCAAGGGTTCATTGTTTTCTGTCCTTTTAAACTACATCTAGCTGTTAAGTCTGCAGTAATTACTATGCAGTAATAAATTGTACTCCAATGCCAACAGCCTAGGAGATCTGACTTTGTAGATAGGCATTTTTATTATATCATACTTTCTGATAAATAGGGGCAAAAAGGCAGCTGGACCCTGAGTCAAAGTCCACTTAAACATTTCAGTAATTTTTCAAGTATGCAGCCACACAGTGCAGGCTGATAGTGGCTGGGCTGACAACTGAAGTGTCAGCTTAACAGCTGCTTCATTTCACTATCTCTCGGCTCATAAACTTTATTTTTAATGAGCCTGCCTGTAGGACCACTAAAAAATGACCTTCACACAGGGCCTGGAGTGGTGACCAAAATAGATTTCTTGGGCAGTGCATAATATCACAGTGACCATAGCACAGAAAATAAGCAGTATGGTGAGAAAGATGTTGTACTAACTACTGATGAGAATATTCTGTATTTTATACAGAAAGATTATTGTGATAGCTGTGCAATAATTCACTGCCTTCGACTTATACTAATCTGAACATCTTCAGTGGCTTTAATGGTATTTTGTCAGTTTACATCAACTGATTGAATGGCCTGTGATTTTAAAGTTGTGTTTAGGAGTTGTAAGCTGTCTTACAACAAGAAAATACATTACATAATAAACAGATAATAAGGAGGCTGTTAATTTTTCCCTGCACACTGCTTGCTGGTCTTAGAAAAAAGTTCTCTTTATTAACTCTAATTTTCACCTTTTTACTTAGCTAAACGCATTACAACCTTCTGTTTTGCTGTGCTGTTTGTAAGGATATGCTGCTAGTCTAACTTGAAGCACTGTGGGTCTGGAGAGGTAGCTAGGGATTGGGAAAAAGGACTTCCATGTTGGAGTATGAGAGGATGAAAATAAAGGTGCTCTTGGAGCTGTGTATGAGGGAGAAAGGATCCTTGAGCTGGGAAATCAAGCCTTCTGGGTATGTAATTTAACAAAAAAAGAGTTCCAAACTGAGCTGTAGTTTTTAAGAGCCAGTAAATTTTGATATACTTGAAACAACTTCATCACAACCCTGGCTGCTTTTGAAGCAAGTGTAATAACTTAGTCCTGTGACACTGTGGGCACTTGCTAAACCTTTTTTATCATTGTGTCCTAAGAGCAACCAAAATGTCTTCCTGAAAGCACTAAAGGCCATACTACAGCTCCCGCTTCTGCTCTTAGAGATCTGCAAAAAAAACCAGAGCCTTACTTGTTTGAAAGTATTAAAACTTGTCAAAAGTAGGATAATTTCAATTTATAATTTGCATTCCAAAAGCAGCTGAGCCAAGACTTCTGCAGGCTTTGTATGTCCCCAAACCATCAACAACGTAGCCCCTGGCATCTTTAAAATGTGAATTTAAAGCCCTGCAGGAGCACGAAAAACAAATGGGAGGTGAACATACAGATGAAGCAGAAGGAAACAAAATAATGCACTACAAAATAACTTGCTGAATAGTTCAACAGCCTTTCTACCAGTGTTTATACAGATATAACAGCACAGCAGTTTTTATGAGGACTGATCAATTGCTGTTATTACTGATATTAAAATAACATCTTTTTTCTCTCTTAAACCCTGCCTTCAAGTTGTGTGATGCCTTTCCCACAGGACATTCTGAGGCACACGTTAGATTTGGGAGTGCAGCTATATGGACTGTCTTTTATATCTTTTGAGCTTGACTAAAGGTACATTCAGTATTGTTAATCCTCAAAATCCGGAAATATGTTCTGGTGGAAGGAACAGGTGTATGAGTGACAGCAAAAGTTCTACTCTTCAGTGTTACTGTGCTGGCTGATGCTCTTTTCACTTGCTACTGAGACACAATGTGTGAGCAGACAAATGGCAACATTTCACAAGAAAAATTTCTCAGCAAAAATGCACAAATCAAGTTCATGTTTGCTTTTACTTGTTCCCAAGAGAGTAGTTCATAATGTTATGTGTACAATATCAGATTCCTGAATTTACTGAAATTAATTTCCTTCCTAAATTCTCACACCTTTTTATTCAGTATTATTTTCCTACACAATTATGTCCAAAATCTTCTAAAAGGAATAGAAGCTGCATTAAATTATTTCTGCAAGCATGCTTTTTGCCTGATTACGTATTTCAGGATTCTGAAGACTAAGGGAGGTATTTCTGCTGAAATATTTGTTAAACAAATCAATCAGTTATCACTGATTTTTATTTTCTAAATATTAATAATACTATTATACTTGTACCTCTGTACTCATGCTATAGCATGGATTCACTCCCTGTCCATGATGCAGCAGGCAAGTATTCTCCCAGGTCTTCAGTATTTCTAGGATTTTGTCAAGGCACTGGTGGTCCATAAAAATCCCCAGCTGCTCTTAAAGATTATTTAAGAGCTTCCTCCATGGAGCAATCCTGAGGCAGCCACTTTGCCCAGCCCCAGCTGTGTGACATATATCTAGTTTATCTGATGACTGGTTGAGAATGTAACCAAAATATGACCCAACAGCACGAAAAAAAAACCCACCCTGCTTAGAATTAGTATGTCAGAGGATGATTGCGTTTTTTAAGTTGCTTTCATGGGAGTTACTTTGGACCCTTTTGAACAGTTTTATTACATAGTGTTTCCCTTTGCATTATTTTTTTATAATGAAGGCCTGCATATTGACACAAAGTGTCTGGGGAGATCTGGAAGTGGCAACAAGTATTTTTACATTCTTCCTTCTACATCACCACCCTGTTATCGCCGAATCATCAAGGTTGGAAGAGACTTTCAGTATCATCTAGTTCAACTGTATGTTACATTAGTAATTTTTCCCTCTGTATGTCAGTAATAAGGCACGTCAAAAAGCAATTGAAGATACATTTTTAAAGATCATGACAACATTTTTTTGCCAGTTTCATAGTATTTTCAGCCCTCCTGCTTAGTCTGTCTTGGCTAATTATCTTTATCTAAAAACCTTCAAACTCAGGATATTTTATGATTCTATGATATTCTAGTGTTCAATTCAGAAGAACTTGTGCTTTTATACTTAAATTATAAGGTATATTTAAAAATAGGTTGTTTAATCCATATGCTCTTTCTTTTAGCCTTGTCTGGCCTTGTCCTGTCTTTGTGATACTCTATGGATCTTCCTGGGATGCTGAGTCAGCTTTTAGAATTAACCAGATCCACAAGTTCAGGTTCTAATCAGGAGGGTACTTCTAGCATATTTGTTTTGGATCACGAGCCCTGAACACATCGGCTGGGACAGCTCCTGCTAAAGTATGCTCTTTTGGCAGATACACAGGAGCTATTAATAATTAAACTTGCATTTCCTGGAAAAAGCAAACAGGATTGTTCCAAGTTAACACCTTTGTGCTACTGCTACAGAAGAGAGCACCATAACCAGCTTCCAACTAAACCACCTCTCTCGCACTGACTAGCCAAGCTGGGCTGGCAGAGGTGAAAGGTCTACTCTCCTGTAGTAAATCAGATTATAACAAGTACTGCCTTAGCATTTATTCCTTTCAGAGGTCTCAGTTGTTAAATGAGGGGCAGCTGTGGCTGTGCAGATGTTCTTCTGAGGAAGGGCAGTTCCTTGCTGCATCATGACAACAAATTAAAGCTGCAGTCCTGCCCATGGAGTTTAAAGAAGCAAATGTGTGAACCACAACAAATTCAGAAGCTTTTGGTATAAAATCAATGATGCTCTCATAAAAATAATATTTCTATCACTGTAGACTACTACTTTGTCTTATCTTTAATGGCACTTTTTTTTTTAAACTGGTATTAACATGTAATGTTTTGGTTGTGTTTAGAATTTATCATACATTTTTCTCAGTAAAGTAGGTTCTGATAATAGGTTTGTTTTTTTTTTCTTTTGGTACAGATTAAAGAGCATCTTGCCAAGGGTCAGAGGATGTTGGCTGGTGATGGCATGTCCCAAGTAACCAAGACACTATTGGATTTAACGCAGAGGAAAAACTTTTATGCTGGGGACCTTCTAATTTCTGTGGAAATTCTCAGAAATGTTACAGACACCTTTAAAAGAGCAAGTTATATCCCTGCATCTGATGGGGTGCAGGTAAGAGAAACATTGTAAAGGTAATTTTTCAGTTGATGGAGTTTATGTCTGCATATTGCAGTATACTGCATGGCAACTGGTTTGCCCACAGAGGAAACAAAAGTCTTCAACATGATAGACATAAGCATTCTTCACATAAAACTAAGATCCAAGTGTAAAATTGGAAGAAGACTCAGCTACATTTAATAAGACAAATATCCAAACCAATGCAGCAGGTGAAAAATGTAAAATGCTTTCTTTGTAGCATTTCAGTATCTTTGTCTTTCAAGGTTTGGTTGATTGATAGGTGGTGCTGGTAATTTTTGGCACTAAGCATTTTGCTAGTGTTCTTTGTTCCAGTTCATTTCAGTTCTAAACTAGTTCATTTCAGTTCAAAATCCAACCACATTGTTATGTAATTCTGGCATTGATTCTTCATTTCAGATAAATGAAGCTTATTAAAAGTGCACAGAAGTGATGGATAGGGCATTTTATATAAATTTTCTATTTTACATGTTATATTAAGTCTTCTTTTGCAAGAGGACAAATAAAATTCTGTCAGAGCTAAAACAAATATAATTATTTCTACATAATGGGCTGGACAACTCTTACTTAGGACTTCTGGATAAAGATATTGGTTTCATCTTATATCTGAAAACTTTAGACAGTTTTCAAAGATTGTAGACTACTGACAAAGAATACTAAGAAGGCAGATGTGTATAATATTTATGAAAAAGAGAGATTAATGATCATTCATAAATTACAAATGAAGTTATTAATGCAGGTCATGTGTACGTATCTGTGTAAAGGTAAGCATAAATTATAAATACAATTCAGAATAGAATCATGCAGATGAAGGGAGATATGTTGGAAAAGACATTTTTTCACAGTTTATTTTTCAAGACTTGCTATTATATTTTCACTTTTCTAGTTTTTCTGTGCACAAAGAACAATTAAGTTCCACAGTAAAACAGACATATCTTGTGTTGGCCTGTAGCCAGCTGAAAGTATTTTTTTTTAAACAAAGCTTTTCAAAAAGTATGTTTACTGAGAAATTCTTTTTTTTTTTTAATTGAGAGTCAGTATCTATTCATTAATAGTTTTACTATTAAGCACGATGTAATACACTGAAAATTTTCATGCAGTCAAGAGTCTGATAGCCCAGTGTGACTTCTTTGTGGTTCACAGGCACTAAAAACTCTTTATTAGAACCAGTCTTGATAAATTGAGTGAAATCTTGAGTGATTTTGTCCATTGGCCTAGCAGATCAGGTCATTTGCAGTTTACATATGTTAGAGAGAATTTGATTCTTTTCCCACTGATGATAGTGCCAAAAGTTTTCGCTTCATTCTGCAATGTAGAGCTGTTTCAAAATTCTAATAGCCTTCAGGCATAACTTGACAACGTTATTAAATATTTTTTAAGAATTTTAATAAGTAATGTAGAAATTAAGAAATTAAAAATATAACAATTGGTAAGCCATATTCTGAAGGATTTCTCAAACCAAAGAAAAATAACTGTATTTCAGTATTTGCATGCCTAAATACAAAGAGTTCTTTAATCCCAGTTTAAAAAGACACTCAAATTCCAAGTCAGAAAAAATAAAAGTATCAAAAAAGAAAAGAAAAAGAAAAAAGAACAAACATCAAGCTAAGGTAAAATTAAAAAAAAAAACAAAACAGTGGACAGTATTCAGGAAAGTAAGTGAAATCAGACTAAAACATGTGTTTGGCCCAGGGGATATATTAAGAAAGGTTCCTTCTACTGACTTCCGATGATAGTGAAATCCTGGCTCAGTAGCAAAAGTTTAAAATTTACTATAAATTTCTGAGAAACATGGATTTTTCCATATGTAAACATATGTCATATTCTACCATACTCTGGAGTATTGTATTTATTTTTTATTTTCATTAGGACATACTTTCATACTTCCTAGCTCATCATCAAAGTGAGTGACAAAAAGGTAAAAATTAAAATTGCATGAAAAGTCTTCTTTATGTAGAAGCTCTGTGTGATGTTCTAATTCCATTCTATATTTTAACTAGATAAAGAGTAGAATTTCTTATTTGATGTATTTTGGTTCCTAAGAAATTATCAGAAATGCATGAATGAGGTTTAAAATCCCTAAAAGCCATAATTTATCATTTTGTGTGATGTTGGAAAAGTAGGTTATGATGAATTATGGACAACAGGCTTTTTTTTTAAGATCCATACAAAAACAACACTTGAATTATGACTGAGAAAGAAAAAGTATATATGTCTGAATATATTTGTTTCTCATACACTCCATCCATCTAAATGGTCCTTCAAATGACTACAATATCTGTTTTATATTCAGTATTAATATTCATGAATAGTGCAAGATTTGTGATTCAGAGACTCCATAACAAAATGAATGAACAGAAAAGTGAGATAAAATTTGAAAATTTCCAGCTAATTCTCAAAAATGAAGGTGCTGCTGCCTGATGTGCTGCATTGAAAATGCCTCTTGTTTAGGCAGACAATTCCAAGAGCAAAATAAAGTTTTAAGGTATGCATATGTAGTGCCAAGGTATTTATTACATGACTCCTTTTATTTTGCATTTTTTAACTGTTTTTTGCCACAGTATCTATGCATACTTGAACATACAATGTCAGGAACAAAAATAACCATTTATGATGCAGTTGAACAAGAAGATGTCTTGTATCGGTGACTGAGAATATCAGTACAGTAGCAGAAGATTGCAAGACAAGTCATTCAATTCTTCTGTAAGCAAGGTTTTTCATTTAATATAGGAATTCTTTAAAATACCCTCTGCAGGTACACTGAGGCTATGAGATGGACACTGCACTTAGGTGAGAATGATTCTACCAGGAAGAAAATACAAATTTTAAATAAGCAAAATGAAAGCAACATTTTGAAATGTTATCTGGAACTGGTCTAAAAGTGCTTGAACTTCCTTCTAAGGACAGGATGGCAGGAAAGTAACTGCATTTCAGGACAGAATGGCAAAGCAAGTTCTACAATCCCCTGATGCAGCAACCAACAGGAAGAAAGGTTTCTCCCCAAAGAAGTTAGAGCAGTCTAATCCCTTTTATATTAGCCATAGGGACTATTGCTGTGAGTCAGGGTTTAACAGGATTGTCCAATCCTTTTTCCCTCCACCTTCCCCCTCCCACACATACATTCACTATGCTGAAGTCCAAAAGTGGAGGTGACTTAAGGCTATCCATTAATTCCTCCTAGGGAGGAATTCTTCTCTAACTGTATAAAAGGATTTCTGACAGCTTTATGCCTGCAGAGAGGGTCAAAGAATTTGGACTGGAACAGAGAACTGCAGCCATTGTATTACAGTAGAAAAAATTGAAAGGAAGGAAATTAAATGAGGAAAATGTCATTGTCCATTCCCAGCTGTAACTGGCATGATCATCAAAAATAAAAGGGCAAAAATAAAGGACTTCAAAATTTGGTTCTGGCTGTCCCAACACTTTCTATAGTGACCAGTTCAGTAATATGCAAGCCTGGTTATGAAAGAAAGAAGCTTGATTCTGCAGGGAGGTCCAGTGTTTACTGCAGTAATTCCCTCAGATCACATCCATAATGCTTCTAAAATTTAGCCTTCACACCTGTCAATCATTTTACTAAAGGACAATGCTGTTTCTTTCATGATTAATGCAATAAACAAGAGAGTAGTCAAAGTAGGACAAAGACTTTTTAACCCTTCCTCCCCTGTCACATTTTTAAATACATCTCATATCTATTCATTATTGAAGCAGCAAATCCATTTGCTCATCTCCGTTTAATTCACAAAGCACTGGCATTGCTTTGAAAAATCACTTGGACTGAAAAACCTGCACACATCTCACCCTCCAGTGCTACCATAAATATGGCACCAACCAAGATTAGAAATAGAGAAAAAAAGATCCCAAGAAGAAATATATTCGTATTACTAAGTTCATACACCTAATTTATACTTTTTTGGCAAGTGCAAAAATATATATTAGGCAATTTATTGCTCATCTTTTGTTTGTGTTTGAGTCTAGCATATTTATAAACTTTTCCACATATATTTCTGTCAATTATTGGTAATTTTAATTCTTTCTGTAACTAAGATAAATATAAAATTTAACTAATACATAATATTATTATGTATTAGTTAAAAGCCATGTAATATATCATCTGCAAGAAACATTTTAAACTCCTGAGTGCTCTTCATGCAATCTAGGCAACTGTCAGATAGATCTCATTAGACAGACATGGATACTTTTGCAATTAAGGTTTAGACTGCAGGGGAATCAGTGTCTGCAGTGTAATGAAAAACTACCTTCAGAACAACTCTCTAGTATGATAAATTATCCCACACAGAGTTCCATGCAGCTGCTGCTAGATTGCTACCAATGCCCTAATAAGTTAAAGTTAAAATTTCCATCCACTGCATTTCTACAGTATTACACTGGAAGAGTTGAGAACTACCATGTTTGGAAAAGTGTTTTCCTTCAGGCAAAATCTTTCATAAGGCAAACTCTACCTAGCAGAAGTCTTCACCAAATTACAATGCCCTACAGTAAGTGTGATTATAGTGCCATGAAACTGGCATGCTTTGACCAATATAATTTATTTTACTTGGGGGACCAGTGAAGATATACATTTTTCATAGCTGAAGATGCATTTACAGATTTGTGATCTGACAACCTGGTTAAACAGGCAAATCCTTTGTAACAAATACCAAATGGAACTCCTTGCATTGTGGTTTATTTTGTTATGGAATGTCTGAAAGGGATTAAATGTATTCCAGGTATATAAGCACTGTGTAACTATATCTATTCTTCTTAACTTGACTGGAAATTCTTTAGTATTGCTGTAAATTGGATCAAATAATGAAAACATTTTTCTTTAATGTCCTATCATTATTTCCCATCTTGTCCAAATGCTTACTTAAATTTTCATAGGAGCTTGCTGAGCCATTTTGTTTCTTTTCATGAAGTTTGTGTGTTACTGAAACTTGTGGATATTTTGCTCGTGACCTCAGTAAGAGAAGAGTTGTAGCCTCATTAATGAACAGGATTATTTTGTCCAAATTCAGCAAAATTTCAGTCACCTCTAGAGTAAATTTGGTCAAGTTAAAGAAATTTTTATCCATGTGAATTTTATAGTTAGCATGGTTAACATCCTAATGGCTAGGCAAAGATAGATCCTCTTGCTTGTCAGGTGCTTAGTATTGGGACCAATTTAGACTGGTAAAATGTTATTATAAAAATAGTTTTCACAAGTTTTCTTCAATTTTGCATCCTAAAATTTTTTACTTATATAGTTGTGAGACACCTAAAATGTTGGTGATATCTCTAGTTTGAAATAAATATCTTTTCAAGCATACCCACCACAGACTAATGTTGGAAGTTTTTCCTTTCTAGTTTTAGTCATTGTGCAGTTGAATCCTTTGTACTTTCATTAATAGTGAGTTAAAGGTGCTTCTTACTTAAACCTTATTAAGGTCCTGTTTATTCCGCAAAATGCCTAAAAAGTAGGTGCAGATGGGGTAGTGACCAGTAATCTGAGTTCCAGCAAGGTCACATTGTCGGTATTCCAGTTAAAGTTTTTTGAAATTGTGGGGAACTTAATTGCACTCTTCAGCTAAGGTTACTGGAAACTACATGTATCTTTTATGAAGGAACAGAAAAATTATAATTGGCAGGCTGTAGAAAAAATTGACATTCTGCACAAAATGTGATACAGAGATGAGAACAGACTGTACAAATTCTTAGCTTTTAGGGACGAAGAAGTTGGGAATACAAATTGCTAGAGAGAGCAGACAAAATTAGAAAAGAGATTTCTCCACAAACATTTGGAGAAAAGTGATTTTTTAAATGTATGATTTGTATCTAACTGTTCTGCATTTTTTCCCTTATACTTAAATGAATAGGAGAATAAGAAAAAGGAGTTAACAGCTTAAGGTCAAAGAAACAGAAACTGCTTATTCCTTTTAAGTTGAAATTCCTAAAAGGATAGAGACAAGTGTGACATATAGAAGTAAAAAGCATCTGATTTGAAACTGTATTGACCAATGAAATGTCATTGAATGCCCTATATATGGTTATTAAGGATCATTTTCTCATTTTGAATAGAAACTAAAGACTGGAAACTGGTGCTTTTTTAAATGTACTTTGGTTTTCTGCAAAATCTGTAGTTGTCTAGTTTCTGGAATGAGAGCAATTTGTGAATAGAACACGATCACATTTAAAAGTTTAGCAAGTTTAAAATGGTTCTTGTTTCATAAGAAGTGGTACTATGGAACCTGATTATATACACAAGTATTAAAAATTTGCCATAAAATATGTGCCCTTTTTTCAGTCTAATGTATTATTTTGCTACTCTTCTACTGACAGAAAATAGGCTGCAGAGCTGTATCTGTAATAGGGAAAGGAAAGCCTTCTTGATGTTAGATTAAGGATGTGGTTGTTCATGTCTTTCAAATAATTTTACTTAGTCTTTCATTTGATTGATTTTTCAGAACTTCTTTCAAATCATAAGTAATCTATTAGATGAAGAAAACAAAGAGAAATGGGAAGATGCGCAACAGGTAAGATTTGACAAAATTTAATATATGTTTTCAGAATCAGGATAAAGATGCACCCTGCTGTAGTTGAAAGAAAATCCTAAGTGATAGAATATTTGGGAGAAAAATTGGTCGTTTTCAGAAAGGAGCAATTCCAGGACCCACCAGCTAATTTCATATATTGAAATTATATTTAGAATATAAGTTGCTTCTCTTGATAAAAATAGATTTTTATTAATATTCCATAGGAATATTCACTATGTCTTTGCTTTGGACATTGTAATGAAGTACATACAAAAGCTGAAAACTGCTACCGAGGGCTAGCTGCAATACTGCTTTTGTCAAACACAACACATCAGACCCCACCCAAAGACCTCATACAACACCCCTAAACAACTTACAGAAATGCAAACAGTAGACCTGTCATATAAGGTTGTATTTAGAAGAACAGTTGTCATCCTCAGGACTGAAAGTTTCTGGTCTAGAAATTTTTATAAAATCAGAACGTCTAGCAAAAATCATGAATGTATGATAAAAGAGCTAAAATTCAAATACCACCCCCTTTTTTTTTTCTTGGATATAAGAATTTCCTATATTTCCTACATGTGAACTTCTTGTACCAAGAAGTTACTGGACAATGTTAAGATTTGTGTTCTTGAACATGACCATAATACTGTCAGGTTTATTCAGGTACAAATAACACTGACAATGGGGATGAACTTAGTTATGTAAAGAGGAAAGTTTGTGGGGATGCTCAAAGGCAGGGAAACATTTCTTTATGGAGAAGGATTAAACAAAACAAGATACTTCAGAATGGAAAAGAGGAATACAAAATCTACTCATTTGTGCTTCTTGTAAAATAACTAAAGGACGTCAAAACAGTGGCAGATTCAGAATGAATACAGGACATACTTATTCTGTAGAAGGCTACCTTGCAGAACTTCTTACAACTGAAAGGACACAAGTTAAAAAGGTAAATAGGCAAATTTATGGAAGAAAGTCCATGGTTTTGCATAAGGCAGTCTTCTGGCAAAAAAAGCTGGGCAAGACTTTCCAAGTAAGTATCACTATATTCCTGCTCCCTTATACTCTTCCTTAGATATCAGCTTTTTGCTACTGTCCAAGGCAAGAAAATAGCTGACATAGATCTGTGCTCTACTCTTGTGTAGTCATTGTGACTGTGTTCTATAAATACTTGAACTTTGTTCACTTTTTGTGTCATTCCTAATAAATCACAAGGTACTTAAAGATCATTGAAGCTATTTACCCTCAGTTCTGTAAGTTCACGTTTATGATATCACTGAGAAAGGGAAGATCAGGTTTTTTCACTACTAATTCAAACCTTGCAGTAGGCATATGACACTGCAGCTGACCCAGTACAATTCATCTGGGAATCATATTTTTTCTTTTCCTGTTATTCTGTCCCTCTCTAGAAGAGCCAGATACAAAAATAGACAAAGTGTGTCATTTTCTTTAGCAGTGATGGATGGAAGCAGCAAAAGCACATACATGTGGGCAGTTTCCATAAACAACACCAAGATAAGGAAACCAATATTAAGCAATTATTTTACTAATAAACAGACATGATACCACTGCTATGTTATCGACCTTGTCTTCTACCTCCACCTTGCCTGCTTACCCATGCCATGTCAGCCCTCTGACACTGGAGATTTGGGGATGGCAGCACTTAAGAGGAAATTCTGAGAATGTGGAGACAAAGAGGCAACAGTAAATCTCCAGTTCCCTCTTTTCACTGCTGCTTGTAGAAGGAGCAGTGTTGAAAAACAGAGAGGGAACAAGTTGTTTGTACTTTTCCTCCTTCTCTCTGCCTGGTAAATCATTCTCGCAGATCTAGGTACAGCAGAAACCCAAAAAAAAACCAAGATGAGCTGAATCCAGGAGTATTGGGGCCATAGATTCCTGGTTGCAAAGCTAGAGGCTTCACTCAATTTTAGACCACTGAGATACGACCGCCCCAATGCCCCTCATTTTATTACTGTTCTTGTGCAGTTATGTAAGCAGGCTCAAAGTAACCTTGGAAGCAAGTAGCTCTTCATAACAGTTTGGAGGAGTGAGCAGGCACTAGTGAATAAAGGTGATTCTGTTTCTGCTTCAGTCACTCAGCTTAATGTTCTATAATAAAACATTGCAAACCTAGGTGCAGTCTGACCAACCTTTTTGCCAGCTTGCACAGTTTTCTTAAACTCCACAGCTACTGTTAGCATAGATCTCTTAGCCTGTTTTCTAGATTCTCTGCTGGAAAGAAAATCTTACTCACTGTCAGCAAATTGCTGACTTTCAATCAAGTATACAGCTGCAATGCCTCAACACATCTGTTTTTCTAGCTGAAATGCCAACAGTTAATAACCATTAATTACAGGTTATATAACATTCAGATAACCAGCACTCACTTTATATTTGCCTTTTTTTAAGAGCTGATGTAAAGCACTGCTCACAATCCCTTTCAATCCACAGTGTGTAAGTTTATACTGGAGTTTCAAAACATGGGAGCTGTTCTGCATATTCTTCATCAAGATCTGCCAGCATCCTATTGATTAACCAGTACTTCAATCCTTCAGAAAAACCCAGAGTACCTGCTCAACTGAGTGCTCAACAGTTTATTACTATAAAATTTTGTATGCATGAACGAGCGTTTAAAAAATCTGACATTTTTCCTTAGTACATAATCTGTGAGTATGTGTGCTTTGAATGAGATGGATGCAAAAACCACACTTAGGACCTCAGTAATTCATCCTTAAGAAGATGGACATTGAGTCTGTCACCTGAAGCAGCATTAGCAACCTGTTAGGATCATAATTATCACAACAAATTCTTCTTCAAAACAGTATTACTACCCTAGCTTTTATTAACAGATCCATGCAGAAAACAAAGCAAAAAAGTTCACTATTCTGAACCTAACAACTGTGGATCTAGATAGGTAGAGCAAGATGAAGATGAAGTGCAGCATGCTGGAATTTATAGTCTCTGTAGGGCTTTTTTAGAGTCTGCAGTCCCAGTAGTGGAAAGAATGGGTTGAATATTGCTTATAAAGTTGAATTTGGACATTTCACTGATATGAAGAAAAAACCATCATGAACAGGTCATCTGTTATTTTTTCTATTGCACAACACTCTGTTACTGAAAACTGTCTTGTTCATTCACAGGCAATAAAAACCAAATTTTTTTTTTTATGTATGTGATATGAACAGAACTTTTAGTCGTATTGATAACTTTTATATCTCTAATGCTGTTTTGTTGATGAATCCTTACTGTACTATTGTTAAATATAAAAGAAAATGTTTCATATTTTTAAATTATTTTTAAAAGCTTTAAAAATTATTTTTAAAAGCTTACAGCTTTGCAAATAAATTTTATTTTTTGAAAATGTGGTTTTATAACTTTTAAAGCCAAATTGAGAGGCTACATTAGCAATGCCAAGGCTACTGGCATTTATTTTAGTTTACTCTGTCCAGTTCTGGGCTCCTCAGTACAAGACACAAAGTAATGGCATGAACCCAGAAAAATACCATGAAGTTGTTTAGGGGAGTAGAGCATTAGATATGCAAGGATAGGCTGAAATAGCTGACACTCTTTTGCTTGGAAACATGACAATATTAAAAATTCCTGAAAGGGAAAAGATTAAGAAGACTGAGCCAAGTCTCAATGGTGTCTGTTGACAGAATAAAAAACAAGGCACAAAAATTAAAATACAGAAAAGGCCATTCATGTATATGAAAAAGTGGGAGTGGGAGTGATTGAATGCTAGAACATGTTGTGCAGATAAGCACTGGGGTCATCTTCCTGGGAGACATTTAGAATCCAGCTGTGTGTGTTCCTGGGCAACTTGCTAGAGCTGATCTTGCTTTCCACAGAGGCTTGAGCTAGATGATTTCCACTGGCCCATTCTAACCTCCAATATTCTATGATTCTACTACTCCATATCAGCAATGAAAATAGTAGTGCCAGTAAAAATTTAACTTACTTACATGTTGAGTAATGCAACAAAGGATATCATACTGGCAAGGCCACAGTAAGATTTGCATTACTGTTTGTATCAGTAGTTCTGAAGTTACTGAAGACATCTTCAGAGGAAGGGAGAATATTTTAATTAGAGCTGTTCTGCAATATGAAATGCTTTAACCATTAATGAAAGTAATGGCCCCTAAGTTTTTGAGAAGTGCAGTGACTTAGCGGAAACATTTTCCACAGTTCCAGTGCACAGTTGATTTCACGTAACTTCGTGGGAAGTAGTGTCTGTTTATATGAGGATATAAACAGACTATTATATCTGTTTGACTGTTACTTCTCAATTTGCTTTTGATGGCATTTAGATTTTATTTGAATTTGCAGCTGTAGACATTTTGATATTATAGTAAATGGCATGTCTGACCTTCTTTTGTTAGATCTATCCAGGTTCAGTGGAGTTAATGCAGGTGATTGAAGATTTTATACACATTGTTGGAATGGGAATGATGGACTTTCAGAATTCATACCTAATGACTGGAAATGTAGGTAAGAAATAGAAATTTCTTCTATCAAATTTATGACCTATTGAAAATCAGAAGTTCCAAGTATGTACTATAGAGTTACTGCTTCTGTCACATTCCAGATTATCTGTTGCTTGTTTATCCCCTCTCTGGTTTAGCACATGCAGAATGGCTTACATGTCAGATTTCTTCATAATTATATCTCAAAATATAATGCAACATTTTAGAATCGAAATTAAGAAAATACTCACCACAATACTATGAACTGTAGGTAGAGTGTTTCCAGGAGATGTAGTGTTTCAAATGCTAATTTATGAAATTGTGCTAATTGAGTTAAAATTCATATAGTTTATAGTGTGAGAAGTGTTTATTTTGTTGAAATTGTCTTTTAATATTCCATTCTCCCCAAAAAAGTCTTTGCACATGTTATGGTGTGATAATAATCAATATAGACGAACAATAATTTTAAAAATATACATTAGTTGCTAAAATAATTAAAGCTTAGAATTTGTTATGTTAGTTTTTCTATGTGTAAAAGTTTCAAAATTTTATTTAGATTTATTTTTCAAACTTTGTTTTTGCTACTGGAGCGTCGCCATGTAATAGTCATATAATAACATACATCAAATATAAAAATACCTGGCAACTCAATTACATTTATTAGTAAATAATAAATGAGCTGGAATGAAAGCATTTTTTTAAATTAAACTTAAAAATCTGTTTGAAAAGCTATTCTCTAATCATTTTGTCTTTTTTTAGTACCTTTTTTATTCAATTAACTTGCTGTAGCTGCATTTTTATAGTGCCAGGAAAGTATTAGGAAGTTGTATGAAAGGAATAAATCCAAAATATGTGTTGTCTGATAGCAAAACTTCTGGTGTTAATACATTTTTTCAGATTTTAAGTTAGCATCTTACTGCACATATATGTCAGTTTTTCAGCAAGTCATTAGAATGAGTAAGAAAATATGGTCATTTTGAAATTAGTTGGTGGAATAAAGCAGGGAAAATGTTGGATTGTCCCTGTTGAATATTTAGCTAGCTTCTCTACAATAATAAATATTTATTATTGTTGTTCAGTTCATATTACAGAATGACAGTACTATAAGGCACAACCTTGTACTGGAGACATTTCAAAGAACTCCACAAAAAGAAGTCTGTCAGCCTTAAAATGTTTAAAACATTGCAGGAGGGTTTTAACCAGTGATTTATTATTTTTGTGGTACTACTGTTTGCACTTTAATACCACTTAAAGCTTCTTCCAGTTGCCAGTCCTTCATTGTGCTAGACCCTCCACAAATTCATAAAGGAAAGTATCTTTTCTGAAATGTTGTTTCTATGAAAATTTTCTGACAAAATAAAAAGTTGAACTTTTTTAAAGCACACAGTCCGTGCTGCTTGGCACATTGTAGTACATTCTAATCTGTTTGTCCTCTGAAAAATGTGAAAAAAATATCAAACAGGCAAATGCATTCAGATTAAGAAGGCGCATTCAAATAATCTGTGTCTCTCCATATTCATGGCTTCACATGGGAAACACCAACAACATTCCAATTGGATCAGAAGCTTTGCTGTGCACTGGCTGGTTTAGATAACTGCAGAATCTTTACAATCTTTCTTTTGATTATCTTCTTCTTCCCACATATAAGGTATTTTTAGGCACCCAGGAGGTCTGTTCCTACCATCAAAGGAATAGAAAAAAAACTGAGAAATGAGTGGTGAAAACTGGAAATGAATTTATTGGTTTAATCTGACTTCCTAGCTCTGTGCCTTGATGTATTGGCATGAGTTTATCCACCCCATGCTTGGTCAGCCATCAAAAAAGGACAGGGTCACTGCGTTGCAAGTCATTGATCAGAATACTTGAGCTCAGGTGACATGCTGAGATGGAGACAGAAGGCTGTTATCAGTAAGGAATAATTTCTTATTTTCACTAACAAGAAAGGAATGTATCTGGAATAATTCAGTTTTAGTATAGCTGTCCTCAGGGCATTGGCATAAACTGTCTGACTCTGTATGTGTGGGTTTAGGAAATATATATGTTGATCTCAACTGAAAAGAATAAACTATGCAGTTTTTGACTGGTCAGCAATAATTGTTCTATACCAACAAGAGTTTATAAATATGTGAAGTCTTATCTATAACAATTCTTTTAAGTTGACAAACACATTTAATTCAGGCAGCGGATATTGTGCATAAATGAGACCCAAATTTTAACTGTATTCATCTTTAAATAGAAAAATCCAATAGTTCATAGAATAAAATCATAGAACAGTTTGGCTTAGAAGATACATTTTCAACTCACTGATTGCTCAGGGCCCTGTAGCGTGTAACTGTGAATGTTTCCAGGGATGTGGTATCTTCTACTACATCTCTGGAAAACCTGTTTCAGTGTTTACCAACCCCTATTGTAAAAAATCTTTTCCTTATATCTAGTCTAAAGTTATCCTGTTTAGGTCAAAACCATCACCCCTTGTCCTATTTCAACGGCCCGCTAAAAAGTTTGTTCATCTTTCTTATAGGCCCCCTTCAGACAGTGAAAGGCTGCAATAAGGTTTGCCTGAAGCCCTCTCTTCTCCAGGCAGAACAACATTCTCAATCTGTCCTCATAGATTCATGTCCTTCCTGTGCTGGGAACCCCAGAGCTGGCTGGAGCACTGCAGGTGGGGTCTCACCAGGGTCGAGGGGCAAGAGCACCTCCCTCACCCTGCTGGCTGTGCTGCTTTTGATGCAGTTCAGGATACAACTGGCTTTCTGGGCTGCTAGCCCTCAGGTCTAGCTTTTGATCCCCCAGTATTCCCAAGTCCTTCTTCTCAGGGCTAGTCTCACTCAGCCTGTGCTGATGCCAGGGGTTGGGTAGCAGCAACCCAGGTGCAGCACCTTGCACTTGGACTAGTTGAACCTCTTGAGGATCCAGTGGGCCCAGTTCTTGAGCTTTTCCAGATCCTATTATTCAGGTGTGTCAACCACACCACTCAGCTCGGTGCCTTCTACAGACTTGCTGGGGACACATTTGTCATTGATGAAGATGTTAAACAGTACTTGTCCCAACTCAAACTCCTGAGGGACACCGCTTGTCAAGTGTCCATCAGTATACTGAGCCATGAACCGCTACCCTCTGGATGTGACCAACCAAATTCTAATCTATCAAAGAGTCCCCCCGTCAAATCCATACCTCTACAATTTAGAGAGAAGGGTGTTGTTGGGACCATGTCAAAGGTTTTACAGAAGTCCAGAGGGCATCCCTAGCTCTTGCATTGTCCACTGATGCAGTCACTCCATCACAGAAGACCACTAAGTTGGTTAGGCAGACTTGCCCAAGGTGAAGCTGTGTTGCTGTCTTTAATCACCTCCCTGTCTTCCATTTGCCTTAGAATGGTTTCTATGAGATTTCCAGGCACAGATGTGAGGCTCACAGGAGTCCTGTTGAATCAATAGTTATTTACCATAAAATATTCCCTCAGCATCGTCATATGCTTTAAATGCTTTTTGCTGTGTTTTCATTTTCAAATCACTTTAAAGTTCAGAAAAATTACTCTAAATATGAACTAAATATGAGCTACATATGAACTGCTGCTCAAAAAATTCCAATTTTGTTGCAAATTTAACAGTAAAACAGTGAGTTCTTAGTTTCCTTCTACTAATTTCTGTTTATAAGTTCATTGCTAATTGAATGACATTTCTAATTGAATAGTAGTTGATGTAAAATTTGAACCCCTAATTGTGTTTCACAGATAGGCTAATCCCCTGAGATTTTCCACAGAGGGGGTTTTATTTTCTCTTTCTTTCAAGACACAGAAACAAGTAGTTGTGGCTTAAAAAGTTACTAAACAGCCATGCTGCAATGAATTTCCATTGCACATTCTCAATTCATGACAAAGGGGAAGTGATGAAAGGTACATTAACTATACAGTAGGCTATCACAAGCCACATTATAATACATTTGAAAATAGCTAAGGCCAAAAGTTGCCATGCCCCTGTTAAGCTTTTCATTGTGATGGCTTTTAACACAAATTTTTCATTTCTTCTGAACAAAACATCAAAGACTGGTTTCAAATCCAGATAATCCAATATCTGCACTTTATTGGGGAAGCTCAGGCAATTCAAATGCATTTCCATTAAAGTAAGGCCCATCTCCTATTAGCTTTCCTCTCAAGGATAGCCAATACACTACGAAAAACATAACAAATGTAAAAGCAACAATTTACTTTGTTTGTGCATGGTGGGGACAGTTGGTATATGTTTTGTATATGGTATATGTATATCATTGCACTCTGTATTATCTGCACTCCTTTAAGAAATCATTAGGTGAAATAAAAGCCTCTGATGGGAGGTAGAAGCCTCCTTCCTCATCCTGCTCTTTTTCTTCTTCTTCCTCCACCTTCTCCTCCTCCAGACCAGCTGAGCAGGCACGAAAATGATAGTGTGAACAAACAGAAGCTTTCACTATCCCTCAGTGACCCTGAATTTACTGAAAGCACAGACCCACCTGCAAGGATACAACATGCAGTGGGACAAAAGCTTTTAAACCATGTTACCATTCTCTGTTAACCAATAGCTTTCAGTTTTGTCTGTTTTAAAGATAAGTTCCTGATTTTAGATTAAAGAATTAACCTTGGCTTTTATAGCCTTTTGAATTTTTCTCTGAGCAATAAAGACCTGAGCAGATCATCTCAATGCTTTGGCTGATTTGAGTTCTCATCAAGATGAACCATTAAGAGTTTTGAAAATATGTAATAAAAGGTGGGTGAACTGCTATTAAGAAATATTCAACCTTTGACTTAAAAAGGAAATTTCTAACTGGAAGATTGGAGTGCCACAGGCACAGCTGTCTTTAAAGATAAAGGTGGAATGTGGAACTGGAAACAGAGAGCAGTATTAGGGGATACGTATTTCTATTGCAGATTTAGATTCTTTTGTAAGGGGAAATTTTCCCAGTGTTGTCAAATAAATTTCCTTAAGAGCAGCAGCCAAAAAAATAGTTAAAGGACATTCTGTTGTCAAAAATCAAGCTTATAGCTCTAGAATGATATTAATAAAAACCCAAATAATCTTGAAGAGCAATATGTTGTCATGGGTGTTCTTTAGAACTGAAAGGAAAAAACAAATGCAAATTTTCAGCATGTGAAAAGCCACTTTCTGTTAATGTTCATTTTATGAATACGGATATTTCAATGATCAGTAGTTTTATAAAATGTGCAGATATCACAAAGTTACTTAGACTAGTCAAAGGTGGGAAAGATTGAAGATTTCCAGGAGGTACAGCAAAATGAAAAGGAGAGGATATACACTGCCATATTAAATTCAGTTTTGACAGAGCATTTAAGAGGGAGTAGATCAAGCCATTCAGAGAAAATAACAGCATTAGTGTGCAAAAGTAGCAGTCTAAAGAAAATACAGATTTTTTTTCAGTTTTCAGTAGCTATCACTTGAAACACTCTTTTAAATTGAGATTATATGTCTTGGATTCATTTTACTTACTTTAAGCATCACAAAATTTGCCAAAGTCACTCTAAGCTTCCTTTAAAATCAAGGGAGAGTTCTGCTCAGGAGAGCAATTAATATCATCTCAGACATCTAAAATAAGGGCATGGATTGCCTTATGGAAGTTTTGCCACTGGCTGTAAAGGCAGCCTAGTGACTAGCTCATGTTTCAATGATTCTGGTCATCTAAAGCAAAGAAGAGTGTTTTTTTGTGAGTCAATAAAACCTGTGAACACAGAGAGGTTCAGAGCTGAATGATCAAAAAACCCAAATAAAATAATAAAAAAATAAGTATAATAATTAAAAATCAGATTGAGAGTTGGACTGATTACAACAGACATTTGAGTACAGATTGTCAAAAGGGACTGCATGTACACAAAGAGTGTATACAAAGCGAAACTGAAGAGTGAATACAAAGTGAAACTAGGCTGACATCTCTGTCTAATCTTGCTCACAGGAAGAAATGAAGATTCCTAACACTATTGTACCACATTTAATTCTGCATAAGCATGAAGTCGAAGTCCTACAAGGTACAAAATAGGAGCAAGTAGATGTGTTTCTACATGGTAGATGCAGCTAGCTATAATATTATATGAAAAAATGAAGAAGTGTAAACCATATTTCCATGCATAAATCAACTTTTAACAACCTGTTATCTCTCAACTTAAAAATGGCTGCTGTGACACTGGTACTCTGATTTAGTATAGTAATTAACATTTCATTTAAAACTTGAAACTGAGTTGCTTACATAAGTTTTATAAACGTTGGCAGGAAACAGTCTGATTTCTGCCTTCACAGACAGTCTAGGATGCCATATGGCAGAAGATGTTTTGAAAGTGTCCATTGTCTCCTTTCTTTGCATACCTTATTGTTATACCTTCAGTCTCCCATTTCATGTTCATGTCCATGAAATTTTAGGAAAACAAAAAAGAATCCTGCAGGCGTATGGAGAGTATCTTAAAATTTTCCAGTCCTAGCTAGAGACACTTAGAAATGTGACCAAAAGGAGCTTTTGGAAAATGTACCTACTCTAGCTATAAGACATGACCAATGGTACACATGCAGAGCTTTGGGAATGCTAGAAAATAAGCAAGTTGGATTGCTGTCTGTTATTGTGGGTTCATTCACCTTATCCCAGTCTAAGACTTTTACATCTTGTAAATTGTAAATCCTGTTTTTACTTCCTAGATACTTGTTCACATTATATGCTGAATGGCGTCTGCCTTAATCTGCTTATCTTTTTTTGTATTAGAATTAGTGATGTGTGTCTTCAATGCAGCACTTGAGATCCTCTGACTCATATATCACAAATGTCATGCTGGCCTAAAATATACCAAGAGACCGAATTTATTTAAAATTTGGAAAGGGTCTTTTTTCAAATATGTTAGAGAAAACAGAAAAAAAGCCACAGATGATATTAACTTGTACAAATGTATGAACAAAATGTCTAAAATTTTTAGCAAGGAAACAAGTATTTCAATAAATGTATACACAGATACTCAGAATTCATTTGAAATTAAATTACTTCTTTTTCTGAGTCTGTGTAGTGCTAAAGCACAGTGTAGATTTTAAAGTGGGTATTTATAGTTAATAAAAGTTCAGCTGCTAATATTTCAACATTTTCTCTTAATAGAAAGAAAGTTGCACCTATCACACAAATAAAAATTCAGATCCTGTAGAGTGGCCCCAAAATAGCCCTTCAGATTTCTCTCCTGTTTCCATCAAATTATTCCAGAGTACCTCATGTTTTCACAAAGGAAAATTTCACCTTTAAGCAATTGTGTGAATTGTACTTGCTCCTTTAAGAAGGCAAACAGGAATCACTCCTTGTAGTGGTAGTGTGTCCTACTTCATATGTAAATATGTAAACATTGTCAAGGAATCATCCAGGGAATAGGCCAGGTGAGAAAACAGTCTTCACAGGCAAAATTCATGCTTTTCTCCTTGTCCTATGGAGCACAGTTGGTCACACTCTTGTTCTTGGATTGTAAAACATGGTGGTCAGAGAAATTCTAAGTTCTGCCTTCTGCCACATATTTTTTCATTCATGACTTTGGCTTCTGGTTCTCATCCTCTTTTTTTCACACTCAGATGTGGGCCATCAGTCTTTCCTGCCCCAAACCTCTATGCTGTTGATTGAGCAGATGCTCTACTTATGTGAAAGGGAACACCTATCACATTTTCTCTTCAGTTCTCAAAAAATCCTTCAAGTCCTAGGATTTACACACTGCCAGTATCACTCTCCTGTTTCTGTATTCTTTACTTGCTCAAACCATATGTAACAATCCATAGCTAAAGGCTTCCAGAAGAGAAAAAATAGATAAAAGAATAAGGAAACTACAGAGAAAGGTCCATTGCAAATTTTTATACTCTTAATACTTCTGCTCTATATATATTCATATAATTTCCTTTGCAGCAGTCTCAGCAATTCCTTGATCAGATCAATATGTTGGCTTTCAGAAGATTCAGGCTTTCTCCACTGATTAAAGGGGAAAGACTTCATGCACACTTTGAAGGTCTCGCTCACTGCAGCATCTGACTTAATGCCTGAAGTAAATGCTCAAGAGCTCATATTTCTTTCTCAGTATAAAATAAGCTTATTAAATGATTCACGTTCCCTGAAAACTTGCTGTGAACAGAGCATAAAAGACTAGACTTTTTCACTCTTTTCTAAACCTACATACTCAATGATCCTGAGAAAATACAACTCTGTTACTTAAGATTGAAAATTCCAAATATGAAGAAAACTACTATATGAATCTTTATCAGTCTTCACAAATTGGGATAAAAACCTAACTTGATTCCCTAGCTGTACTCTTAGTAACAGTCATAATTCTGTAGTTAGTTTTGTGTATATACTTTATTAAGTGACCTTAAAGATAAATAAATTAACCATTCAGTATTTTTAAATGGGTGCTATGGAAACTGGAATAATTGAAAGTGTTTCCCTTCTCTACCTTATATTAAGTGGAGTAAAACATTCTAAACAAATGGAAGCTATGAAAAATGCCAACATACAGGCTCTTGTCTCATTTAAAAAAAATGTCTCCAACTGAAAAAGAAACTAGTATCTACAGCCTGTTTGTGGAAATTCCTTTTTACAGTATCTATGTATCTCATATTGTTGTATCATTTCTAAATTTCTGCCTCTGCAAACTCCCTTCTGAATAATTCTGTTTCTTGAAATGAGCAATTAAAAGCTGTTGTTTTCTAGAGAAATCAATTTGTATGACAGGCCATTTATTAACTGGTGTATTTAGCTATTGACCTGAGAAATTAAATACCTGACCTTATTCACTCATCTGCCTCAGACAGGTGGACCTTTAGGTGACTTCCAACAATTTCCGGGTAGAATGAGGCTTAAGGGGGTAGAAATTAAGCATCCATGGTGGTAATTTTACATTAATGCAGTAATGGAATCAATGCACACCCCAGAGAGTTCGTTTCACACTAAGGTGGTGCCAACTGGCAACAATCATGTTCAGTGAGTGTAGTGTCAAGATATTTCAAACAATACAGTCCTTCCTTAAACAGGAGTACCACAGTCCAATAACAAGATGCAATTCTGCATGGATTGATGACTCATTCTGGGGTTTTTTGGTCCTGAAAGTGTTACCACAAGAGTGTCCAGCCATTATCTGGTAGTACATCAGCTAGAGATGGTGTGGCTAAGTACTGCAAATAGCAAAGTTCTGGCCCAGTTTTAATGATTTCTACAGAATTTTTTTTACTTACTCACTACTGAAAATGAAAGAAGGAAAACTAAATAGAATTAAACTCCCCGAAATTATAAGTCAGTTAAAATAGGAATAAAGCCAGCTATTAGCTCTGCCTAATACTAGCACTGTGTCAGAAACAGGTCTATTGCCAAAAGCTCCATTGTGAATATGGAGTTAACATGGTTTATACCAAGCTAATGATATGGCATACTGCCAAACCTCTTTTTCATTTCCTGGCCTTTCAAGGGCAAGGAAAGAAAAACCAAGAAAAACCACAAAACCCCAAACAAATACAGAATAAAAGTACAACAGCCCCCTCCCCCTGCAAAAATAAAAAAAATTAACTCCCCGCAATAGAAACAGCAACAACAAAAATCTAAAGAGTCAAAAAAACCAACCAAAAAATCAACCAACCAAGCAATAAAACAGAAAAAGGAGGGGAAAAGCTTCCATGCATAATATTAGACAAATCAACTTGTTGTATTGAAAAAGTATTATTTCCTTGATAATGACTGTAGGTTTTAATTCCAAATAGTGGTAAAGATCTGTCTTTTTCAAACTGCGTAGCCTGAAGGTAGCATAACAATTGAGGTAATGAACTGGAGAGTAATATTTCATTTTTTGAGTCAGTTTCATGAGGGTGTTAGTGGACTAATAATATCAGATAAAAGTATTTTTATGGTAATAATTATTTTGGAATTGAGACTGTCAGATATTGAGGTCAAGCTTCAAAGCCATGTAAACATATGCACATATAATTCTGCACAATTGTGTTTCTGTAAGTGTAATTTTTTAATCTTTTTTTAATATGGAGAGTTGGACTTCAGTATATAAACCTAAGAGACTGCATATATCTCTGCTATTCTGCTGAGGTCAGACTGTATAATGCCAACAGAGCTAAGTGTCAGTAAGATCAGTTCAAAGCATCCCAAAGTGTCCGTGTACTGGGTGGGCTAAAAATCACCAGCAGGGCCTGAAATTTCTAACACACGTTTTGTGCCTTGTGATTTCTGAACCCATGAGTTCATCCATTTCACAGTGTAAGTATTTCTTTCCCTTGGCTTTGGGTATGAGTTTTAGGGCCTCATTTGTTGCTCTGTCTAAAGGTAGAGATAATGAATCTTTGATAAGGTTTGTGATAAAAAATCAGAGGCTTGTTCTACTACAGATAAATATACATTTTTTTTTCTATGCTCTAAGCCCCATTACAGTGGGAAGGAGACAAAGATCTTTTCCTCACTCAAAATATGTGGTACAGCTCTGTGGCCTAAATGGCACTAGATGCATGAACAAATAGTTAAATCACCTGCAGCGGCACCAAATAGCTTGATATTGTTTTTCTTGTGATTGTTTTTCTTTTTTTGTTTAA
The DNA here is from genome assembly GCF_012460135.2 of Molothrus ater. Classification (NCBI taxonomy): domain Eukaryota; kingdom Metazoa; phylum Chordata; class Aves; order Passeriformes; family Icteridae; genus Molothrus; species Molothrus ater. The sequence continues at coordinate 96,642,020 of NC_050480.2, read as the reverse complement.
ACAAACACTCTCTACATCATGGAGACATGTAATCAACCCTAGGCAACATTATTCTGTAAATCTTCTATGCATATAGGTTGGGAAATGGTCTTCTAGAAAAGATATTTGATCTCATTGCTTGAAAGATTTTTCATATAATCTGTGGTTCAATGCTTATGGTGTTATTTAATGACTATTTTTTTGTGGATTTTTTTCCTAAGATACAAGATGTTCCGCTTAGGTCACCAGTTACTTTAATTATTAGCAGGGTTAGCTATATACTGGTTTTTGTGACACATTGCTAGTAAAATCTTATGGCCTCGTGCTGTCTACTGTTACTCAGTAGTCAAATATTTTGAAATGAGATAGATTTCAAGAACACCTATGGGAAAATAGTATATTGGTACAGCCACTTCTCCAGAAAATCCTGTCTGGGGTCCTGTTGTAGAGGAGCATAACCAGAATGTGAGCTGATATCAAAGGCAAGTACTTGGAAACCCATCCATATGTGTATGAATTGTGCCCCTTGGCGAAACATATTTCCCCTATATTGGCACCAAAATCTTACCTCCAATAACACAGAGGAATGAAAGGGACTGACCTGCCCAAAGGGAAGGAACTGTGGGACAGTCATCAGGATGATTGGATCTTTAGGGATTGGCAAGCAGGCAGGCTGCTCCATCTGCACACAGAAGACTTCTCCTGTTTGTGAAAAAAACATTTATCAAAAATATAGCAAGCTTATCCCCTCCTTGCTCATTTTAACCTCAAGGGAATAGAATATGTTCATAAAGATTAAAGGGAATGTCTCATTTTGCCATTAGGTATCTTAGATTGTTCATTGCAGAAGCATGGAATGAATGTTTTTAATGCTCATTTAGCTTTGAAAATTGCATCACTATCTAGGCAATGAAAAATAATGGTCTCCATTCACAGTCAACAATGCACAAAGAAAAGTTAATTTCTGCAAAATGAATGTCATTTAGCATTGCCAAATTGAACTTATACCTGTTTCTTGGATGAATAGTTCCACTGCTGGAAGACATGGCTGGTGATTTTATACTGCATCATCTATTTTACATTTGTGGTTGTACTTAGAAATAATTTTCAGAAGTTAAAATTATACATACCCAAAACTCTTGTAAAGCTAAGTCATAGAGCCTGCACGTCAACAGGGCAAGACATTCAAAAATAGGGCAGCTTCTTCTACTTAGAAATGGTATTCAACAGCAAAGCTCAGAGGATTTTGAAGTGTTTATGTATATACTGTTTTTAATTTCATTTGACAAGATATTAGATGTAGTTTGCTGACTGTATGTGTTGGTTCTTTGGCTGTACTTAAAGAATGGATTTAAGAATTTTCTTTCAAAGAAAGAAAAAGATGGGAAAATTAGTAGGCAAGTAAATATGTAGGAATTTGGTAATTCTTGTTTCTTGTAGGCATTTGTTAGAATATTTTCTTCTGTTCGTAATTTTGTTATTCTTTAAATTCTCTAACAGCATATTTACTCATGAGCTTCTTAATACATGGTTTGACAGAGTCTCTGTCTAGAGAGCCACATGCACATTTTCAATGGTTTTTTTCCCTATAGGTACAGTTTTTATTGATATCACTAGCTGCTGTATCCAAATTTTTACCTGTCAGTCAGTATTAATCTGCACTACCAGTGGCTTTAGAAATGTTTCTAGTCTTTCCAAGCTATAGCTGGTCATGAAATGAACTTGTTTAACATGAACCTTTTCTCTTCTTTTTTTTTTGGGGGGGGGGGTGGGGGGGTTGGTTGGTTGGTTGTTTTTTTAAAATTTTTTCTTTTATTTAGTGCTGCATGGAAATATAGCTAGACCTTCCACTGAAAAATCTTAAACAAAGTAATATTACCTCACAGCTGTGTTAGACAATTATCACAGGCTGTCTGACAAGCTAGAACTTCTTAAATTTTAACATCTTGGTGGCACAGAACATTAGGACTTAATATTTATATTGTTGTCTTAATCTTTCATGTTGAAATAGTTTTCTTTAGTAGAAGTATAGAAATGGGAAGAATTTTCTTTCATTCAGATCCCTTCTATAATATATTGAAGTTTGGACTAAAGGAGAAAATTATTCTGTAGTTGTTGGCCAGGATTTTCCCAGGAATGTAAGAAAACAAAGCCAAGTTATTATTCAAGTGAGGTTTCTCTGTTCTCAGTTTAATCATTTGCACCCATGTAAAATTGATCTGTTGCAGAAAGACCTAAAAATGAAAAAAGGTATAACATAAAAATTCCATAAAGATAACCTAAATGTAGTGTATCATTATTAAAAAGCCTAAGGATTTTGCAAATTTTATTTGAAGGCTTCCATTCCACTCTTATCCTATCTTGTGTATAATTCCCAATATTTTATACCTTTGTTGAATAATAAAACTTGTTTACTCCTATTAATGTCCTTAAGTGAGCTATTTCACTTTATTAATTTTACTTTTTTTGTCACTCCTACTAAGTTCTCATCAGCTCTATTTTTAATGTGTATAGAACCATAGAAAGGTTGATGTTGGAAAAGACCTGTAAGATCAATGAGTCCAAACATTAACATGACATTACTATGTTCACCACTAGAACTATGTCTCTAAATGCTACATCTACACATCTTTAAAAAACTCCAGGGATGGGGACTCCACCACTTCCCTGGGCAGAATGTTCCAGTGCTTAAGAAACCTTTCGTTCAATTTTTTTTTCCTAATATCTAACCTAAACCTCCCATGGCATAACTTGAGGCCATCTCACCTTGTCCTTCTGCTTGTTATTTAAGAGATGCTAATGACCCTTACCTGGCTACAGCCTCGTTTCAGGCAGTTGTGAAGAGTGATAAGGTCCCCCTCCAAGCCTGCTGTTCTTCAGGCTAAACACCCCCAGCTCCCTCAGCCACTCCTCATAAGCAGTGTCCTCCAGACCCTTCACCAGCTCCATTGCCCTTCTCTGGACTCGCTCCAGCACCTCAATGTCCTTCTTGTGGTGAGGGGCCCAGAACTGACCACAGCATTTGAAGTGCAGCCCCACCAGTGCCAAGTACAGGGGGGAAATCCCTGCCCTGGTCCTGCTGTTCACACTGTGGCTGATACAGGCCAGCATGCCATTGGCCTGCTTGGCCACCTGGGCCCACTCTGGTTCATGTTCAGCCACTGTTGTCCAGCTCCCCAAGGTCATTTTCCACCAGTCAGGTTTTCAGCCACTCTGCCCCCAGCCTGTAGCACTGCATGGGATTGTTGTGACCCAAGTATAGGACTTTGCATTTCATCTTATTGAACCTCATACCATTTTAATCTGCCCATCTGTCCAGATTGTCCAGATTCCTCTGCAGAGCTTTCCTACTCTCCAGCAGTCACACCCAACTCACTATCATCTGCAAACTGGCTGAAGGTACACTCGATTCCCTCACCCAGATCATGGATAAAGACATTAAACAGGACTCGCCCCAGTGCTGAGCCCTGGGAAACTCCACTAGTGACTGGCTGCTGCCTGGATGGGACTTCATTCACAGCCACTCACTGGGCCTGGCCACCCAGACCCTTTTTAACCCAGTGAAAAGTGCCCCTGTCCCACCCATGGTCTGCCAACTTCTCTAGGAGAGTGCCGAGAGTGACTGCGACAAAGGCTTTAGTAAAGTCTAGACAGACAACGTCCACGGCCTTTCCCTATTCCACTAAGCAAGTCACCTGGTCATAGAAGGTAACCAGATCAGTCAAGCAGAACCTGCCTTTCCTCAACCCATTCTGGTTCAGCCTGATCCCCTTGTTGTCCAGCACACATCGCATGTTGGCACTCAAAAGGATCTGCTCAGTCAAGACCTTACCTGACGAGGAGGTCAAGGAGACAGACCTGTAGTTCTCTGGATCCTCTTTGCAATCCCTCTTGCAGATGTGAATGTTTGTGTAAGTTTGGGGGAAAAAATTATTCTGTGTCCAATTCATTTCTTTCTCCAAGCACAGGAACCAATATGTTGTCTCAGCACACACACTGAATGATGACTTTGATCACCTTTTGAAAATGGTTCATTGCAATGCAAATATTCCTTTGCAATAAACTTAATGTAACTGTAGAACACAGATTTTTAAATCATAAAGATTTCATTAATAGCCACAATTTACATCAAGATTGGTCCAGATTATGCTGACCACATCTATGCTTCTGGAAAAAGGGACTGTTTTGAAATATTATCAAATAACTGAGCATCCTTACACTGACCCCTAACATTGTTCGTTTTTTGTTCAGCTTGGAAATTTTATTATGAATGTTTGCCACCAGAGTGCAGTCATTTCAGTTTCCAATAAAGCACCATTTAGATGTTTTGGGATTAGAGACAGAAAAACCATTTAGTACATAAAAAAAATATTCCATAACAGCAAAAGCACTGAAAAAACAACACAGAGCAAAGACAGGAAAATAACTAAAGGGGGAAAAAAAGCAATTTTCTTTCCAGGATCCTGTAAAATACTGTTTGTTGGGTAACAATGCTATAATCAGGATATTGTGGGGAAGAAGGATCATATATAAATTACACGTTTTGATTGTCCAGTTCTCCAGGGTATGATTTGTAGTAGGAAAGCCATCTTGACTACAGATTATAAAACAAATACTTTTGAAAGGCAAGAAATGTTTTGGTTTTTTCTGGCTATCTCCTGGATCTAGCTGTGGAGATAATTACAGCTACTCCAAGTGAGGCATGGCAGTAATAGCAGAACTGGACTCAGGTGTAGAATACTTGACACTGCATAATTTTGCAAGACTGAGTGTATAGATTATTTTTTTCAATAATTTGCAAACATTTTCACTAAATGTATAGCTTCTCTGGCATATACATTCAGTTACTCTTTTTTAGGAATTTCAGGTAAAGGACTTCCCATTTTGTTGTATTGATGGGTTTCAAAAACTGTTGATCAATAGAAAACTAAAAAAATTCCATTCCTGCTTCTTATTTCCAAATGTCATGTTCATGATATTGCTTTGAAAAAATTCATCATGATTTTTATGTAATAACATGCACAAACTCTTTCTTTTCACTTTAGCTCGTAGGTATAATTGTGTTTTCTGGAATATTGCACAATGTAGAATCACATTTTAACTTTACAGAGCTTCTACCTACAGGCAGTATTTCCAGAAAATAAGGGATAGTTCACTGAAGCAATATAGCTCCAGTTTGGGGGACTCCCATTCAGAATAAATATTTCATAAACATACTGTAATGAACAGCACAAGAAATTGAAGAAAGAACAACAGCAATAAACCCCAGATTTGTATTGAAATAACTATAACAGAAAATAGGTTGCAGGTAGGATATAGTGCCAAAGAGAGAGTCCCATCAGGTGCTTGTGTTAGGAATGCAAGTGTTGTGTTGCCAGGCACAATTGTGGCTCCTTGTAACTGTATTTGTCATGCCTCTGGAAAACCTGAGATATTTTCTTAATCACAGTAATTTCTACACATTAACTGTCCCAAGTGGTGATTTTCTACTGCATGTAAAAGCAAAACTAAAGGCATGCTAAGGGCATCTGAAAATTTGGTCTGAATCCAAATAGACTTTTTTTAATATGTAGAAGCCTCTCTGCTGCAGGTATAATGCTATGTTATATCTTGAGTTGATTGTTTTGACCATATTCTATGTTTAATTTTGCCATTGAGGTCAGTAATAATGTGCATTTTTATGTACTCATCAGTACAAGTAAGGGTTAATCCAGTATCCCTATATGCAGTTTAAGCTCATTGTGCATCAAAATTCAGATGATTTTTTAAAACCCTGAGAAGGCAACACAAGCAACCCTGATTAGGCATCTCTATCTTTCTCTGTCAACTGCACTTGAAATGAATGAAAATGTAAGACACCTGAATTCTGACAAAGGAAACAGTAATGGTGTAACATCTGACTTAGCTGACTAGTTGACTGTTTGTTTCCTTGATGCTTGGATGTTTTTTGATTCCTCCTCCCACAACTTTGATAAACAAGAAAAGCCTCTCATTTGGGGGGAGTGGGAGGGAAAAAGCGGGGGATGCTGGAGATGGTATGGCCAGAATTAGATAACAAGAGCTGAGCACAAGGTCCACATGCCATAGTGATTCATGTGATTGCGTTATAACAGCTCATAATAACCAAGCTCTGTCATTCTTTATAGGCCCAATTTTCTAGTTAGATCTTTTTTTAAAGCATCTCCTCATTGTGCGGTTGTTTTATTGAAATGACCATAATAACACTGAGATATTTCTCCCAAGTTATTAAAGTTAATTTAGAATTCAACAATGTGAACAAGTAAATCAAACTCAGTCTAATTAGTATTACTTACTACTTAGATTGGATAGCATCTATATGTCCCAGTGAGATACTGGGTTTTGTTCTGCCATGCATGATGTAAACAATCTAAATAAAGCATGTGTGCATTATCCTGAAAATTATATTTCACAGTGCCCCAGGACAACCTTTTACAATCCCTTGAGCAAATCTTAATCCAGTTTATGTCCTCCATGGAGAATATTCAAGATGAATTAGACATGCCTCCAGAATACAAAGACCTAGTTATGAACTCCTGTGAGGTAGGTTAAATTCATGGCCTCAACATGAAACTGAGACACAGGAGATCTCTGTTTCTAACAGTTCTGTTTCATATTTTCTGTGCAACTCTGCTCAAGCCTGTCTAGAAGGCATTTAGTGTTCCAGCATTTGCTTATTAGCTGCTGTGTTCAGGGAGAAGCAAGAGTTGGCTGCTCTGTGAGAGAAAACAGGAGACAGCAGCGTGTGCACACTGCAAAGGCGAGGTTCCACAGCATCCAAACAAGAAGAGCAGAGAAGGTCTGTGATGGTAGCCAGACCCAGCTAATATTCCACATCAGCAGACAAGTCTGTAACGATCTGACATCAAGCAAAGCAGTCAAATCAAAGCATCAGGGTCAGGATCTGGTCCAGTGATCTTCAGGAAAGCCCATAGTGATAGGGTAGGTCCAAGGTCATTAAATCTCGACATGGCATCCACAGGTCAAGGTTCAGAAAAGCAAAATGCATAACAATGCACAGCCACAGCAGATTCAGCTTTAGTGCAGCTCCTGAGTGAAGGGGCTGTGGGGCCCCACTTCTCACAGCCTTTTCGCTGCAGTCTGATCTAAGCCACAAAGTTGCATGCATTCACAGCTGATTTTGAGTACCTGCAGCTTAAGCTGTAGAGGAGTGTGTGTGTGTGTGTGTGTGTGTGTGTGTGTGTGTGTGTGTTTGTGTGTGTGTGTGTGTGTGTAATGGAGATGCACTGGTACTGACAGCTTGAGCATCATGTTGAATGCCAAACTCAGAATGGTAAATGTCCACTAGAGAATTAGTGTGATGCTGACCAGGAAATGCTAAACTTGTGGCAAAATTCTGTGTCCTAAATTACCAGTGTCAAGAATTTACTAAAGCAGTAATTTGAGACAAAACACAGTTATCTGGGATTAATTAAAACAAACCTGCCTTCCTTCTGAACCCTTGATTTATATATTATGCCAGTGGTCAAATGAATATTCAAATAGGGAGTTGGTTTTCCTTTCCTCCTGGGTAAGTTTTGATGATGATAGCCTTGAATCCTAATGGACATTCTCATCCAAGTAAGGAAGGTATGGTTTGTAATGCCTTCAGATGGGGGTCCCATGTTTAGAGGGGGACCTAATTGCATGCAGATCTTTCTACTTCAAGTGCTCAAAACATAAACTCAGTATTCTAACAAGCAATGCTAGACCAGTAAGTCTTTCTCTGACTTGGCCAGGTTTTGAAATTGTAAGCAACTGCAGATGCATATAAAGAGGGGACTAATTTGGTTAGTAAGCATACCTAAAGGCTTGAGCTTTTTGGGGATCTTATCTGTCTGATTTCTCAACCTTCATGGAGCTGAAGTGTAAAGAAAGCACTGTCTTCTGCTTCTGGAAAGAAAAATGGAGAAACTTATATACATTTCTGCTGGATTGCTGTGAAAACAGGAGCCAGCTGCAAGCATTTCCTCCATACCCACTGCTCTGCAGGATATGGCTTTTAATCGATCTTTCCTGCTCAGGATTCACTAGCTGCTTCCATACTAGTAATCTCTGTATTTCTATGCCAGAGTAATTTACAGTTCTCTCAGTTTTAATTTTGCTGTAGTGTTATCCTAAAGTTCTTCACCATGCCATTCTGTATGATTAAAAAAAAGCTGTTCAACAATGAAATATAGTAGAGATCTGGTTTTGGTTTCTTAAAAAGCTATGATTAAAAGTATATATTGATTCCCATTATTTATTTTTTCCCCTCTGTGTGGCTTTCCTACATGAAATTTTCTGCCTCTATGCCTGTGAATTTGCTTCTTACATCATCTTTCAATATCCTGAATAACTTAGTTCACATCTTTATAGATTTCTGAATGATAGGTTTAGTTATCATTTCCTTAGAGGTATAGCCATCTCTTCTTTGCTTCATGCTTTTGGGAAGCAATCATTCTACTCTGCTCTACATCACTCCAAGCAATGTAATGTTCATAAAATATTTTTATCAATTCTCTGCTAATGGTTTTTATACCTGCTTGCCTCCTTACTGATCTCTTGTCCTGTCAAGTTCTCCCCATCTTTCTTTCATGGTTTTTATTGGGTAGCTAACCATTAGTAAGCTTGATAAATAAACATGTAAATGATCTCTCAGTCTCAGCTTTTCTTCTTTCACCCTTTTCTGCTTCATCATAATTTCCATCCTCTGAGCTTACTACTTTAACATTGTCTTCACTCTCGCTCTCTTTGCTCTTGTTATCAGCTAGAATCATCAGCACAGACACTTTACCAAGTCACCTTAGTGACTGAAAAATGTTTGGCTTCTGCACCTTACCTGACCAGTCAATCAAATATTGTGTTGTAGGTGATCTTGCCCCCTCTATGGTTTTCTACTTTATGTCTGTAAATTAAAACTCATTCACTTAAATGGCAGTTCCTTCTATCTCCTGCATCAGTCTCCATGTTCTGTCTTGCTTTATGCCGAGTCTTTCTTTTCCTTAAGAAGTATTTTATGGCCAGGCAAGAGAGGCTGCCTGAGACCACAGTTTTAGTAGCATGAATGCACAGTAATACTAAGAGGAATGGAAACAAATAAAGCTCCTTCAGAAACAGAGTACCTTTGATGTGGCTCTGGGGCTATTTGACTGCTCATAACTTCATCTTCTTCAAAGTAATGCCCAGAAGGTGGAGTTGTCTTCTAATTAAAGAAGTACAGCTTCCTACCATATGTTTAAAGTGTGTTTCTAGATTATCACATCTTTCAGGAAGTATTCAATTTATCGCGAGAATACATTTTCTTCCATTGCTGATAAAAACTATTTACCTTTTCATTAGTTCAACTGGATTTTCTTCATACTTGTTATTCAGATTAGGAGACTGATTTTGCTCTTTACATTCCACATGTGCTAGCTTCAAATAGACATATTAAACTTACAGGGTGCATTGCTAATTAGTAAATAGTAAAAAATTATTAAAATTTACAAAAATGCTGAGCTTCCACTTCTCCCACCCCCTGCCCCAGGGAACATGCAGAAATAGTACCTGGAACATATAGAAATTCTATGATGTGATAGCTATTTCCATTAATTAGCTTTCTCAGGGAATAAACTTTAATATTTTTATAATTATTTTAAAGAAAAGATAATATCTGTAAATACAATTTTAGATGTCTAATTATTGTTTGAAGTTTTGATTTTAAAATTTTATTCCCATACCTGAAACAAAGTTATCATAATGAATGTGAAATCAGAAATCACTTGTTAGACTGAATATGCATACGTGATATTTCATGAGTCTATGAAATTTGTATATTCTTGAGTTTTTCCTCAAATACAGAATTTTGTCTTGAACAACAAAAGTACACACAACCAAAAGAAAACACTTGCCTGCTGCCTATGATTTTTTAAAATTATGTAAGTAGCAGAAAAAATCTGAGTTATTATTAAATGCATCCTGATAATTGCCTGAAACCATGCTGCTTTCTAAGTTGACCTATATATCATACTGATCATATTATGGTAATGGGTAATCTTTTTCCCACTGCACTATCTATAGAAAACAGAAGAGAAATATTCAGAGATCACTGTTAAGGTAGCTTCTTGATTAACCAACGCATTATTCTTAACCTTCATACAGTGAGTCTATTTAAGGCAGAATTTACTTGACAGCAAAGGAAGGATTCATGCAAAGTTCATCCTTGATCAGTGAAAATACCTATGAAGTGTCTATTTCTGCTTTTGCCTATACTGGTACTGTGTCTTGCTACCCAAAGCATGAATAGTGAGACAGTAGCTTCTTTGGTCTGATGAGCCTCAGGAATTCAAGTGCCCAGCAGGCTTCTAGGGATATCCCTGTCTTGTCTGCCCATGGAGCAGTAGGTTCTAATTTAAGAATTTTTCACTTCTGTAAGGATAGCTCTGAGAAGTAGCATATCTGTTAAGTTATATTTTCTTAGGAGCCTTTTTCTGAACATAGTTTCATGTTGGTTCATTGTGAGGAGATTTCATGAATATTATTTACAGAAGGAAAATTGCCATGTTGTTTTTCTCATGTTCATGTAAGAGGATGCCACTTCACCACAGTCCTTCTGTTATGCATAAGCTTGTAGGTGGTAAGAAGTGAGTTTATCTTTGGACTGAGAGAAGGATTTTAATCAAGCCTGCTCACATGCAGAGTTCTGTAGCAAATCTGGAGATCCACAAATGACTCTCCTTTAATAGGGGTTTCACCATTTGTGTTTGTTGCAAATTTTCTTTAAAATGATGGGATTTAAGTGGATAGAGGAAGTCTGTTATAAATGTCTCTTCTTCAATATGTCCATCTCACTCTTTGTTGATGATCCAGGCAAGACTTTGTTCCCTATGTATTCAACATGGGCTGACTTCAGTAAGATTCTTCATTCTATCAAAAAACAAAGGTTTTACATTTAGGGTCAAAAGAATAATTCTAGAATATATATTTTTCTAACTGATTCTTCTTAACAGAGATGTTTTGCAGAAATGCTCAGTGTTCAGAATTTCAACACAAAAACCTTTCATACTCGTTGTTAAAATTCTTTGTTCTTATTCTTGTTAAAATCATCTGTGGCAATAGCAATCATATTTTACCCAGAAATAGATTTAGCAGGAGCTGTTCCAGAAGGGCAGTAAAACATTGTCTCTTTCAAAAATCAAAATGTGTGAAGTGATGAAGTTTACTAAATGCTGAATAATATATACCTAGTATACCATCAATGAGCAAGTCAAAATAGGATAAGAAAATAGCAAATGAGACTGCTAATATACTCATTCTCTGTTGTCTGTAACTGAGATCCAGTCAAATTCTGTATTGTGAGTTATTGAAAATTATAGACCAACGTGGTTACTGTGCTGTTAAAGCACAACACACCAGAATATTATCACCCATAAGAAAGCAGAATCAGAACTGGTATTGCAAATAAGGGGAGAGATCTGTAGCAACCTGTAGTTCAGGTCTACAGCCTCCCTTGTTAGGGGAAGAGGTGGGGCAGGTGCTGCACTCTTCTCTCTGGTGACCAATGTCAGAAATCAAGGAAAAGGCAAGATGTGTTGGTGTGGTTTAGGTTGGATATTAGGAAAATGTTATTCACTCGGAATGTGGTTGGGCACTGGAAAAAGCATCACAACACCAAGCTTAGTAGGGTTCAACAAACATTTGAACAATGCTCTCAGGCTCATGGTGTGACTCTTGGGGTCGATGTCCTGTGCATGTTTTAATTTTAAAACTTGAATCTCTGTTGTGAGATCTGAAGTTGCATTTAGTACATGAGAAAACATCCAGTTGTTTTTCTGTCATGCCTTTCAGTGAATCTGATTTCTGTTCAAATATTATTCAAAGGTCTGATTCTGAAATTTTACTAGTTTTCGTTGAATACAGGAGACTAATGGGTGAATATTAGAGAGAAGGGGAAAATTATTCATGACACTTACTTAGTTGGGTTTTTTTTTTGTTGTTTAGCAGCCCAGATCAATCAGAGAGCTACTAGAAGTTGCATTAGGCAGCTTATAACTCACTCAGGGTTATAGGGATCAAGGCAATACATTTCAGCTTTTCTTTTCTAGGCCATGATCACAAAAGGTACTCATACAGGAACTACACTATATTTTTTCTCTCCAAGTTTTCTTTACACATGAATTAACCACTTTTGTGCTGTGCCAAATAATCTGCTTAAATATCATTCACATATTATTGTGTGTAACCAGGTCATTTTTATAGCTATGGAAAATTGTTGAAAAATCTATTCCTATCAGCTTGGCATGAATCAGTTGCAACAATATTTTGAATTGGTTTTAGTATGATCAGTTAGTAGTTACCAATTCTGAAATTTTCAGTATGGCAGTATCAAACAGATTGTCTGCAACTGCAACATGAAAATGAAATAAAAGGAAAAGAAATATTTATAAAGGATATTAAGAATCAATACAGTTCAAAGCATCACTAAATTGATTAGACTAGACTATTTACATGAGTTCTTCTGAATCAATAATTACTATGGAATCATCAAATATGTATGTATACTTATGTGCAATTGAACTACCAAATCGATCCACCAAAGTGCATCAAAAAATTCTGAAAGAAGCCTTCTGTCTCAGGCTTCCTCCACCCAGAGCTCAACCTATGGCTTGCACTGCAGATGTGCACAGTGAGCACCTGTACTAAATCACAGAATGATACAATTATAGAATATGCTGAGTTGGAACAGACCCATCATTAAGTCCAGCTCCTGGCCCCGTGCAGGACAACCCCAAGAATCACACCATAAGCCTGAGAGCTTTGTCCAAGTGCTTCTTGAACTCTGTCAGGCTTGGGCCTGTGACCACTTCCCTGGGGAGCCTGTTCAGTGCCCAAATCCTCTGGGTAAGGACCCTTTTTCTGATATTCAACCTAAACCTCTCCTGACACAGCTTCAGGCCATTCTCTTGGATTCTGTCACTGGTCACCAGAGTACAGAGATCGGTACCTACCCTTCCCCTTCCCCTCATGAGGATGTTGAAAACCGCAATGAGGTCTCCCATCAGTCTCCTCCAGGCTGAACAGACCGAGTTACCTCAGCCATTCCTCATACAGCATCCCCTCCTGACTCTTCAGCATCCTCCTCACCCTCCTTTGGACACTCTCTAATAGCTTAATATTAATATAGCTGTTCTATATTATGCTGCCCAAAACAGCAGACATGACTTGTAGGAATTGCCATGATACAAATAATTAAAAAGAGAATTATCCATATTGGAAGAGTTTAATTTAACATGATACATAAATATTTTCCTCAGCTTCTGCTTAGGTAATTTTAATTTTAGATGTCTTTTTTTTCTGTTTTTTCATCTTTTTTTTCCCATTTTACAATTTTTATTCTTACTAATATTCTCTTTGACTATTTTTCCAGTAGTCTACAATTTGCGTGTTTGTATAAACAAGCAAAAATACTCATACCACAGTGCCTAAAGGTATCCTTGTTTGCCAAGTGTTCCATCTAGTGAATTCAGGACATGATGATTTGGTATGGTTATTTGAAGTAATAATAATAAAAAAAACCAAACCTGTGAGAAACCTTTGCTTTTTTCAAATGAGAAGACATAGTCCTTAGGTGGCAGTTGCAGAACTGAATCATTTGAGTTCCACAATTTGAAACATTGTTTTCTAATACAAACCTAACATAAAAAGAATACAATAACGTGCAAAGTGCATGACGTCTTACTACCTGTGTTTAAGAACCTTGCATTTGAGTTTCTGACATACAAATGGCCCAGCACATGAATTATATACATTCTCCTCTTACAGGCTTGTTGACTTTCAGTTCACAATAAGTAATTATTTTATGCTGCAGATTAAAACTGAGGTAGAGAGCCTCATTTCACAATGGAAATGAGCCAAAGTTTCATTGAAACTAGTCAAAGACTAGTATTTAATAAGAATATTAGCTCTCCTAAAATATAAAATACAGTTTGAAGTCATACTGAAGACCTGGGAACTATTTCATGTATCCACCTGGTCATGTTGATAGACCTGAACTAGTTGCGTCTACTCAAATTCCATTAAATTATCTTACACCTTGGAGCATCAGAGCCACATTAGGTACATCCTCATAGAATCATTTGGCAAAGTATCTAAAAAAAGGACTTTATAATCTGTGTGGATCTGTAAGAGGCAGACTTCGAAGGATGTGAAATATGCACTGCTGACTCATAGTCCACTTTCCATCACCCAGGATGCCTAGGTACCTTTCCATGGCACTGCTTTCCAGGATCTCATTCCCAGTCTGTATGGAAATCCAGAGTTTGCCTCATTGCACGTGTTGAATCCAGCACTTTCCCTTGTTGAACTTTAGATGGTCGGTGATCGCCCAGCCCTCTGTTAGGATCTCTCTGCAGGGGAGGTCTCTCTGCCTTTGAGGGAGCTTCGGCAGCTCCTACCAGTTTCTTACCATCTGTGAACTTGCTTAGTACCTCTTCCAGCCCTGCCACCAAGTCATTTCTGAAGTTGTTGATGAGAACAGAGCTGAGGATGAAGCCCTGTGGAACCCTCTAGTGACAGGTCACCATCACCCTTTGTGCCTGACCTGTGAGCCAGTTGCTCACCCATCACATGATGTGTTTGTCCAGCTGAATGCTGGAGATTCTGTCCAGAAGGATTCTGTAAAAGACAGTATCAAAAGCTTGACTGAAATCCAAGATCACGTCTACTGGCTTCTCTTGATCAGCTAGGTAGGTTACCTTGTCATAAAAGGAGATCAAGCTTGATAAGCAAGCCTTTATTTGATTGTAAGTAAAAAAACTTTTCTGAACCATGAATGGGAATATATAGGATCATAGAATCATTTCAGTTGGAAAAGAGCTTCAAGATCATTAAGTCCAACACTGTCCAATAAACACATATATTTATATTTTTTCCATATAAGCTATAAGTCAAAGTTTTAGGTTTTATGCTTTGCTTTTGTTATTCATCACCTAAAAAATTACAAATATTTTGGAATTTTTGGTTCTGAGTATTGTTTAGGTGCCATGATAAATGTCCCTATTTAAAATACAGAGAGAGACAGAGTACGGAAAGTACTCTCCTAGATCCTCACCATTTATCCAGTCCTAAAGTGGTTTTCTGTTTTGCAGAGTGAATTCCATTGAATAACATTGATTTCCTATTTCAATAAAAGGAACTGTCATCCAAAAGGGGGATGAAATATTAAGGCTCTACTATCTAATTAGATAGATAGCTAGATAGGTAGAAGCACCAATAAATACTGTGCAAATAAAAAAACAGCCTAGTATTGTCTTATATAGGCTGTATTTAATTTTTAAAAACTACATAACTCTTAGTTTAATTTTATTTATGGGGAAAATAAAATTATTTTTAAATTTTAAGAACTATTGGAAAAAATCCATTTTTACAATGTTAATATATTCTGTATAACCACTGATTGCATGTGAAAGCACACAATCCATTTTATGCCCCAGTAATTCTGAAACACCTGAACTCTATTCCCTCCACACACCACCTGAAAATTCACAAGACTAAGCATCCCCTTAGTTCTGGGAATGGATTTGACAATTGCAGCCTGGAGGGGATTGTAACTGGCATTATAAAGCCCTGATAGTTTTATAATGGAAAGTTTGAACCAACCTGAAGTACCACCTCATTAGTGTGATTCTGTATACATAACCAGTCTAATTTGAAAATAAGAGGCAGTTATTAAGGAATATATTTGTAGAGTTAATATTGTTAATTTTGTAATTTTACACTTCTCTTGGATTTGAATTACAGTTTTCTTTCAAATAAAAAGTTCTGATGAGACACCTCATGGTTTTCTACTTTAATTTTGCTGTTCTTGTTTTTACAACTGTCCCCCACTGTATTTATGGTTTACCCCCTTGCAGAGTCCTTGCAGTGAACTCATTATGCAGATCGAAGTATAGTCCTGATATCCAAACTCTTCCACCTACATCAGCCTCTCCATAAATTGATTAGGAAGGACATTGCACAGGAAATGTCTATCAATGTGGCTTACATGGAGAATGGAGCTAGGCTCCAAATGTGGTGTTTGTCATCTCTCTGACTGTATGTAAACACTTGCAGCCCTGTCAATTCCTTTAAAGTAGTTTGAGTCTTACTAGACACTGACTGTGTTGCCATGGAGTTGTACTTAGATTTCACAGCAAAGCTGAAACTGATTTCCAGGAGATAGTTGAGTTAGAAAACAGGGAAAAAAACAGAATGAGTAAACCAAATTCCAAACTGACTATTATTAGATTTGACACCTATTTCTTCTGTCTTGATATATCTGTTATAGACATAACACTGATGTTGTTTGGGTATTGGGGTTTTTTAGGTGGAAAAAATATAATAAGAGTTCAGAATGGAGATTATTCTTTCAAGAAAAAAAAATAGGTGCTAGTCTGCTCTACTTTGTATGAAAACAAGAAGGTCTTTTAATATGTTAATCTTCTTAATGTATCTATCTTGAAATTGTGCCTGTATAGAGGATAAAAGTTCTTATATTGCTTCATTAGCCTGTATCTAGAAGTTATGTTTCCCAAAGCAATTTTAAGCATCCTCTTACTTTTATTGTCACATTTGATCATTTTAGAATTTGCTCTGAAGACACAACAATGTCTTTATGTGTGAATTTCAGGGTATAAGCTGGTACATTCAATGATCCCTGTTTAGAAATTTAATCAGAATCTGACTGACAAATGCTACAATCAATACCACACAATTAATCCATAGTAGAACTGCATAATAAACAGAAGATTATGCTTTCTGAGCCAGTTATTGTCCTATGAATTCCTGCTTTACTTGAAATGTGTCATTAAAGGTTTTGTTATTGCTGTACTGTTGTCACTCTATGATGCTTTAACATAGGAAACAAAATTTTAAATTTGTATGATTTTATGATTTCTCTTACTAGTGGCTAGCATACAGAAGCTTCCTGCTGCATCTGTTTTAACTGACATCAATTTCCCCATGAAAGGAAGAAAAGGAATGGTTGATTGGGCACGAAACTCAGAAGACAGGGTTGTCATTCCAAAAAATATCTTCACTCCTATGTCAACAGGTAAAAAACCATATCAGCATGTGAATTTTCTATTAGCTTTAGCAAGGCAACTGTGACTCTGTCTCATGAGATCGCTGTATAATATGGGAATAGTTCTTTTATTCCTCTTCAAAAGAAATACAGTACTCATAAGTTTATCCTAGAGAGAAATGAATGGGCTTAATTTCAGCACCTTGAACAAAAAGTGCTGCATAAATCCTAGACATTATTTTCTACACCAAAGAAACAATGCTTTGCTTAGTATTGTTCACAAGATTTAATATGTTTGATATGAGGTGAGATGAAGTGCAGTTCTGCTAAATCCCCTGAATCTGCTGTGTTCCAGCAGACAGTCGTTCCAACATAACTCTTACCAAAGGAAGCTCAGCAGGCAAATTAGCCTAACTTCAGGTACAATTTATAAATATCATTGCAGTGCAGATCTCTGACATTAGAGAATTTACAGACATTCTTTGAGAATGCTTAATTATAGATGTAAATGAACTAGAATGGATGTCAGCATACAATGATGGATTTTTTTAAAATGTGATTTTTGATAGTTGAAATCTTTTGATATGCTCCTGACGGTGCTACATTTTTATGACAGACTTCTAGGAGATAATTCAAAATTATGATGGTTTATTTAAAATAAAACTTTTATGCAAAGATAAATGTTATTCAGAGGTTTTCATGCTGATGAAAGCTTGGGAGAGTATTAAAATGTTTTTCCTTACTCTTTTCAGAACTAGATGAATCAACTGTATTTGTACTTGGAGCCGTGCTATACAAAAATTTAGAACTCATTTTGCCCACTTTGAGGTAAGAAATTTCATAAATACAATATGAATTGGACTATTTCAGGATAATAAATATACTATAGGTAAGAATAAAAGCAGACAGTCAAGGCTATTTGCATATTAGTACTGCTGGATATTTTTTTCATTATATTTATAATGTTTATGCATGTATTAATCTTTTGTTCATGCTTAGTTACTTGTGTGATATAAGTAGCCTTTTCATCAAAGTGCCTTAATTTCTATTGTATGTAATCTATATTAAACTTAATTACAGAAATGTTTGATCAGAAGTATATGCAGCGATGTACATTAATGCTCAGGCCAGTTGTGCTTCAGTCTATTGTTTGTCCAGTTAGTACAAATGGTCTTGTAATGACATTATAACTTGATACATTAAACATGTCTGCTTTACTTCTACAGAAGTCTCTAGCAGTAGTTTTCCAAATATTTTTTCAGTGCAAATTGTATTCAGAATCTACAGCAGGGCTATAGAGAAGATCTGTTCTCGAAACGAGACATGCATGTGCTGAACAGCTGTAGTATATCAGTTTTGTGGGCCATATACATGCAAAAAGATATAAGAAGGCATCTTGTTTCACTGTTTCCTTTCTGTACTTGCAAAAGACAATTTGGAAATAAATATTTCACCTCCTCTTTTCTAATTACCAGTTATGATAATTTCGTGGTCCATTTATACTATATTATTTTATATGATCCTGGTCTTTTAATGCCCTTTTACTGTACAAGAAGCACATGCAGATTGTGTCCCAATAGGTGCTAATGAATTCACAATAATTAGAAGAAAAGATAGTAATAGGGATGACACCAGAAAACTTTTCCCTGCTCTGCTTAGCCCAAACGTCAGGATTTGAAACAAAGAATGGAAAAGCAAGAAGTTTTTGCCACAAACTATCTGAAAACAAAAAAGGCTAATTCCTAAGAAAATTAAAATCTACTTCCTAGAAAAGTTTCAGTGTGCTGTGCAATGAGGAGCTGCAATTTAGGGACAAAAAAGTCTCTGAGGTAGAGCCACGATTTGAACAGTGATGTCCTGACAGAACACCTTGATGCCTGAAAGTGCTGGCAAGGGCCATCTGTGCTTAAGGCATGGTATAAATGACAGCTCATCCACTTCTGAAGTGTCACTAAGCACTTTCCATTTATTGTACCAGTTTCTCAAATTAGCCACGAAGGAAGAGATGTTTGTAAAAGATTTTTTTTTTACCCCATACTCAAAGAACCATGACAACTGACTTATTGGATTTAGTTCTTTTTGGTAGACCTTAGGAAAAATCTGCCAATCCTAGGAAAGCATCAATATGGCCTTGTGCTTTTCAGATCTTTACATTGTAAACTGCAGTCTATGATCATGCCTTTTCAACTTTCACATGTCAATAGTTTTAATTTACAGAAAAAAAAGATGTAAACTGAATATTAAATTCTGAATATTTGCTTATATGAAAAGTCTTTCAGGGCTCTTATTTCATCCATTATGAAGGTGAAGTTGATATCCCTTACTGGATTTTTCCTAGAAACAATACCATACCAAGTAGTAGGAACAAGGGCAGAACAGGGACATGAAGTGTAGCAATGTAAACACTATGGATTATGGGTGCTTTTTTGTTTCCAAATTTTTTGCTTTTGTCTGTTCTGCTTTAAGCTGGTTATTTATTTACACTGCAAATTTAACCACTTCTCTGTACAATTTAGTTCACAGATAGGTTTTGTAACTTACTTTTCCAAAATGGTCTAATAATCTGTGGATATCTATTAATAAATGAAGTCTTTAGAAATTTAAAAACAAAGGTATCCTACTTTGCCTCTGAATTTGTTCAGTATTATTTGAATCTAATTCTCAGATGTGGAAAGGAAACTAGCACTATTACTTTTATGTATGTGAATGAGGAATCAAAGTAATTATTAATCTGTGATATAAAAATATAATACATACCCAGGTACCTCTTGTCTCTTCTTTGTTTGGAATATAGCACTTTGCATTTCCTTAATGAAATATATTTCTTATAATGAAGCTATACTGAAACTTTTAAGTTTACATCTCTTACCTCATCAGGAAGTGTATCATGCTGGATTTCTTTGCCCATGGCAGTCATTTTCAAAATATGATCTCATGGCCTTAAAATAGTACCTCAAAAAAGTCACAATTTCAAACTTTTTTCATAGAATTATAGTATTGAAAGTTTTGGGTTGGAAGGGGCCTCCAAAGATCATCTAATTCTAATTTCCTGCCCTGGGCAGGGCCACTTTCACTAGACCAGGCTGCTCACAGCCACATCCAGCATGACTCTGAACACTTGTAATGACAGGACATCCGCAGCTTCTTTGAGCAGCCTATTCCAGTGTCTCAGCACCCTTGTAAAAAAAATTTCTTCATTATGTGTAATCTACATCTATCCCATTTCAGTTTAAAACCTTTGTGCCTTGTCCCTATCACTACAGATATTGGTAAAAATTCTCTGTCTTTCCTCATAGGAGAGATATTCTAGCCCAGTGATGATTTTCATGGCCCTCCCCTGGACCTGCTCTAACACTTTCACACCTTTCTTGTGCTGGGAATTTCACAGATGGACAAAGCACTCTAAGTGGTGTCTCACAAGAGCAGAGTAGAGGCACACAATAGCGTCCCTTACCCTCCTGGCCGTGCTTCTTTTGATGCAGCCCACATTGCCAGCTCATGTTCAATATTTCATCTACAATATCCTCCAGTATGTCTTGACAGGCTGCTCTCAGTCCCTCTACCCTCTAGACTGTATTGATTCAACCAGGGATTGCTTCAGCCCAGATACCTTTCCATCAGCTTTGTTGAACTTCCTTAGTTTTGCATGAACCTGGCTCTCAAGCCTGTGGAGGTCCCTCTTGGTGGCATCACTTCCCTCCACACTGTGGATGTCAGCCACACTGTGGTGTCATCTGAAAACTTGCTGAAGGTGCCCTCAATCCTTTTGTCAATGAAGATACTCAATACTCTTGAATGCATTTTAACACGTTCAGATATTTTAATGTTCATTCAGATAGAATGTCAGCAAATCCTTTGATACTGTCTCCCATGGCATTTTCCTGGAGAAGCTGGCAGCCCATGGCTTGGACAGATACTCTTTTCACAAGGTAATAAACTAGCTTGGATGACCAGGCCCAGACTGGTGGGGAATGGTACTACCTCAAGTTGATGAACAGTCTCTAGTGGGGCTCCCCAAGGCTCAGTATTGTCATCCCTGTTTAATGCCTTCATTGATCTGGATGAGGGGATCAAGTGTACCCTCAGTAAGTTCGCAGATGATACTAAGTTGAATCATGATCTACTGGAGGACAGGAAAGCTCTGCAGAGGTATCTGGACAGGCTGGATCAATGGGCTGAGGCAAAATGTATGAGGTTCAACAAGGCCAAGTGCTGGGTCCTGCACTTGGGTCAGAACAACCCTATGCAGCACTACAGGCTGGGGCAGAGTGGCTGGAAACCTACCTGGTGGAAAAGGACCTTAAAGTGTTGGTCAGTAGCAGGCTGAACATGAGCCATCAGTGTGCCCAGATGGCCAAGAAGTCCAGTGACATCCTGGCCTCTATCAGCAATAGTCTGAGCAGCAGGACCAGGGCAGGGATTGTCTACTTGTTCTCTGACTCGCTCCTTGATGAGGCCCCATCTCAAATCCTGTGTTCAATTCTGGGCCCCTCACTACGAGAAGGACACTGTGGTGCGAGTCCAGAGAAGGGCAACTGAGCTGGTGAAGACTTTGAAGCGCAATTCCTGTGAAGAGAGGCTGAGGGAGCTGGGTTTGTTTAGCCTGCAGAAAAGGAGGCTCAGGGGTTCTCTTTTCATTCTCTACAACTTCCTGAATGGAGTTCATAGCCAGGTGGGGGTTCAGCTCTTTTCATAGGCATTTAGCAACAGGACAAGAGGAAAAGGCCTCAGACTCTGCCGTGGGAGGTTCAGGTTGGACATCAGGAGGAATTTCTTCACTGAAAGGGTGCTTAAGCATTGGAATAGTCTTCCCAGGGGGGTCTTGGAGTCCCTAGCCCTGGATGTATTCAAGAAATGACTGGATGTGGCACTTAGTGCTATGGCCTTTTGATAAGGTGGTGACCAATTAAAGGTTGGATTTGATGATCTCTGGTGTCTTTTCCAACCAAGTGATTAGGTGATGCTGATGATTAGGTGATCCTGTGATCATGTAACTTGAAATTGGAAAAAAAGCTGCAGCTGTGGTTAGTGCTGAATTTGTTGAGTTCTTACACTCCGTGAAAATTTGAACTGACATGCAGGTTTTAAAGTGATGTTTATTATGGTCTGTTTTTTATTATTTTACACTTGTTTGGGTAAATGAATGAGGGTTTCTATATATCTCACTGCATTTGGAAAAGGTATATTCTAGTTTGCTCACATTTTGCAATGAAAAAATATCTTACACAGGTTTATATTAGCTACTCTTTCTACTAATCTTGCTTAACTGTAATAAATATTATTGTAATAACCATATTAGTGCTGAACACAATGATATGGTTCACTGCATTATTGTTCTCTATGGAGCAAACACTGTAAGATGTGCAGCAATGTAAAATCATCTATTTTTTACATGATGCTTTGAAGTGAACAACACTGGAATTAAAAAAACATTCTGGATAAGTATCTTATGTGATGAATTTCTAAATAAAATGACAGTTAAATATATAGCAAGGGTGAGAATAAAGATAAAAAAAATTAAACCAAGGTAAAGTAAGTAAAATGATCTCATGATTGAGTTTGAAGGCCACATCATTTACACCTGATAACCTAATAATAAAGGTGATTTCTACCAGCTGAAGTTAGATATCTAGAAAGCTTTACCAGTTCCCATGTGATTTCAGTTCCTGGCTGTACAGGAGTTAGGGTGGGAATAAAGAAAATATTTGGTTGTAGTTTCCAGCAGAATAAAGACAACATACATTCCAATGAATTCCTTAATTTCATCACTCAGAGGTATGCAAACTTCTGCATCATCACAAGAAACTGCTTTTTAAAAATAAACAAACAAACAATTTTAAAAATGTCAGTATATTTTTATAAGTACTTCCAAAGTACATAACCACAGAATCGCAATCTGCTACATCACAGGTGTTCTGTGAGTAAAATGAGGATTTCATTATCTAGAGCAGCCGATACAATATATTTCACAAATCCAAAATTAGCTGCATTTTACCATATGTGTTAGATTTTTCTGAGTTTTACTAACATAGAGTCTACTGGAAATTACTAAACACAGTGTGAGATGGGAACTTGCTACTGCATTAATATAGAAGTTTTTGGACTTGTGTTTAATCCTATGGGTACATGTACATTCAGAGAATTTTGCCATGAGTATTTAAATGAGAGTTTAGGAAACAAAAAGAAAAGGTTCTTCCTTATAAAAATGGAAGAATGGGGTTTTTTTCCATGCACAAGTAAATAAACTTCATTTGATTCTATTTCCTAATGTATTTTCCTGCATTGCACTGTTCTTGTAATGTCTTGTGGATTTTTTCATAGCAGATATTGAAATATCGAATATTTTCAGAACTCTAGACTGAGTATTATTTCCATAGCTCTTGCACCCCTGAGCACATTTATGTTATTGTTAAGTTCACAGAAAACTGATTCTCAGTACAATACTCATCTAAAAGATATTATCTATAATTTCTCTCTTGAGCACTCTGAAGGAATACATTGCATGTTGCCATAATATAAAATAGTTTTTTAACTTTTCCTGTAAGAAATAAGAAAAATAAAGAATCAATGATTTTGCTGTATCAAGAGGTTTTTTTTCATCACTAAAACAGCCACCATAAATTTCTTGCTAAAATTTTTTTCACAGAAATGTTATTTCCCCCCATTTGAAACATTGTTTCTAACCCTGAACTTCAGGGGCTGTGCAACCAAAAAAAGCCCCTTAAATTTCTTTAGGTCAGCTTTGTTAGACTAAGGATGTACCTCACACAGGCTTTTATTGCATCACATTACAGATTTAGCATCTGTAATTTTTCTGTAATGCATTCAACTTTTACACATTGATCTATAACTTCGATCATGCTGTCTTGGGATAACAACATGCCTTATTCATAAGTTCATTTTTCCTAAGTAACAGATTCATTCTAAAAAGAGAAGAAGACATGAATTTCATGCCACATAGGATCAACATGATTTCTCTTATATAAAAGAATATGCTCAAACTGTATATACCCTGATAGGAAAACAGCTTAATCAAACAACTCTTTTATTAATATCATTATTAAATCACATCAGAAAAATGCTCTAGGACACCAGCTCTGAAAGCATTTCTTGAGCTTTTACTCCATCACTTTGCTATCTTGAATCTTCAAGGATTTATTCAGCCATAGTTTCCAAGAAATTTAATAGACTGTTTTTGAATAATTTATTTCAAAACTTAACCCTGATGAGCATCTTTCTGGACTGTCAGCTGAGCACCATCCTGTAAAACTTCATTTCTCATTAATGTTGAATTTTAGATTATTTTTGATGAAGGAGAAGAAGCTTAATGGTGGAGTCACTCTCCACTATAAAAAATCTGTAATATAATGCCCTTTCCCAAGTGTGAATTGGATCATCCCCATTCTATGTCATTCGCAACGTTAGAGGGACTGAAGCTAAAATGTCCAAGGACATTTTGTAAAATCTGATTACTTAAATTCCTGGATAAGTTTTCTCAAAACTAGGCTGTTTTTTACAAAAGTATCTTCAACAGAGATAGCAGCGACACTGCACCAGTGGTTTTGAGATTTTTTTCAAATTTTTAAAATTTTTTTGACTACAAAGCTTTGAGCGTTAATTTAGAGGCATCTTAATATGCTAGGTGAGTTTAGAATATACTTTAGAATATACTTGACAGATTGTATTCTTCCAGGGACTGTCCAAGCAGTTAAATATGAAATATGCAAGTAGGCATTCAGCCCAGACAGGACAGCGATGAGGTATGCAGTTTTCATTTCACAGTGATATAGGCAGTTATATTTATTTTCTTGTGAAACAGTTTGCTAGGGGCTCTTGAGAATGTAAGGGGATTGGTAGAGTTTTAATGAGACTGAGGTAAAATGAATGTACTGAAGTTACAAACTAGGTACTTAGATGTGCCTTCAGATCTCACCCCAGAACTGTTAGAACTGTTAGAAAAGGAGATGATAGACCAAGGAAAACATTTTAAATGATGAAGACTGACTGTAAAAGAGTACTGAAGTAGCAGTATTTACAACACTTTCCATGAATTTCCAAAATTGATGTAATCTCTGAATAAATAGTAAGTGCCATTTTCTCTTGTCATGATGTGTTAGAGAAATCAAGTATTTTATTTATTTAGAGTTTTATTTACTTTGGGGAAGGTTGGTTCTATTTCAATAATTACAGATATTCAGCTACTATAACTCAACGGAATGCTCTGAAAATTAGCTAAACTTTAAATTTTAACCTGATAGATACGTTTTTGTCAATAGTGTGTGAGATTTAAAGTTTAACCAAAGTGAAGAAATAGGAGTTAAGTAAAATAGAAAGTCCATTCCATTGTATTTACATTATGTGATTTGGCTGAGTAAAATTGGACTAGAACTCATACCTTGCCCCAGAAGGACAATTTCATTCCTTGTGCTGAATGAAATGCCTGCTGAGCTAAGTTTCTATTACTGTAGCCATGGCAATTCCTGTTTCAATGATCCAGCAAAATGGAATTCTCTCCTAAATACAAACTCCCTAGAGAAAATAAGCAATTAAGCAACAACAGAAGCACGAATATTTATACTGTCTATTATAAATAGATCTAAACTGTTTTGTTTCTTCTTTGATAACATCCTTGGATAACATCCTTTGATGACATTTCTGTGAGGTGCGGAAAGCTGCCTTACACACAAAGTAAACACCATAATGATCACCAGAAACAGTCAGGCTGATAACCGATGGTCATTCTCGACCTGATGGGGTCATAAGAAGCAAGGATCTCAGACATGAACGTGTCAAACATTTCTTTATGGCTGTATTAGCATAACCTTGGCATTACTAGGTCTGTCCTGAAAGGTTGCTATGATACATAGCGTTCCACATTTTACATGAAAAAATAAATTGATGATGCATTAGAAAAATTGACAGAAAGCTATTATTCTGCATAACCTGGTACAGTAGCATAAGACCAAATCTAATCTCACATATGAGAAAAAATTTCATTTGTTTTGGCAGGATTTCAGTCAGGGCACAATTGTGGTTTAAATTCTGAACAGTATTTAGCTGATGAAATTGCCCACTCATATACCAAATACAATTTTTTTAGAATTGGAAACAGGTATGTTTTTTCCATGAGCACAGAATCAACAGAACTGTACAGTCTCCCATTGCACTCATCCATCTTCACAATCCTACCATTAACGGTCAGAAAAAAACCCAGCACAGCACTTGGGAAGAAAAATGACTGTCTTTTATAAAACATATCTAGTATAGATGAGATACACTCAAACATGCACAGAATGTTTGTGTTACCAATGCATTCTTCTAATCGATAAATAGTAATTTAAGGAATTGCAGTTCTGCATCATTTGTGCTTTTCAGTCTTCAACGTGTGGAGTACAGTTGGAAATAAGTGTTTTCACCACTTTCAACAAATTATATTCTCCCTTAATATTTTTCAATTAAGTCACAGAAAATACCTGATGAAATCATAAGATGTAGTATTAGAAGTCTCATTTAACCTTATGAACACTTAAATTTTCCATTTTTGCATTTTCTTACAGGAATTTTACAGTTGTTAATTCAAAAATCATTGTTGTTACTATACGACCTGAGCCTAAAACTACAGATTCTTTCCTGGAGATAGAACTGGCCCACCTGTCTAATGTAAGTACAAGGATAGTTGATATGCTTTTACAAGAGTATTTGCCAGATCACATGAGAGAAAAGTGATGTTTTAATTATCAGGTAATAAAAAGCAGTTTAACTTCTAAAATTTAAGCCCAGGAACAGTGTAACCATCTTTGAAAGGAATGTGTGCTTCTTTCATGCATCCTTATAAACAAAACAAAATTAATTGCTGTTTTGTGAATGTTGAGGGTTTTTGTTAAACAGCAATTTCTAGTTTCCATTAAATGCATTCATGATTACAATTGAAAATGTATTATTGTACTGGCTACTTAACCTTTTGCTCCCTGCAGAGGTCATAGAGCTGTAATAGTTCTTCAGGCTCTTTCTTCCTTTCTTTCATTATTTTACAGAAGCCAGTTTTTACTTAACCCATTGTCGCATATTGAAAAAATGCTTGGGTTCCAATTTAGCTTACAGTCCTCATAAATGCCTGAGATTTTTTGTTTAATATTCATTTAAATTCATCATTTAAATTCTATACTTTTCAGGCTTTAATCTCATATTAAAAAGGTTATAAATGTGAAAAAAAGGATTTATTTCAAATATATGAAGATACAAAGATTTTTTCCTTTCTATTTTTAGCAGTCTCCCAGTGCTCACAGGGAGAATGAAATACATCTTTTGTGGAAAATTTTTGTCATATACAATACTGGGAAAGTAATGTTAAATAGCAAGCATGGGGCTTATTTGTGTGAAGGCACAATATATAAACTCTCTCTGTTTATGTTGTTAATAGCTAGCATTTGCTTTGAATAAAGTCATAAAGAGTCAGAAGAGACAATTACTCAAGCTTTTGAAAATAGTATTGGTATGCAAAAATCTTTAAAGCTGTTATTTTTAAGTTAAAACCAGTTACTCAAGTGGTCATACAGGTACAATTCACCTAGAGAAGTTCCAAATATTTCATTCAGTAGCAAAATTGAAGTAGTGAATCTGGTCAAAAGGATGAAGAAAACTTTTTAAACTCTAGATCTTTCATTAACATTTTACTCAAGGTTAGAAAAAACTATTCACCATCAATGGTCATTATGACCTGCCATTCAGTTCCCAGAAAAATACCAATGCAAAGAACATCTTAATGACAGTTTGGCAGAGAAAAAGGAACAGAAGAACATAAGCTGATCTGACTCATTACCTTGCAACAATACTAAAAGTGTATTGATGAAGAATTGTGTCGATTTTGGATTTTATGGTTCTCGGTTTAAATTTATTTATAAGATGGTTTAGGACATGTAGATATCGTTTTCTGCTTTGTTTTATTTTCCTTCAGACCTAAATTGCATTGTCTATATTAGAAGAAACATAACTTTTACATAACTTTTGCTTTCTTTCCGATATTTTACTAAAGATATTACAAAATATTTGCTGAAGTAAACACAAATTAATCCTTTACACCAGGGGAAAAATCAATCACCTTTGAAACAGACTACTTGTTTTGATTTTACTAAGACCATTAGTAAGAAGAATTTATGGTAATTTTCAATGCTAGATTTTATAATTATTATTTCAACAATGCATGAGGGGCTATTACACAAATTGCAGAATATGACATATTTTGAAGCTGAAATCACTACTTGCAAAAGTAACAGGTAAGGTGGCATGTGGGGTAACAGGTAAGAAAAAACTCATTACATTGGTCACATGCAGGAAAAGAAGTTTTAAAATTATATAAGAAAATAATACTTGTAAGCAATGTAAATAAATAAAAAAATAAAACTCGTAAGCATTGAAAATATTTAGACCAAACACAAGCTAATAAAAAAAGCACCACACAGGCAAAAATAGACTAATAAAAGCTTGAACTGCTCACCCCAGAAGGTGATATTCTACAAAATTCTTGGAGAGCACTTTCTTTTTCAACTCTTTTTTATCAATCCCTTTGATTAATTTACAGAGCAAGTTTTTGCCAAGTTTGAAAAACTTGGAAATTAAACTTCATTGTTACAAAAGATCAGATTAGAGACACTGTTGTCACTTTGCTTTGGCAATCTTTCAGTAACAGAATATTAATTAATATTGTATAAGCTAGTGTCTTGACAAAGCAAAATTATAATAACCTTTCCAATACATATCAGATAATTTCTCTTTTTTGGTTCAGTTTTCGTTTTATAATCCAGAGAAGCATCAAGTGCTTGGATCAAATTTTCATGCATGCTATATTTATGTAGGATCTCAATCCATCTGAATATACAAGTTGGATTGGCAGATACAATGACAATATATTGCTTCAGAAAATCTGTGAATACAAAATCAGTTATATAATTTTAATATCTTTAAACATTTTGTCACTTGTGTTCAAGACTTCATAATGAAACTTTTTCTCTTAAATGGAACTAAAGAAATAAGGCTGTAGATGCACAGAAATAATAATTTGTAAATTTGAGTATTCCTTTAGAATCCAATTATTTGCTGCAATTTTTTCACCTGAAAGTAAGGATTCTATTCTATTATAATATATTTCCATAGAATGAGCTTCATGCACATACAGCAAGATAAAACCATTGTTCAAATATCTTTAATATTGGAACATTATATATTAATGGCTCACAGATTAAACATTATGTCAGTTAAATAGATTAATTATTAAAGAGAAAATATGTTCTCTTTCATCTGATTTTTTTAATGTCTCAGTATTATATTTGTTCTTTCCAAACCTTTGTTCTTACAAATGCTGTTCATTTATTCAGAACAGTTTGTTTGCAAATTGATTTAATGATGATATTTTTAAGCATTTTGTAGAGCATGCCTACTAGTACATAGGAGTATATCCACACATTTGTTCTTTCACATCCTTATATATTGCCTAAATTAAGTAGATAAGATATTATGAAAAAAGATGGGCAAATGGATTATTTAAAGTGTTAATATGGCTAATTAAAATCAGGTTTAAAATACCAATTTATTCAAAATTTATAATAATGTCTTAATTTTTTATCTGGTGTATTAAAAAAACCGGAGGATTATCTTTTAGAGGAAGTGCAAACCACAATTGCATGTGCTGTTTGAAATATATTGCATGGTATTTGGATTTGTAAATAAATACAAATATAAAAGAAAGCTGACCAGAGTGGAATGTGGGTTGCAATGCATTATTGCTCAGTTGGTCAGAGCATTGTGCTAATAACAAATAATACCACCAAGGTTGTGGGTTCAATCCCCATATGGCCATTCACTTGCGAGTTGGGCTTGATAATCCTTGTGGACCCCTTTCAATTCAGAATATTCTGTGATCTGTGATTTAGAGAATGTGGTATTTGGTCTTAAACTGTGAACATGTAGAGGAATAGTGGCCACATTTTTCCAGTAGATTTATTAGATTGATTAAAGGGACACCAAAGCAATCTTTTACAAAAATGCATAACTCAAACAGAATCCTATTTGCTCTAGAGAGAATATGAACTCTCACCTTCTGACAGCACAGAAGTTTACTCCAGGGCCACTGGAATAACAGGCCAGCAGTAGCATAGGACAGGAAACTTTCAATGTGACTGAAAACCTGGCTACAAAACACAGTTGGCACGGTGCTGGATCACTGTCAAAGCTGCCGATCACATCTCAAAAGTTCAGTTTTATATGCCAGACAGAGATACATACACCTACACACTCACACACATATGCCCATTTTTGAGATATCCAAATAATGTACTGTAGTGTATAAATCAGTGCTACAGCAGTTGAAAACACTACTGAACACAGTAGCTGCTTCCTTAGCTGCAGCTGAGGAATTAGCTAGCAAGAGCACTGCCCTCACAGACAGCCATGGCTGTTGGGGGCAGCTCTACAACAGCAGTGCAGCATTGCCAAGAGGTACCCCAGAAAGGCTGTGGAAAAGGGAGCAACAGATTAAAGGCAAAGAAGCAAATACAGAAACAAACTCTTTGTGGTCCCTGCAGTGCTTGAAGGGTATTTGATCAAGTATCAAAAGAGGAAGAAGTTTGGAAGGGTGCTGTGCTGTTACAAGCTGCCACTTCTGGTGGAACAAACCCTCCCACAAGACTTTCTTGTGGAACAGGAGTAATATTTATCCTGCCTCCCATGTTTCTGCCTAATCTCTCATTAGTGACTGCAATGGCCAAACAAACTCTTTCTTTTCATTTGAATGCATTTCAAAGAGAGCAAAGTGTGTGATCTGACAGCAATTTTATCGTGTTTCAGTTTTCTGCAAGGGTTTTTATTCCCCTCTATTTTGTAGATTACTTTATAATGGACATTTTTTGCTGAAAGTGTTTTTATATTCATTCTTTTTGCATTGTGGGAATAGCAAGCATGAACTGTACTATGTCCATTGCTGGGAAAAGCAAGTCTTAGATCTGAGAGATGCAGAGCCTTACTATGATGCAGCTATA
This sequence comes from Molothrus ater, assembly GCF_012460135.2. NCBI lineage: Eukaryota > Metazoa > Chordata > Aves > Passeriformes > Icteridae > Molothrus > Molothrus ater. The sequence goes on along the minus strand of NC_050480.2, from coordinate 96,610,973 downwards.
GAAGTATGCAGCTATAGAAGTATGTTTTTAATATGCATATAGCTTTATCAGATTTTAAGTAAAACTTCTTCACCTGGACATATCATACAAATTAATAATCTTTGTAAAATTACATTTTAAAGAAAATTTAATTCTGCTCTGATATTCTTTTGTTCCTAATTCTTACACTTCTATCTCTTAGTCCATCAATGTTCCTGAAAGCTCCTGGCAAGTGATGCAGGACCTGGTCTCTGAATCTCAATTGTCCTATTATCCACTGCTTTGTCCTGTGCCCTCTTCCCCTTCCTCTTCTTTATATTATAAATACTTCAGGGGATGGAGCATCCTTTATTTATGTTTGTACAGTGCTATGTAAATATAAAGTGCCATAAGTATATGTTGGTCTTAAATATTTATATTGTACTCATAAAATTCAATGCAGTCAGCAAAATACTGAAGTAGAGGTTCACAAATTCCCTAAATGCCACTCTCACGAGCACCTCCAAAAGGACCTTTTTGTCTTTGACAAAGAGGTAGATGGAATAATTTAAATATTTAATAGATTCTTACTTTACAGGTTGCTATGTTTTTCTATAAATAAATAATTTTTGAGAATAAAATATTAAGGTGAGCTTTTTTTATATGAAAGTACCTTTATATCTACTGCATCTACACACACCACTAGCATCGACATCCAAAAATAGTGAATTCCACCTGTTTCTTCAAATCACTTATGATTTTTTTAAAATATATTTTTATTCCAAATTTTATATAATTTTTTATGTAGTTCTGACTCCTGGGAACATCTAATGCTTGTGGTGAACAGGAATACAATGCAGCCGTTTTGAGTACATCTAAGTCAATCTGGGGGAATTTTTATTTTGTCTCTACATTTCCTAGGCAACAAAATAAACATGAACAATTTTACAGATTATTCAATTTCCCAAAAAGTTCACCATTCTTCAGTGATTTGTAATAAAATACTAGATTCCCATTCTGTTCTAAATCAAATCAGAAATTTTCCACAGACTTTGAAGAGGTTGGGAGCCAGTATTGTAAAGCTCAACCACAAACAAAAAAAACCCTATATTTTGAGAAAACCTCTGCTGATTGAGGACCTAATTGACAAAACCTTTGACAACTGAATGTGGGGTCTGGGAATCTGAAATCCCAACCTCAAGACATTTTGCCCCACATATGCTTAAGCTTTTTAAATCCATTACTGATTTTGACATCCTAGTTCCTAAGGGGTCTAAAGTTCTTCCTCTAAAAATAACAGAAATGTTCAGACAAGTCTCCTAACAGGTTAACTATTATCTCATATTTTACTTCCACTAAGATATACCAAATAGACAACTTTATGCTTTCCTTATCTAAGCAGAGAATGCACATATTATCTGCTCTGAGGTTCAAGTGCCTTCAGAATATCCTATAAGAATTAACCTTAAGCTTTTGCCATTTCAGTGGCATCAATTCATCAGAGTATGAGGATCATCTTGTAGGAGGAAACCCAAACAAATTTTTAGGTCAAGCATGACAAATATTTTTGCATATTGGTAACTAATAGGTCTGTTTGTTTTCTTCTTAGGGCACATTGAATCCCTACTGTGTGCTGTGGGATGATTCAAGAATGTAAGTGACAGTTTTTTGCTTCTATTGCTATAGCTCAAATATTATGAAGTACCTAACAATATTTAAATAGTCGGTCAGTAAACGGGTTGATACAAGGACAGAGAAAATGAACCTTTGACAGACTGGAAGTACTGAGTTCTCCAGTCACTTGGCTTCCTTTATGCAGATATAAAAACTGAAATACTGCAATATCTCACCAGAAAGAGACTACTCACATAGTAACTTTAATTCACTTTTTCAAAGTTAAAATTAGAATGGCTAAGGACTGTAGTTCCTTCATGGTAGTTGCTGAGCAACAGGCAAGTGGGTAAACGATGAGACAAATAACTAAGGAAGACTGCCATTTCTGTTACTGCAGGGAGAAATACAATTTTCAAGTGTGATCCCCACAGCAATCTTCATTTTAGTAGGCTCAAATTTTCATTTAAGTTCATTAAAATAATGGCTGTATACTAAGCAGTGAAATCTTACTATTAGTCTTCTGCATTTTTAGTCGATAAAATTGTTTCCCTTCTATAGCAAAAAATAAATATCTGTTTCCCTTCTATAGCAAAAAATAAAATGTTGCTCTAAGAAAGCAAACTGGTAAAATCCATCTGTGGTTTAAAATTGATCCCAAGTTTTTGCAGTTGTAATCCAGCTGCATTAATCTTTCACAGTAAATTTCCCATTAAGGTCAAGGTGACCTCTGCATCGATGCAGATTAAGTGCTTCAAGAAGGATCCCTATATGGTTGCCAGGTTATTGTTTTTTAAAGGTGATGTTGTACTTCTTATCCAGGTATATTATATATGTCTTACAATACAGACTTATCTACAGTGTTAGAATTGCATGATTTTTGTGACTTTGTGAGTGTTTTTATCCTTGAGCTTGGATTTACACCAGCACACTGATGGCAGAGAAACAGCATTGTAGTACAGAAATGTGAAACTTTGGACATGATACTAGAAATCTTTCCAAATACAAGTAGTACCATGGTCTGTGCCTCTGCAAAGAATCATAATTTGCCAGTAACATCATAGTATTCAATTTCCATTAAATCTGTGGAATGAACTACATACTTCCTATTATGTATTATTAGGAGCACATAAAATGCAAAAGATTTGGACCACATTCTTTGTTTTCTCTTCACAGTATTTTGCTTATACAGGAGTGATACAGTGCTTTGTTTATAATTTTTTGTATGAGTTACTTTCAGTACTGTGTATTTAGAGCACATGCTCTGATTTCACTGTTCCAGTTCAGAATATCAAAGGCACATTTGAGTGTAATTAGACTGCTAAAAAAAAACTCCAACACCATGCTGCATATTTAACAATGTGATTAAAATATTTTATTCAGGTATTTGGGAGGAATGTGTGAAGTAGTTGCAAACAAATGCATTTTGTATTTGCCACTTGTTTTGCATTTCTCTTAGTGTTTTTTATGGAGAAGTTCAGTGCTACATATATGTACTGCTTTCAATATGATTTGGAATCTAGATTGAAAAGTAAACTTGTGAAACATCTAAAATTTAGATAAAGCTTACATAAAATAGTCTGAGGTTTTGAGGGAGAAATATGTGCTTTTGTGTTCTGAAGGATATCTTTTCTAGGCATATTATTTAATATTAGATATTGAATATGTTAGAAAATATGAAGACTGGGGTTGTTCTTGGAGATTTGTCCATTTTTTAAAGTGATATGAGCCCTGAAATATTCCCAATAAGATGTGATGCAGCAAGGTCTGCATGTACACCAGTGTCGCTTCTTTTGAAAACATATGTGTGATATTTTTTGAGAATGTGATATTATCTCTTATCAGATGGTGCAAGAGCAAACTTATACTTTTTTCATCCATCCCTCTGGAGAATATCTCTCCTCTTAGCTTATTCAAAATATATTTTTGTAGTTTTTATTATTTTGTTTCTTTTTTCATTTGAACCATTTTTATTTGTATTTGTATTTGGTTAGGAATATTTCATAATTTAAACTTTGACTCTGTGAGTTTTTAAATCATGAAAGTTCTGTAATGCTGATTCAATTCCTATCATTTATAAATCTAAACAAAAAAATATGTAGAGGACTATGCAATTAGTTAGGTGCTCATGATTATGTTGGGTTCTTCGTGGCTTGGTTTTCTTTTACTTTTCTACTTTTTCTAAGTCTCAGGAATTAGTTATCTTCACCAGCAGGCAACTGGATTTGATGGATTAATAGCCTAATACCCATTGCAAATCCTAGAGAGCTGTGATGTACTCATGTCCTTCCAAACGGGATAATTTTTGCATAACCAGGACTTGGCAAGAGTTTTGGAATAAACCCAACAAAAAGTAGCCTGCTTTAGCTGAGGGTGCTTAACTAATCAATAGTCTGTCATGAGTCAGGTGTTTTAAATTAAGTGGTTTTCAGATGAAAACTGTGTTTGCTTTTATCATTGGTATCCAGCCAGCAGCAACCTCTAATGGGTTTTTCCACCTTTTTAGCCACTTCTCCCACACCTTTATCTGCATTGGAAATTCACATTTGGTAAATGATACTCCTTCCACTGATCTTGTCAGTTTAATACTTCACCAGCAGCAAGGAAGGCTTTATCTACCTGGATTTGGACATGATTTCAGGAGATTGAATAATGATTAGTTCTCTAACTTCCATCCTTGAAGAAAGTTCTGGATCTCTGAGATGTTTAATCACACCAGATCATCAAACTTATTCTACTGCCATTGGTATCTGTGACAATTTTGTCATCCTAACTTCAGTAAAAGTAGTTTTCATCCATTCTTTCTATGAGATTTGATGATTCTTCCCTCTGATTATGTTTTATAAGAATTCCCATTTATCAAGCTGGCAGCCTTGTGCCCCTTCTGTAGGCATCTAGTCAAATGTGTGTGCAATATCCAGACAATGGAACTAAAGAACAAAATAATATATCATGTATTGAACTCAATCCAATAATGCAACATTTTATTTCAGTTTATTATCCCAAAATACAGAGCACGTCTCTCTGTGGTGATTGAAACCAGGCTTTTTTTATGATTTCTGGTGCTTCCTTTGATACTTCCAGCTTCCCTACACAAAGCTGGTAGCACCAGTTGTATGTAAGTGGTGATTTGTCCCCCTCAGAAATGAGTGATAACTTCACCTACTCATTTCAGAAAATGTATTCAGATGTTGCCTTCAGTAAAATCTCAGGATCCTGAATGCTTCTCCATCTAGTTCATAGGAAAATTCTTGGAATATTTTTACTTAACATTCTAAGGAGAAACAATTCAGTTTCTTAAACCAATCAATAAAAAAAATCAGAAAGATTTATGTCTTTTCTGTTTGCATTATCTAGCATGAGCAAGCAATCCCCACTGTCAGGAACTGTTTGTGATCCATTAGTTCAAGAGTCTCTCTCCACAAAGAGAAGGAAAAGGTATTGGTCAGGTACGAGCACGACAGAAGTGATTTTAAAGATTTTAAGTTGAAACAAAACTTGAAAGCTTTTCTTTGTCCTTCCTAGCTTTCTGGAGAGGAAAACAAGAAAGGATAGGGAGACAGCAAAAACAGTCTCAACCTACAGTTGGGTCACCTGTCCTGGCTGTGTCTCCTCCCAGCCTCCCAAACACTCCCAGCCTCCTCACCAGCATGGCGGCATGAAAAGCAGAAAACGTCTTGGCTCTGTGTAAGCCCTGCTCAGCAGTAACAAAAACATCTCTATATTATCAACCCATTGTTCAGCACAAATCCAAAACATAACTCCATAGTAGCCACTGTGAAGACAATCAATTCTATCCCAGTCAAAAGGAGCACAATGGATCTCTAGCATCTATGAAAGTTTGGCCTGACAAAATCAGTCATTTGTCTTAGAGGACCCAGCCCCTGGAATCTTGAACCAGGTGCAGAATTCAAAACACAGTAGGAGGCTGGAAAGGTGCCACAGTACTGAATGTGGGAAGTACCTCCCTCACATGCAACCCTCAGCTATCACCACTGCAGTGAGGGCAGGGAAGGTGGGGTAGATGTGTTGGGCCACAGAGTGGAAGTGATATCTCACATGGCAGTTCCTAGAGTCACCAACTGAGGAGCAAAATAGTGCAGCTGATGTTTGTTCTTTTAGAAATGTGTTGGACATAATGTGGGCACATGTGCTCTCCACAGGACCGTCAGTTGTTGCTGATGTTCTCCACATCTGTATGCAGTGCAGCATGACATCTCACAGCACTGGATCAGGAAAGGGCTTTAGTATTCTGAAGCTCTCTCTGCCAGTTGCTGCAGAAGGGTGTTATAGCAGGATGGCAGTGCTTTATTTGACCATATGTGTGCTCATAATAGCTTGTGCCTGCTGACTATACAGTTGGAAGAAGTACAATGCAATTAGCTGAAATTTTTAATATTGCAAGAATTTTGACCTGGTTCCGTTTCAGATTAGGACAAGTGGTACATCTGCTCTATTTTTTTTCCATATTGCTATGCAAGTTTCCATGGGCAGGGGCTTAGACTTTCTACCCTTAAGCTATATGAAAGTATGAATACCCATATATGCAAAATGACAAAATGCATACATTTATATAAATTTTGATTACACTCTAGACATATTTTTGCATCCTCCATTAAAGAGGGTTAAAAAAAAGTTTACAATTACTTTTTTTTTTAATTATCCCCTACAGCTTTTAGGTTTTTTTCTCCCGTTGTCCCTGGATACAAGTCTGGAGAAATAGTCCAATAAATGAGAGTCTACTAGCTAATTTTCTGCAAATCAGCTTTTCAATGTAAACTTGTATGCACACCAACAAACAACTTATGCATTTTGTTGCCTGGTGGTAAAATTTACAGGGAACACCGATCTGCTATGTCTCTCTCCTCTCCACTTTGATTTTTAAAACTAGCACAATGGACCAATAAAAGTTTAGGCTTTTTTTTTTTGTCCTAGCCTTTTAACCTTTGAAAATAGGTTTGACAACTCATAATAACTTTTTTCAAAATGTGTCAAACTAATCATCAAATCATTAGAATATCCTAAGTCAGAATTTTCTTCTGAAAATATTAATAGTAACCTCTCCCCTCTCCTTACTTTATGTTAGTTCACAGTCATATTGCTTTTGTCCCCAGAAAGAGATTGAGGAAGTTGAATGACAGTAAGTCTAGTTTGGCAGTACATTCCAGATAAAGCTTTGCTTCTTCCACTGACTGCAGTCAGTCTTGTTGGTCCAGCTTTACAGTCAGACTTTACTCCTGGCACATTTTTCAAGGCAGAAAACTCTCTTTCTATGTTAGTTTCTATGCTTATGTTCATTAATGAAGCTGAAAGATAAATGCCTCCTGGAACTCCCGTTTTCATGAAGAACTTTCCGTACTGGAACCTATGTAACAGCACCCTACACATTGTATCCCTGCTAGTCCTGCATAAAGACTTGGAAGACTTTACAGAATTATGTTCTTTTTCATTAAAACAGTATGAGATTAAAAACCTGATCCAAACTCCTTTGCAGACAGCCAAAAGGCTTTGACTGATTTGAATCAGATCAGATCAAGTGAGAACCATGCAAGCCATGTAAGACCTAAATTTAAAAACTTTTAAATTCACAAACTGCTAAGATTATACTGTAATGTAGAAAATTAATTCTGAAATATTGCACAATATAAATGGAGTTTCTTTATGTTGAAAAAGAGTCAGACCAAAATTTTCTTTCCTTAAGTCACACAAAATGAATCAGTATATATGGGAGGAATTTATAATTTAGTACTTTTTTTATAACACTGCTCTTCACTAACACCTACACGGCCATGAACAGAGCTTACATGGTGTACTGAGACTTATAACAAAAAAAAAGAAATCAAATTAATTCCTGATAATAAGTTCACTTTTTAATTCTTACAGGGTGATTAATCAACTCCATTTGTTGAGAATTCAATTGCTATTTATTGCTGTTATGTAAATGTAGATTTTTCACAAACTAAAAATAGTGTTGTCTTGTAATATCAGGCACTTTAAATTCTGGACTGTAACTAAAAAGAACCAGTGATTGTATCTTCATAATCAAATTTAGAAATTATAATTGGACTTTTGACAGATTTTTAGTGTATAATGAGGACAAAAGATAATTAAGCAGTTTGAATAAGCTTCACTACAGGAAAAAATCAGTCATAATTTGGTTTTGTATCCAGGTTTCCAGAAAAATTCATGTATCTTACTAAGTCAAATAAAATGCAATTGTTTTTTTCTTAATGAAACTTCACCAAGAAATGCAAAAAACAGGATCTGGAGATCCACCATGGTGCTGGCCTTGGGCTGACTTGTAGAAGGAAACAATGTGTACCAAATAGTACAGATTTCAAATGTACAAAATAGCACAATTGAAACTGCAAAAGTTTAGCAACCTTTCTCATTTATGTCATGTACCTCTTAAAAGTTTTTACACCTGCAAATTTAAAAGCAATTTAACATAGAGGTTCATACCATTCTCCCTGGTTTACATCTAGGGGAAACTAGAGCATGATGAAAGCAAAGCTGTTCATCCAAGTTCACTCATGGTAGAGTTCCAAATTCCTGAGTCCTATGTGACAATGTTCCCTACCTCTTCTCAAAGCCAATATCATTCTCCTGCCATGAAGCAGATCTCTGAAGTTTGAATAGTTTTATAATTATATTTCTCCTTCTTTTTTTTTTCTTTTTTTTTTTTTCTCATTCATTCTGATGATCTCAGGACTGTTGTCTGTTTTGGAGAATTTAGCTCTGTTTATCCAACAGAAGTAATGCAGAAGCACTAAAGGTCCTTGTATTATACCATCATTAAATAAAAGTAAAACCTGCTTATGCCACCAAAGAAGTTGAATAATCTGGGGAATATTTGCTTGTCCATGTGAGAAGAGCTGTGCACCTGTTCCTTTGAAAATAGGGGTACAGATCATGTGCATAAAATTGCTTATAAGTAAATCATATTATTTGTTACTTTTCAATTTATTTGCAGTCAGTACAAAAAAAAAAAAAAGCCCAACAAAATGGAATTACAACTGGTATAAATATAGGTAGTTGTAGTAATATGATAAGAACAATATAATACAATATCATACAATGTATTTTTTAACACTTGCAGAGTGTAGGTTTGCTTGTCTTACTTGAAAATGTGTATATCTAATTCTCCTGAATTACTAAGTAATCCCTCTGGTAAATCAAACATCCTGTAATTCATTGAAGTCTGGTCTGTCTTACTACAAGTGGTTTTTGGCAAAATGATCTTAAATAAATATTTGAAATTATGTTTTAAAATTCATCTTAGAGGTTATCTTCCAACTCTATCAGTTGTTCTTGAACTGTCAACATTGAAATTTTATCTCTGCCTGATAAAACTGTAAAAACTACATCAAAACCAGTCAAACACATGTCCAGTGTAAGTCTGCCATATGTTACCAATCTCTATCACAAATATACATGTTCTAATGTTGTATCAGTGTCTCACTGACCTCTCACGTGTCTTTACATGTAATAAATCTTTTGCTGAATCTCTGAGCCAAAGTTGAGTAAGATGAGCAGATTCAGTTTAAATCTCTTCCTGGACCAGTCACTAGAGGGAAGCAAAGACCTTCACGTGCCTGTTCATGACGTCAATCAATGTGTATCTCCTCACTGACAAAATCTGGTCAGTATTCAGTCTAAAAATTTTAAAAATGCTTATTTGGTAAAAAATAACTCTTTCAAAAAAAAAAAAAATTCTGTGTGGATTACTTCCAGAGGCCGTTGTCGTTAAAATATAGAGTTGTTTTTGTGAATCATGTTTTCAGAATTTGAATCTAGACAAGAAATTCAGTGTAGAGTGGATAAAGAAGACAGGTTTAAGATTTTCAGCCTTTGAAGTGTCCCAATATTCAGAAAAATACATTGAAAGATTAGCAAAGTAGTAGCTATGTACTTGCATCATGTTACAAAATCTAAGATAGAATACAGTGTTTTCTTGATATCTTTTTGTTGATTCTCCCTTAGATATCCATGCTTCCATTCCATTTTTTTTCCTTGGGTAAATCTCATCCTGTATAAGCAGTTCTTCGGTACATACCAGATAAACAGATCAAAGGAACATCAAGTCATTAAATAAGACTACTTCATCATGTACTCTGTCTCAGCACAGAGAAAGCATAACATGTGTATATACCAACTCATATTTATCTGACAATTTGTGACAGATTATACATGGAGGAGGTTTACCATATACTATATTTTTACTGTAGTTAATTCAATCCAGTTCTACTTAGTGAGGATGCAACTCAACTTACCATTCTCTCCCATAAGCTAGGCTGGTTTAATTCCTTTAAAACAGAAACATTTGAAGGCAATGTTGCATTTGATAAAGTGGCCTCTAATATGAATTGAATTAGCCATAAAGCTGAAATGACTAGAAACAAGGATAAAAATAATGTTTGTGAGTTTATTAGTTTGAATTCTAAATTATTTAAAGATTGCAGGGACAACATTTGTACAACTTATCCATTTGAATAGAAGATCTTTCATTAAGCTTAAGCTATGCAGGGTGGCCAGACCTTAATGAGAATAATACAAATGTATATCAGGATTTAAGTGAGTTTAAATGGAAGGTAATATGCTAGATGAAGAGCTCCAAGCAAAGTAATTTCACAGGAAAACCAAAACTGTTGTGTTGAATAGCTGCTAGATTATGGCTAAATAGATTTTTAGCTGAAAGCATGGTGTAGTTGTGATGGTTTTTTAATGTTATCATCATCTTCTCTGATAATGTTGAGTAAGAGAAATTTCCTGTATAGCTAGTTAATGAAGTGTAATATACATATACATTCAAGTGCATGTGCTGGGAATAACATTCTGCAATCGTGCTATTATTCAAAGTAATGGAGTACATAATATAATTCTAAATTTCACAGGCTGTCGTTATAATTCTTGATGCTACATGTTATACTAATGATGCAATTTCTAGTGGTTGTCTTTTCTGTTCTATCTACCCATAACTATGGAAGCAAAGCAAAATATCTCTGCATGTAACAAAAACATTCATCAAAATGTCATCATGTGACTGTCAGTTCATGACTTAACATGAATATGATCCTGACGTCAAGTTCACTAATAGGTCCTTAGATGGCCCAGGCTTAAAAATGGATTTGGAAAATAGAACTAGAATCACACTGCAGGTATTGACACAAATCCAGGAGTCGTTCCATCAACATGAATGGCAATAATTAAGGGATTGCAGTGTTCTGACATGTAGAGCAATAGAGAACTAGAAAAATAATATCACTGCTTATAATGAATCTGATATGTTTGTATGCTTAGCCTGTAAAGAGTTCATTATTTTGACCAGACTTAAAACCAAATCCTTTAAGTTTATACTTAGTCAAAATTGCTACTTTGATTGAAATATAGAGCTATTAAACGTCTTTTTTAAAGTGTGTGTACTTCTTTGATGCCTTCTTTGATACCTGCTCAGTTTTAATCTTTATTCACAAAAATAAGCCATGATTTTAATACATCAAAATAGCTTAAAAAATAAATATATAAAGTATGAGATAATAACACAAACAAAATTGCTTAAAACAAAAAATAATTATTTCATTTGCACAACTTCTGATTGTATTTAGCCAATATAGTGCCCTGCAGCTAGTAGAGAAATTCTTAAAAGAGAGCAAGAGTCAGCAGCATTCAGGAAGCAGTCTAATCTCTTTTTAAGCAGTTTATACTCTGAAAATTGTAGCATGCACAGGAGAAAGTTGATAGTATCGTTTTCTATGCACATCACATCTTCAGCCCATTCTTCCCCTCCCTGCCACTTTTTCTTGTAAATGGATAGCCAAACATCTGATGTTTTAGGTACACAATTGTGTGTGCTTACACACATACTTCTTCATTCTGTGTACATGCAGAGAGTAAAATTTTTGAGGAATAAAGCATGTAAAAATATTTACCACTACCCCCTCAAAAAGTACAATTAAAAATATTAAACATCCATTTCTTTATTTTATTATACAGCAAAGCATGCTGTGTATACTGCAATGTATATTTATCTGATGTCAGGTTCTACATGCTCTCAATGTAATTTGTATTGGAGAACATATACTGATCTTAAATTAGATGACAAACACCTCTTGTATATTGCCTCTGCTTTGTTGCAAATGCAAGAGAAAGGCAATGCTAAATCTACAAAACCACCCTTTTTTCTCTCTTTGTCTGTCTGTCTGTCTATCTATCTATCTATCTATCTATCTATCTATCTATCATGTGTCTATCATTAATCTTTCTTTACTTACTTTGCCTGTACAGTTGACTGTTAGAATATGTTTTATTTTTGTTTTTTTGTCTGAAGCAGACTATTCTGCCCTCATATTTTTGTAACTGATTTACACAAGAAAAATGTGATTAGACACGACATTCTTTTCCTCTGAGGTTCTTCTAGTAGATAGAAAAATTTTCATCACAGTCAAGGAAATATATGGATTTCTAAATATAGTGAGTCAGTGTTTCAGCCAAAATTAGAGAACAAGGTGCTCTTAGGTCCACAACCCTGTGATCTAGCCACCAGAATTACCTGTCTTTCTTTAGTCTAGAATATGTCTAGCACTTGTGAAAGGACCCATGTGATTCTCACCTTCCTGCAAAAATAGAAACATCTCTTGTGTGTCATTTTAAGGAGCTATGAAAGACTAGTGTGTAGATGCACAGCTATCTAAGAATAATGATAGAAGATGAAATCCCAGACAAAGACCATCTTAATCTCTGGAAAACATGGAAGTTGCTTGTTCAGACAATTGTGGGGAAGAGCCAGGGAGAACTGGGAGTGAGGTGAGAAGGCATTTGCTGACACATTCTGCTGTCTAAGGAGTTTCTGTAGATGCTGGGCATTCTGTTTTAGAGATACCCTTCTGTTACAACCTCTCTGTGCCACTGCCAGCTCAAACTATTATCCAAATGTCACTTTATAACCTATACAACTAATGCTAAGGTTTGACTAGACCTTTACAGTTTACTTTGATTAATCCAATGGTTTCTGAGAAAATAAATATCACAAAACCAAGGAAAACCCAGGTCAATGTTCTGGGGAAGTGAATAATTTTTTTGGTATTACTTGTATTTGATTTTGAAGTATAAGTCATCAGTGGTCAACTTTAAAGCTGATGTTTTTAATAATTTCTCTTCTGGATTTCTTTTCTGTTTAGTTTTGTAGAAGAGAAGGTATTTTTTGGATATGTTAATGTGTTTGAATATGCCTTAAATTTGAGGGTTAATGTGAAAGCCTCAATTTAGATACCCTAATACAAGCATGTAGAACAATTTCAGTATATATGTACAGAAGATAAGAGAAAATACACCTTCAAAGCAGGGGAAGGCACCGGAAGGCTTTTTTAGTAGTACTTCTTTAGTAGGAAATTTAATCAATTACTAACAGCAGAATTAACAAAATAATTGAGAAAACACTCAGATGTTTATAGCAGCAAGTGCCACTGTCATGGGGTACCATATACAGGTAAAGTGTCCTCTAGGCCCTATAGACTGTACTGGCAAGATGTCCTTTGACTAATGGAAACTTAAAAATTTTACATACCTATAGGTACTTATATTTAGAACTTTCAATACCAGACTGAATTCTACACTATATATAAATTTCTACCTCAGCATATGGATTTTTAAATTATGTCCTTCGGATAAACACATACTTAATAAAGAGATAAGGATGACCTTTTGTAAAATAACCCACGGTCAAAGTCTTTGTGGAGCACTAGGGATTCTCACAGCTTTTTCTTTCCAGGAGACAGCCCTGACCATCAGACTACAAATAATGATCTCATAAAGCTGTGTAAAAATAATAAGCATAATTTAAAATACGGAATATATGCTATTGACATTGAACTCACAAAACTAGGTATAGAAGAAAGCAGTTCAGAAATAAATTAACATGTTATGCCATTAGTTTTTAGAGATAGGAATTTTCCAACTTTGTAAATTCATTGTTAAGGACATAGTGACAACCAGTAGCTTTATGAAGGAAGCATCCTCCAAAGGCAACATAGAAAATATCTGTGTCTTGTCAGAGGAGAGGCAATACATTGGGTGAAGTTAATATCAAATCAATTTGATAGGCATTTTTGAATAAAATAAAAGGAGAAATGAGTCCTCATAAGGAATAGGACATGTTCTGAAACATAATGTCTAATTTCTAACACATAGTTTGTAGTGAGAATCAGGATGTAATAAAATAATGCTTTGCCTTCTCTCCACACTTGGGTAAGATACTAAAAAATGTATATTTGTGGTCCTACAAGGTTGATTATGTTCCCAATAGCATTTTTGGGGCATTTTCTGCCCTGTTTACAAACCTATTTATGAAGTGAAAGAACTTTACTATATTATTAGCCTTCCATCATGTTATCACAGTTAACAAGCAGAGATTACAATGAAGTTGCTTTAGTGGTACACAGTCAATCCATTATCATTATAACAGCTGTTAAATGAAATGGTCTGATATTCACCATAATCTTGCATAACTTTTTGAATGCCACAATTGATATTGAACAAATTATTGTGTTACTGAAGTGAGAACAAGTCTAGGATTTCGTACATGTGACAACACTTTGGTGGGGATGGGGATTTTTTCTCCTTTGGTGGGGATTTTTTTCCTTTTTTTTTTTTTTTTTTTGAACTGCAACACAACATTTTCTGTGGTTTTAGGTAGTTTTTCAGATTTTTTTTTTAGATTTTAATTCCTGTCACAATATACCATTAATGACTTTATACAGGCTAAGATTGACTCAGGAGAACATTTCTGGCTACATGGTTCCTCTGCTGTATTTTTTAAACCGTGAGATGGTCTGACTTTTGTGAAGCAGAAAACCTAGTCTGATTCTGCATTGTGACACAAATTAAGATTACAAACTTCCCATGACTTTTTTAATACCAGTTATAGCTCAATGGTTTTGATTGCTTCTCAAATAATTTCCTAGAGGCCAAAACCTGAGAAATAACCTTGTTAACCTTTCTTAATTAAAGTGTACTCTAAAACATAAAAGCTGTAGCTGAATGGCTGACATCACACTCCCCTTTCCCCTATCCACTGATATGGTGCTGTTATTTTGTCATGTGAATTGAAATTCATTTTATAAGACAGCACTCACACCTGCAAGTAGAACCCATTTAGGTGCAAACATCCTGGTAGCAGGGATTACCTATGTCAGCAAATAGGACTACATAGCAAGAAAACTAATTAACAATGAAACATGACCAGATGTATTATAAAAAGCCTTTAATGAATTGTGTCTTATAAATGTTCCAAAACTGGTTTTCTCTACCATGCACTGAGTAATTGCTATCATGTTTGGAATTTGCTTGCTCTCAGTTCTCACTTAAATTTCATATTTTAGTCTCTTCTTCAGTATGCTGTACAGGACATAAATTCTGATCATCATTAAATCACTTTTTTATTACATTTTTTGCATTCTTTCCAGAAGGATGTGTCAAAATAATGAAATTTTAGTCTGAGGGATATTTTGCCCTTTACAATAATGTAATCAGTGAAACGTGTGGAAACTCCCAGGCAGTTACTTGAGTGGTAAAAGGCAATGAATAACATAAGGATCATATTTCTTTCCAGAGGAAAAAAAGTTCTGGTTAACAAATAATTCAATATTTACTTATTTTGGTCTTGTACATACAATCAGGTAACTTAGAAATATCTATCTAAAGTTATTTTTACTTTAGCCTCTGTGATTTTTTTTCTTCAATCTTCTGGAATTATGACATATAAAGTAATTTTTTAGTCCTGCAGATAATGTTCCTTGTGTTTTCAACTAGCTCTCCAACTGGGTGAAAATTTTAAAACTTTTTACAAGTACTATGTCAATGACACTTGCAATTTTTTTCCATGAACTATGAGAAGTGCAGATTAGCCTCTACTGCTAATTTTTAGTGAAAAAATGTAAACCAAAACCATAATATAGGAGAATGCTATATAGCAGACATTCCAGTTAGTTATGTAAGTAGGTTCATTACCTTCAATCTATGTGAGTTTAGTTTGCTATCTGCATATTAAATGAACTTGTCTGTCAAATTATTGGCACTGATTGTCTACCTAAATTTAAGCTCCTGCTTTGTTGAACTGGGAGTTCTTTTATCATTTATCTGCTGAAAGAAAACTTCAATAGGTTGTTAAAGGCCACAGTACAACTGTAGCTAAATTTTAAAAGAAAGAAAATAGGACGTTTAATACCAAGTGTACTCTTGTGTTAAAAAGGATTTCTCAGGTAAGAACAGAGAACAGTGATGCCATCCAAAAGTTTAGTAGTTTAAGTAGACATGAGTAGACCCAGTTGATAAAGAGATAGATTAATTTTTGTTTTTATTATAACTGAAATATGCTTATACAGGAAAAAATAATTTGTAGTAGTCTTACTGACCATCTGACCATTGAAGTCTTCATCTTCTGTTTTAATTGTACACTTCCTTCCTCAATAAAACTCCAGGCAAGACATCTAGATGCCCTTGAACAAAATTTAGATTCATCAATACATACATTTAATTTAATACACTGTAAACCTTTGTCCAAATAAGGGCAAAAGAAATACGGCACTTTTCTGAAAATAGTCTGCATCAGAATGGCATTATGAAGTGTCATATCTTCTCTCAGTGACTTTCATTTAACTTTGGATGGGTTTATGACTAAAAACAAACAAACAACAGACAAACAGCCAGTTCTCACTTTAAAACCTCAGTCAGACAGCTAAAAGTCCAGGGTGTCTTTTCTGCCAATCAATAATTCTTCCCTTTGGAGTGAATTCACAGAATTGGTAAAGATGCACCAGACCTGCACACTATAAGATTATTCCTCATGTACTGAATTTGCACATTTTCTTTAGTTCACTCTCCCTAGCTGTAAGAGGTCTCTGTTGGTAAAAGAGGTACTGCTGCTGCTAAGATGATACTGGTATGCTAGCCCCTGTCAGTGCCATTTAAAAAGGAAAATAATTTCCACTTTACAAATGAGAAATCTTAAGCCCAGATGTGCTTGTTTAACTTCAACAGTGGTGAAAAAGTAAGAATTCAGAGGTAGATATTGAACCCACGACTTCTGAGTCCATGTGAACTCTCAGGGGTTCTGTAGTGTCAAATGTACATAAGTCCCTGAAGCAGGAGTCCCATAGTTTCCAGAGAAGAGACATCATCATTTGGTTAGTATAGTCTGCCTATTTGTCATTTTCTGGCCCTATGAATAATATGTTTATATATTATATTTATGCAGACTGCAGCACAGTGCAACAGGTTGTAAAAAGAGTGATCTTCAATCCAGAATTTGCAGACCCTGAGTTAAGATGCTTGTGAACTCCTGCTATCTGATGAAGACCTAATATCCAGGGCTCCCCTCTTTGAAGTTGTGTTTTGGGACAACACTGCTTGTATCTTTCTGGCAGCTTTATTTAAAAGGAAATGAGCCAGTTATCTGTATGATGCTGTTATCTGTGAATGGAAAGTGGTTTCAGGTGTCAATCCCTGTAGGCATTAACTAAGTGGAATTCTTAACATTTCACTTTGCAGTTTTTCTATTGATTCATTTATCTGTCTTTTATTCAAAGCTGCTGAAAATTCTGCCCTCAAGCAGCTAACTATACCTATTCACTATTAAAAGAAACTTAAACACCTAACTCTCAGGTTAGTAAATTTTATTTTCAGTGCCATGATTACCATGTTATTTAAACACATGGCTCTTTAAGGCCTACCCCACAGCAACAGTTTCACTGGGCTAGAATCAGTCCAAATCTGATGCAAATTGAGCATTTTCCTTCTAGGCATTTAGTGCCTTCTAAAAATTGGATTAAACTCAAAGAGATTCTGATGTTTTAGTTCAGTAAGTAATTATTTTCATATGTGACTTTCTGATTTCACAGTTTCTCTCGAGACCCACATCTCACCAAAGTATTAGATTAAGACTGATTAAACACATATCCTTATCTGAAATCTACAGGGAGCAATGTTCAAGATCATCTCTAATCTTGCACAATTGAAGTTGTCTTCAGCATGGGATTAGAAATTTTGATATACTTTGTTACAAATAAAACTAGACGTATTTAAGTTTTCCATCATATATGCTCAAATCTTCTGGATTCTCCCATATGTGTACAGAGGGATGCAAACTTGCAGAGGAAATTTTTTGGTTTATATATTCTGTTGTTTCCCTGTTCTGTGTGGTTTTGAAAGTAAGGAGGAAAACCCTGTCTTTGAGAAGGGAAAATACTAAAACCAAGATGATTATAGTGGTGTTTAGTTTGGAAGATGTTTTTTTCAGTTTTTAGCCTTAGTTGTGTGCATAAAAACAGCAACAAGTATATGTGACTAATGGCAACATTTCAATGTTGGACTTGTGATGAACTGCAAAATAACACTTACCAAGAAGCATCCCACATTTTGCTATTTCTAGTTTCCTTGATTTTCCCATCCAGTGATCTGTAACATTGATCACAATATTTCGAGTATCACTACAGATGCCAGCTATCTCCCAAGACATCTAGATGCAAAGGGAAAAGTAATAATTATAAACTTTTTCTACACCTTGTCATTGCAGTCTACTGTAGTGTGGAGTCGATATATTCTACACTACCTTCAGCTGCTGGTTTGGATACTGGTAGCTGCCTGGTTGTGATAGAAACAGCTCAGCACAGGCAGCTTTCTCTGATTCTGTAAACTAAAGTTATTTCGGGAGCCATTATTTCCCGAGAAAAATCACTGCTATAGTATGGCAAAGGAGCACTCTTTCTGAGACTAAAATAAAACTAAATACGCTTTTTGGGGCCATAGTAATTTCTTAACTATACATGCTTATGGCATAAGATTAGGACTATGATATGTGAATAATATTAATAATATTAATAATATTACGCATTTCAATAAATTAATTTTATTTAGCATTTAACACTGAAAGAACATCAACTTTTACCTTGCTAAGTACTGGTCATATAACTTACTGTTTGCTTATGTGTACACACACTTTGCAATCATGTTGGACATTTGGTATCTGTCTGCTTGGGCTTTTTCTTTTGTTTTGGAGTGAGGTCTCCCAGTCAGAAAGTCAGTGGTCCTAGTTAGTGTTTAAATGCAGGAATGAGACTTGCCAAAGGAAGAATCTGACTGCAGATGCTGCATGTGGACAATGAAATTGCCTGCCTTCCTTTAGTCTTTGATCCAGAGCAGCAGAAATGGAAGCAGTTTATAGAAAGTTGATGTGAATTAGGACCCAAAAGTTAGAAATTTATTATACCATAAGATTTTTCTCTGTCTTCCACATAAAATCAGTGGAAATGTTGAGCAAATATTTTCCAGAGTATCAACAGTGACTTCAGAGGGAAATTTGGAAGTTTAAAAAAAGTTACTTTAATATTGGAGTTTATTTCTATGTTCACTCTGTGGACATTCAAAAAAATCTCTGAAGTAACCCTTAGGTGGAATTGGACAGATGATGTTTTATAGAAAGGGACTTTCAGGCAGGAAAACATTGAAAACTTCTTGAGTCAGCAGTTCTGTAAGAAGTAATCTGTTAAAGTCCATTGCTAGTACTAAATATACTTTTGCTTTTCCTGATCATCAAAAGTTCCTGTAAGCATTTTTTCCTGATATTTCAATTCATGTTGCATTTCTGAAATCTTCCAGTATAATTTCAAGAAAATTTTGTTATATCTCTTCTATAAAATACACCCAGATCTGCTCATTTTTCTACATGCATATTTCAGCCTGCAATAGTCCAACAATTTTTAAAATTTAATTTCACAGTTTGACTGAAATTCATAACCTATTAAAAAATGAAGCTAGACATATATAAAATGAGCATTGCCATAGGCCACTTCTTTCCCCATATTGTACATGAATAGACTAAATCTGGTTCATTCATTAGAAATACACAATGGTTGTGCCACCATATAGTCTAATAGATTATGAAAATTATAATTCTTATCTCTTTGCTCATATATTCAAGGAAGGATGAGAAAAATCCAAGCAAAGACTGTCATTCAAGTAGCTACACGTAATTTTCTTTTTCTGGGGAAAGTTTGTATTCCTCATTTTCTTAACTTTTCTGTAGCAATTTTTTAGCTTACATCTATATTCACTCACAGAATATGGATACTTATTTTATTCTTTGTCTTTTTTTTTGGAATGCTGTGAGAATTCAAATAGTTGAACAATGTTTCTGATCTGGTTTAAGCATGTGTTAATGTAAACCAGACAGTGCTAAACATCAGTGCCCTGATGCTCAGAACAAATATTCTCTGGTTCCTATTATTAAAGAGTTATTTGAATTCTGCGATGTTCCAGAAGCTACAATAAACTCTGTCGATTTATTATCTGAGAAAAGTATATTATTCATCTATCAAGTTTTCCTGTTGATAAACAATATATTTAATCTGAATGTCACTTCCTCTGAAATATATAAATACCTAAAAAAAAATATACTGTTCCCTTTTTCAAGGCTACATCACATCTTTTTGTTATGGTCACCACTACGAAAACATTTGGCTAAAAGTTTCATTTGTTCTGAGTGATTCCAATAGCTGAATATATTCTCCAAACTAGGACTTTTTGGGGTTGTCAATCATACTGGAATGTCTTTTCTTTTCCTATTATTATGCCATATGGAAACTTAGTATAGAAATTGAAAATGACCAGGCAAAATACTTCATCATGCTGGTGGGCTTGGAGTTTGTTATTGAGAGAGAGAATTGCAGGAAGAGAGCCAACTGCAGAAATGTCACTGTAACTTACAAGATGTTGAGTATAACTATAACATAAAGGCAGAAAGTGCATAATTCCCAACTCAGAAGGGTAGATTTAAATAAATATAACTATTTCTCTAAATGATGGAATATCTAAGGTACCCAGTACATATTTTTGAGTCAAGGAATATTCTCCATTTATTAATGTAGAAATTATTAAGTCAGATCTCTGTGTAGCCATAGTATCATTTTTCTCCTAATATTTTATTCTATTTCCACTCAGCCATACTCCCCAAATGCAAAACCCTCAGATATAGAGATGAGATGTAAATCTATTACATAATAGGAGGGTGAAAGAAATGGATGGAAGCCTTTAATGTGAGGTACTCTGAAAAGTTTTCAGCTCTCCATGCTTCATAGACCACTATCTGGACTGTTACTACCAAAGTGGAAATTGTTAGCAGATAAATGGAAAGAATTTGGATTACTCTAAAGTTTTCTTCTCCTCTTTTTTTTTTTCTTATTAATTTAGTTCTAAGTCTGTTTAAAAAAGTACTAAAAGCACTTGACTTGGAAATATTTATTTGAACATCAGTAAGTTGTGACTTCTATCTACATTGTAGAAAACCTGTGCATTAAATGTGTTGGGAAGGTCAAATAATATCTCCATGTAGACCATCCCTTCTCCATTACCACCTAAGTGCATTTAAACCAATTTCCAAACACACAGGCTTTTTTTCTCTACCTAGCAGGCAAGTAAAGGCAGAATCCAAATTTGTCTGCTTGTATCATATGCTGTAACCCTTTTAATTGAACAGCAGACCTTTATACTCCTGCCTCCTTCCCCCAAAACCTCTTGATGTGTACTAATCCACATGCAGTACATGACTGAAAATTCATGACCCAAAGGCAATAATTCAAAATTTGTCTTTTCTAGCTCTTGTGAAAATATCCAGTACTGTGGCTATCTCCTCTGGTGGATGTTCTCTACTTACAATACTGCCTCTGGCACTGTCTGCTACAGAATTACTCAGTCAGTATTATGCTTCCATGTACCACTTTCTTTTCACTTACCCTTTGAATTTTACAAGAACATACAATACCTTGTAATTAAATATACACCTATTCCAAAGTGAAGTCAAAGAAATTTTTTCACTGGGACAAATATTCAGCTTTCACTTTTTATTTTCTTCATACACTTTTATGCAAATATGCATGCCACACACCTTCAGGTGTTAGAACAGTCCTAACGTTAAATTACAACATATATATTTCTGTTGCAAGGGTGCCAGTGAAATGAGTTTTTAATAATTTTGAATCCAGATGTTCCGAGTCTCTTTAATAGTGGACTTTCTCTATGATAAATTATTTTTAAACTGTACAATATTTATTCCTAAAATTAATTTCAAATGTAAGAAATTTCACCACACTTAAAACTTTATTTATTGCATTAAATGTTTGCAGAGGATAAAATAACTTTTCACCTTATCCATGTTAAGGTGAAACTTCAAGATGGACTGATTTGGATTTTCAGGTCATATGCAATAGCATAATCCAGTTTACTTTCAGTTAACTGTTCTTCAGAAATAAAGATACATCTTTGAACCACCCAACATTTGTTTTACTGCAGTAAGTTGCTACTTTGTACATGGTTCATTAATTCAATTTTTTTTCATCTTTGAAGAAATTAAACCCAGAAAAGAATTAACATGTACTACAGTTGTCTTTACAAAATAATGCAAGAAAGAGTGGAAATTCAAAGTACCACTGAGAGTCCAATTGCAGCACTGTCGTGGTGTTTTCTCACTGTGTGTCTAGCAGGATTGGACAGGGCTTCCTGGATCACTGCAAGCAGATTTGGCAGGCAATCATATGGTAATGTTTGGTTATAAAATCTCTATCACAAAACCTGTTAGACTGTGACTTGTCTATGTGCCAGTGTTACCCAGGTTAAACCACTCTTTTCCGTCATTATTCTTCTGGCGAATATATCTGCTGTTCTCAAATATCTCTCAGACTTTCTTTTGCAAGATTTAACAAATTCTTTCAGAATAGAGAAAATCGAGTAACCCTTTCTGCACAGCACTTTCAATCTGAATTCATGTTCTTGAGCATGAGTGACAAAAGTAGGGCACATGGATTCAATATTGCACTTTAATGATGTGGAGGAGGACAAAGAATTAAGTGGTAATCTATCTGAGTCAAAATTGATTTGGAAAAAGCTGGTAAAGGATCTTCTAATGAAATAGAATTAGATATACTTCTTAAATACAAATGTCAGATTTGACCTTCGATGAGGCTATTTTAAAGTTAGCAGGGAGATAAATATGACTTAGAACTGTACTGCACAAATGGTGGGACCTCATTATATCAACACTTCAGAGCTTATAGAAATTTTCATATTAGGGAACTAAACACTGTATTTTGCCATTTCAAAAGTTGATTTTGGCAAGTAATAAATGCACTGATTGCAAAACAGCTACCTACGTGAAATAATCTTGGATTTAGTGATCATACATTAACGTTAAAAAAAGTAGAGACATTATTTCATTCTTAAAGTTTCTCCAATTGAAACTGAAGATATGGAAAAATTTTACCAGATCTAAAAAATGATTCACCTGTGCAGATGTACGTGAAAAATTTTCTCTGGGAGAAACCTTGCATGAGAAGCTTCTGGAACAGCTGTTTTACTTCTGCTGAGGGTACAAACACTGAAATGAAAAGAGTCAAGTATTAAAAGTATTGAAATACCTCTTGTCCTTCCATTTTCCACAGGAAGTAACTATACAGAAGACTAATAAAAGAGATAGGAAATACTACAAATATAAGTGACGTGGCTTTATGCAGAAATTGCTCCTTTTTTATTTATTTACTAGTCTTCAGTAATAATGCTTGGCTCAATGAGTTTTAATAGATATGGAGGAGCATTCTCATATGCTATAATAAAGTGTAACTTGAAATCTGCCAAGTAACACCAGACCAAATCAGATGGGAGTGTGACCTGTAAACTCTGTGCTGAGTATGTCCAAAGTGTAATCAAATATGTGTGAACTTCAGCACTGTGTTTTCAGTATTCATTTTCGAGTACATTTGGCAGCTCATTAATTGTATATCATTAAGACAATATTCAAAAGGGTATTATAGTGATCATGGTATGTCTGGATATTAGTACAGGAAAACCGGGAGTCATAAAATTTATGTTTTTCACAGGCATAAAAGTCACAGAAATGCTTTATCATTTTAACATTTTCCTTTCCAGTAGTTTAATCCAGAGGAGATTAGGGACTCCAGAGTTCTCTGTATATATAGAACAAAAGACATCCTCAACCAAATCATTCTGAAGGCGTATTTTAGCAGATCTTTTAACCTGTGTACTTCCTGTGACAAATGGACCCTTCAGATTGACCAAACTGACCTCAGGAAATGGTGGTTATACTGATTTCCTCTCTGCTCGGGTATGTACCTGGATGTGCTTGGATGTGTCCCATCCCGAGCTGGTTGGGTCACTTCCTACACACTCCACGTGTCTGAGTGACCGGATAATGAGAGCGGAGCACCTGCAGGTCAGCTCTGATGCTTCCACCACAAGAGGCTCTACCCAGAAACAGACTTATAAATGTTTTTAACACAGGGAAAACTTCAGCTGGGTCTGAGGATGTGACAAAAGGACACATATCCATAAAAATCATGTTGTCATGGTTTAGCCATTTCATTTGTCCCCCACTCCTGCGCAAGTCCGTCCGTCCGTGCTGGGTGATTTCTGCTGCTGTTGTGCACTCGTGCCTCTAGGTGGAACTGAAGGGATTGAGATTTGTTGTAGGACCTGTACAAACACACATCCAATGTTTCACAAGTATGATGATCTCTCCCTTGAAGAGTTTCTGCCTATACGGCAAAGTTATATTGTTGGAAGAGAAACAAACCAGTAAATCAGACGGCTTGGCTTGAGTATAAAAGCAGGAATTCATTAAGCAATCATTGACTCATTTCTTCAGTAGTCATCAGTGGCAACTCCTTCTGAAAATTATGGCACTTTTGTATCACTTCCTCGAACTTGTTTCTCTTGAACTGAAGTCCTATTAAATCCTCAACATGTATGCAATTTTTTTAATAATTAAATTAAATAGATGGGTTTTTTCCTACATAATTTCCATGATTTAGAGCTACACTCTTAAATAAACTGCAGGAGAATGGCAATTAATTCTAAAGTATGTGGACTGAGACTGACCAAGACATTTTATCTTTCTCAGCTTTTTTCACATTCAATGAGGATTTAAATTTCATTTAGAGAAACACTAGTGGTTTTTTTAACATAGGCAAAGTAATAAACTATGCTCAAAATATTTGAGAGGTGCTAAAGTAATTCTTATTATTGTTCCTCATTTCCTATTTAAAAATAAGTGGAGCTATATCCAGATTTAGTGCATTATATTTTTTTTTCCAGTCACACTGAGAAAATGCGAAGGTATTTCTCTTTTGCCATCATCTGCTGGTCTTCTGGAGCAATCTAGTGAATTATTTAATATTTCTGCATAGTTGTCTACAAGAGAGATTTTTATGTTCTTTCTATATTGCATAATTTGTTGTGAGAAAGTGACAGAAAGAAAGATGACTTAACTTTGTCTACTTGATAGGTTACATTTATATTCTACATTTTTCATGGAACTGAAATTCACTTCCTGGCCACTTTTTCTATCCTTTTTTGTTATCCACTTCCCACAAAATCCAAGAAAACAAACTCTTGTGCAGAATTTTGTTTCTACAACATGACAAGAAGGATTATACAGGCTCATTTATAGTGTCTCCCTCAACTGTGGTAAAGACACTCAGGCTTATTCTGCTGCTTATACACTGTGGTGCTTTACCAGTGGCACTTCTTTTATTTCTGATTGAGTGGGTCATGGAAAAAAAATCAACTGTTCCATCATGTGTCTGAGATTTTTCTTATAATATGTCAGGAGTGGGAGGTGGAGAATAGGAGTGGGAGTAGAAGGAAAAAGTCCCTAAGTTGTTGGGGTTTTTTTTCTGAAACCAGGAATGTTATTAACCACAATGTGCTGAGATGAGGCCTTTACTGCTTCAGTTCACAGATATATGGCCTGTTTGTCTGCATGTCCTAGAAGTTCTCAGTTGTCAGGTGAAGCTTATCTGAGTTACAATAGATTTAATTCTTTCTCCTTATTCATTAGCTCAGAAAAGTCAGTAATGATCAATCCTGATGAGGTTTAAAACTCTGTTCTCCACTCCCAGTTTCTCCAAAGGGGAAGTGGCATTTCTTTTGCTCATGTCACTGTTACTTTATTATGGGCATCTTTCCACTGCAATCAGGAGCTTGAAAGTGTGACATTGGCCACTCATAGCAAAAACAGCTTGCACTGAGAGACAGGAGCAAATACCTCACTTGCCTGTGGCCCTGGATAAATGAGCAATAACCTGGCTGTGATGGCAGGTCGCAGTTTGAGGCACTTTAACTGCCTGGGGTCGTTCTTAAGCAGTTGTACCATACTGGCAGTCATGTTATATTTGTAAGTTAGGGTGAGATAATGGCTGGCATAGGCTGCTATTTCATGGTTGCAAGGCAGACATATTCTGATAATTCTCACTGAATCATAGAATGGAACCATATCAAATGCCAAGTTGGGAAGGACCCACCAGGATCACTGAGTCCAACTCCTGGCCCTGCACAGCACACCTGAAAAATCACACCGTGTGCCTGACAACATTGTCCAAATACTTCATGAACTCTGCCAGGCTTGGTGCTGTGACCAGTTTCCTGGGGAGCCTCTTTCAGTGCCCAGCCACACTTTGGGTGAAGAACTTTTCCCTGATATCCAGCCTAAACCTCCCCTGACTCAGCTTCATGCCATGTTCTCAAGTCCTGTCACTGATTGCAAGAGTAACAAGACTGGCACCTGCCTCTTCCCTTCCTCTCACGGCGTATTGAAGACTGCAATTGTAATCTTGTTTGGAAATTATATTTCAAGGTGCAATTCTAATTTGGTTCTGCCTCTCTGATAAATGCTCACTGTTCTGATGTTCCAGATCCTCTGTGTTTATAAATGCAATTCACAGCTTCATCCCAGTTAGTTACACCACTTAGCATTAAGACAACAGAACCAGAACACTGAAAAAATAGCTATTCTTTTCTCTCAGTTTCTATTTCTCTCTCTGCCACAATTACTGTGTGAGATACTGCAGACAGAAAAATACAAAATATATCTTCCTTGCCACAAAGAGTAGGTACATACTCATTGCAGTGATTCAGACAAGAGTCATCTTAGATTATTTGGGTTTCTTATATTAAGCCGGAAGTCTTGAAAACTAACATTTTTTTAAGTTCCCATGACTTTTCAGGAAATAATTCACTGTGTATTCACCAGCTGACTGCCAGCTTCCCTCCTGAGGATCCCTAGGATCATGACTACCCTCCCTGTCCAGAAAGCAATAAATACTCTGTGTGACTGTTTAGAAGATGCTGTTGTGTATCTAGAAGGAAAACCAGGTAAATTAATTTAGGAATACCAGAGAAATCACAAAAAATACCCAAACCCTTTACATCCAGTAAAATGAATGTACTTAAAAAGTCAGTCTGGAATTAGAAAAAAAGTGTGTTTGTGTTATGTGTGAATATGTGGGTGTATTTCACCCTTTTGACTAAGATCCATAAAATGCACATATATTCAGGCTGCTTTAAAGCGACTTTATTTTTTTTCTTGAATCCAGATATTAAAACCAACATAAATGATGCATTGCATTGACCTTCTCCTTATTATTTATTATGTTCTATTTATGTCAGGAACAGAAAAATAAGCATCATGTCCAAGGACATCATAATAATTATCTGTAAGAAATTTTCCAGTGACTTCTTGCACTTATAAGTTTTTAATATTTTCCTTTCATCACTGAAGCCTAGTAAAGTCATTATTTCTGCATCACCTAAACCATTCCTCAGCATATGAAATCATGAGGCAGGCTTTGTCTTTTTCTATTGCTTTGCTTACCTTTCTGAGAAGCTGATTTATTTCCAACAGCATTAAAGTTTGCTCTCGCTGCTGCCTCATGTTTCAGACTCTCATCAGCAAGGTGAAAGTACAGGCAGGGTTCTGCTCATGGTGTCAGGGTGTAGGGCTGATAGGAGAGGCTGGTCACCAGTCCTGCTGTGGTGTCACTGAAGCAGGGGCTGATGCCCAGGTGAGAGGATGTGGTCAGGTGGGGGAACCCCAGGAGTGTAGCAGGGCAGGGACATTATGTCCTGCCAGTGCCCTTCGGGCCCTGGTTCTTAGCACATCTTTTCCTCAGATATGGTTTTTCCAGCAAGGAGAGAAGTCAGTCCTTCAGAGGTGGGAATTCATATCTCCACAAACTCCAAGAGCTGGCAGGGACTCAGGAGAAAGGTCTTCTGACTTCCAATCCTGTCTCAAACTCCCTAGAAGTTCTCAGGTGCTTGTGCAGGGGCAGGAGGAAAAAGTTGCACAGATAAGTACAGAAAGTAACCTAATGTGGGAAGCAATGAACACTTAGAGTGCAAATTTAGCATTATGGGGCACAGGTAGTCCCATAATTTTAAAATTTATTGATTTTAAAATTAACTTCTAGTTTCTGATATAATACCAAGTTTTCATTTGTTTACAACTTTGTCTAAGTATGACTGGACTGGTTTTTCTGTGTCTGTCAGTTTTTGCTCTCTGCCTAAAATGTAAAGGGTGTAAAATTTAAGCTAAATTATCAGTCATTTATTTGTGTAGAATTTACAGGAGGGTTTTTTGGGTTGTTTTTTTTTTTTTTTCCTGGTATTTAAACTTAGTTCATTGAAAAGATTTAGGTCTCACATGCTATGGCATAGGATATGAAGTGTCAAACACATGCATATAGGCACCTCAGTTGAAAACATCATGCTGTATGAAGCCAAGAAAGAATTTGGGAAAAATAACAGAACACATGATGCTGAGTTTTGTCAGTGTTTGATTGCTAAACTTATTGAAGATCAACTCTGTCCTAAGCATTACTGGTGTTCTTAAAATGACTTCTGAAAGCACCAAAATATTGGTGTGGAACTTGGCTGTAGAAAATCAATAGAGGAAAACTCCTGTGTCTCAATGCACAGGGGAAAAACAGCCAAGTTTCAAAGCCAGAGAGTGAAGAGGAAGATTTGGGGGTGTTTAAAGAAGGAATATTGGCATAATGTGTAGGAGAGAGAGAGATACTGGCAAGAGAAACAAAGTGGGCAGATTTGAAACAGTAGAGGGGGAGGTAGCAAAAGGCGTTTAAGGAAGGGAGACTGCGACAGAAGTGGGGACAAGAAGCAATGAAAAACAAGTGCACTGAAAATACACTGTAAAGTGAAAAGGCTCTGACTACTGGTATTGAGTCCACTCAGAACTTTGGGAGGGAAAAAAACCCCAAAATTCCTAAACTTCAGAAGATTGTCAGTAAAATATAAGGGGATTTTAAACAGAGAGGTTGAGAACTCTTGCTTGTTTATCTTTTAAACCTAAGAGCCTCCATAAAACCAAAAAATCCTAAGGTAAAAGAGCTAGTATTCATGTGACCACTTAAGTTCTAAAGAGTTGGAAAATGACAGTATTGAAGCTGCGTAATCTTAATTCAGTCATTTTGTGCTTTGGTGCAATTTTAAATTATATAATCTTGCACTCTTGTTTGCTGTAAGACACCTGCTTCTCTCAGTACGTACACATCCTCTGCAAATTAATCAGAAGTTTATAACATCACTTCTTCCAGGAATAGAAGAGTCCGTTTTTACTGGGGCTATCCTACAAAAAAGTCTGATTCCTTATAGGCTCCATGAATTTACAGAGCTAGAAGTCCAATTAATGAAAGGGTTCAAAAGACTATAAATAGAAAACAAAGAAACCCAGGAGGCTCTGAGGAGGATATAGAACATAGTCTGCTGATTGCCAAGAGGAGCAGTAAGTGCTGCCCAGGAGCTGGGTAATGGTTGGGGCCAGAAATACTTTCAATGGACAAAAAAGTGATCATAGAAAATATCACACAATTTCAGCAGAGAAAAGAATAGCTTCATATCTAAGAGAGTTGAAGGTTGCTATGGAAAACAGGATTCTTCTCCTCCCTCTGTCCTCCCTGTGCTGAGTCATTTCAATCAGAGCCTCCACAGGTGGTGCTGCTTGTATGGTCCTCAACCATTGCTCATTGCAACTCATCCTCTGGTCCAAATCTTTGAAATAATTGACTCTTTCTTGCCACTCGTGTTCCAAAAGCCATCCTATTAGTATGATTAATTATCATTATTAAGTATTTATTGCAGAATTTCATACAGACTAGTATAGGCTCCATTGCGTTAAGAATATAAAAAGTGATAAAATTATCTCTCTACCCTAGAGATTGTCACTATCTGAATACCTAAGACAGGCATACCACAGGAGGTGTGACAACCAGGACAGTGTGGTGAAGAATAATTTGCTCAAGGTCACTCAGAAGACTTTTAATGACAGGTCTGGAAGGAGATACTGTCAGAATCACAGGAGTTCTGAAGCTAGAAGTCATTTGTTTAAAAAGATTGCCATGCATTTAAACAAAATGATCTGTAATGGAAGCCTGTCACCTGTGATGTGAGTAAAGTAATTTATTATGCAAGAGCCATACAGATAATTTACAACAGTTCTTCTGTGCCTTTAATGTATAGTAACTGTAATCATGGAATTGCTTCTGAAATCTCTTTTATGCTTCTTGGCACTCCATATGGTAGTTGGATAGTGCAGAAAAAAATATCCTCCAGGAATCATTGAGCCAGGCTTTAAGCCAGGCAATCTCCTCTAACAGTTTCAGAGCAAGCCATACTATAAAAATGTAAATGTGGCAGCAATACTTCTTCTTCACACCATTTTTCAAAAGGTAAATGTAAGTGTTGTTCAAACCACAGTGCAGCTTGAGAGCATTTGTGAAGGACATAAAAAATCTGAGTTGCTTTGCGTAGGTGGCTTTACACACCTGTTACTGTGAAGGTTCTCTGATTCAGACATTTATCATCAAACAACATCAGTAGAAAGACTTGCAGTAATTGCAGCTCTGCACAGGTTTCTTTCCTCTTTTTCCACTCCCCTTCTCTTTTACACATCTTTTGTTCCAGGTACGCAGGCATTCCTCCTTCCTGAAGCATTTGGGTAAACATTTCCCACCAAGAGGTGTGGCTTTCTACTGTGTTCACTGGCATGAGCGAAGCAGATTGCAACAAACAAGGAGCAGATGAGATCACTAAATACACTAGCAAACACAGAAAGATTATATGCTTACTGCAATCCAGAAAAGGAGAAAAGAGGAAAAGGGGTATCAAAGGGAGGCAAGAAAGAGAAATTGAGAATAGAAAAGAGAAGACAGACTGTTGAACAAGAGTAAATAGAAGGGGAGAAAAAAAGAGCAGGACTACCAGCCCTTCCCAAAACATTTAAAAAGAAAGGAGTCCACAGGGTATGAAAACTAAAATGACTGTTATCTCAGAAATTAGAAATGTGGAGTGGGAGCCTTGCAGGAAGAAGGTGGTAGAAGAAACTAAATTCTGTTTTTTCAAATATCCAGTTTATTATTTTGAATGAGTTTTGCCAGAATAAAGTACTTTTTTCTTTCCACACCACCCCATCACCTAACTTAAAATGTAGTGGTATCACCTGGACAGGTCAAAGCTTAAGGTTTTTTTGCCTCTGCCCTCTGTTATCCCTGATCCCTTCCTTCCCTGTCCCTCACCCTTCTTCTGGACTTATTTCTGAATTCCCCTTGGATGCTTACAAAAATTTTTATTGTGCATAACTGTGTGCCACAAGAAGATCTTTTTTGAACTTCTCATTCTGTATTTAATCACTTCTTAATATTATTGATAAACATGTTTAAGAGAAATTGAAATAACCTTAAAATAAAGAATACAAAACAAATTACAATCCTAGTAATCAGCATACATACATTTTAAATAAGCTATTTTTATCATTGTTGTTAAGCCATATAATTGGGTTTGATTTCCTCATAGAGGCATATACTAGGAATGCTATAACTTTTGTATATGCTGCAATTAGTTTCAGCTAAAATTCAAATTCAAGTTCAAATTCACAGAGCACAGAAAGAAATTAGTGTGAGAGAGGCAGGGAACAGGCATCTATTTACAAGGTTTTTTAACAGCACGACCTCTGTTGAAACTAAAGGTTCTGAGGATCACAAGCTATTCCAGTGGTATGGCCCTGCTTAGTTTTTGTTCTGTAGCCAAGGAAACTGCCAAGTAGTGAGGCTTATTTAAGCAGACTTCTGCTCAGGATTTGCTAAACCATTTTTGGGGCATGGCATGTTTCAGCAGGCAGTACCCCTTTTAAATTCCCAGCTGTTTCCAGGAGTGTTTCTCAAGCATGTTTCCAGCCTGTGTCCCATATCCAGATATGGCTCTGCACACACCATTTGTACACTGGCTAAGTCTGCTCCTCATTGTGAAGACCACACAAATCCCAGAAATGATCTGTGGTGCAAGCAGTTGATTCCCAGTCTGGGTCATCAAGGTGCCCAAGCACCACTTTATGGAGAGAACACCTCCACACCTCCGCAGGTGCTGATTCAAGAACTTGTGTACTTTAACCAGGTGACACGTGTGCAGCTTTCACCACTGAGACACCTGGATTTTTCTCAGAAATGGGATGTCCAGAATCTGTCTCAAAACTTCTTTTTTAACTTCTGGGGCCTTAAGGTAGCAATTTTTTCTTGCAGAAAGTACTAAATATGGCTTAAGTCACTGTAAGAATGCACTTCTTGGACATTTCAGGTATTTTGAAAGCTGCAGAGAAGAGATTAAGTGTTGGGAACATTTTCTAATTGTTATGTGCTACAATGTCAGTTCTTGGTTCTGAACTCAGTTTTTGTCTCATTTAAAAAAGATCAGTTGCTTTTAAGCTGAATTTTGTTATTTGCACATTCATTTAGTAATTTGCTTTCCTAATTTATTTTGTACTTACATACATAAATTTCTTTGAAATATTACCCTTTAGTGTGAAATATTGCCTTTGAAATGTACCTCACAATATATATTTTTCAGAAATTTTCACCACACAAGTCCAAAAAAGCACTAGTACTTTTCCCCAGATTTAATGAAATTATGTTTAGCTGTAAACTAAGAAGGGGAATTGTTGAGTAAAGAAAGTTTACCTTGAAAAAAATTAGGTTTGTTTTTTAATAACAAACAATTACGCCCATCTTTGGGCATAATTCTGCTTCATTCTTTTAAGTCTTCTTATGCTTTTGAAGGAGTGTATTTTTTTCCACATCCAGGTATTGAAAATGTATATATTGAGAAGCACTTCTGTTAGTTACATCTATAGCAAAATGCACAGCAGTGAAAAAGTAAAAGAAATTTTTAGAATAATGAAGGTTATTATTTTAAATAATAACCTTTATTAGTTTTAGGTCTGTTTCTAGCATGTCAACTTTGCTCAGTCTGCAAGTTCAATGACTTCTTGTGCCTAATCGAGGGTCTGATAAATGTTCTTATAGAGAAAGTGTTTATTTTCTTTAAATTTTAAAATAAATTTCTAATGATCTCAAAATTTCTGCAGATTATAGCATCCTAAGTATTTATGTTCTTGTTAAGTAAAAGGCATATAACAATTCCAAAAATAGACAGGACTCAGTAGAATTCAGTTAATTAATTATTGCACTGGGGAAAATATTTAGCTATAGTTCTGCTGTCATAGTCCTTAAGGCATGCTACAGGGATTCTGTGTCACTACAATACCTTTAATGCTTTTTCCTTTTATGACTGCAATTCCAGTGATATTCCCCTGAATCAAGTGAATCCCGATGTAAGTGTAACTTGTAATTTGGTTTCAAATAATATTTGGCCACTAATGAATGTAACCAAAGCACATTTTATTCTTTAAATATTCTAGCAAACATTTTTGGGAGTTCTTAGGACTAGCTTTTAATTTTTATATCAAATCAAAACAGGTTTGATGGTAAGTGCATGTCTGAATGTTAAACAAAGAGTTTCTCTACATAAGTAAAGTTGAGGCTGTTGTAAAATATTCTTTTATCCATAGTTATGTGGCTGAGTTTTAAGCAGTCTGCAAATCCCTACCTGAGCTATATAACTACCTGGTTGGTTAGAAAAGTATTTTGAGCAATTTTATATTAATCATAGTAATTATATATATTTATTCAATGGTTTGTACTTACGAGTTGCACAAAATCATGTCTCAAAGATGCTTGCAGGTACAAATTGGAAATCAGTAGTAAAGGATTAGCAATAAATATTTTTCTAACATACATTGCAAAGTTACTTTCAAACTTTGAGCATCTCATAAATGTCTTACAAAATAAAGGAAACAACTACAGACATATTTGGAAGTATGGTAAATATAGAAAGATGGAAGTAGCTGTTGTTGAAACAATAGGGTATCAAACTTCAAAGATTAATTGATGTATGCTTCAGCAAGCCTGACTTTCTTTCAGAGTACATGGTATGGAGCTAACATTGCTACATTCTTCTCTGATTTAAATTTGTGCAAGTATCTCCAATCAGCTGGGCATGCTTGCAATACACAAATCTCAAGCCCAACTGTTTTCAACTGTTTAGCTCTATTCTTCCACAAAGAAGAAGTAGAATGGAGACTTATATTTACACAATATGTTTTCAGTTAAGAAGTGTGAGGAGATTTCAGCCTGCAGATTATAGTGAATCAGCTGTGAGAGGACTGGGTTGACAGCATAGCATATATATATCAACTGATTACAAATTAAAAATGGCAGAGATAACCAACTTCTCCTATTTGAGAAATTTTCTAATTGCAATGTAGTCTAGATTTTGATAGCTGTTAATAGGCAGGAATAATAGTTATTAAGGAAGGGGTCAAGATATTATGTAGAGAGCTGGTTCAATGTCAGTTCCAGTGAAAAGATTTGGAACAATTTTGCACTGTCTACAGTCTAGCTACGAACAACAGCATAAGACAGTACAACTTACTAAGATTGTGAAATTTAATTACAAAAGGTGCAGTGTAAAGAAGTCTTACTTTGTTTCTGTTGAATAAGAGAGTTTGGTTGCCTTACACATCTACAGTTACAGTCAGCTTGGGAAACAAGACCAGCTGCCTTTCACTTTAGCAGGGCAGGGTTCAGTACTGAAAGCATTTTCTTCTAGCTCATCATTTTGATTTGTGGCTCAAATCATACCTAATCATTAGATAGATATTCATTTGAGAACTGATCCAATAATGCCATAAATTGGGTGTTCTCACACCCTAAAAAAGTATTTGAGCCAGCTATTGATTCAAAATCATGCTCTCAAAATGTGTAATATAGTTAAATATATATTTTAGAAACAATTGGCATATTCAAATCTTATTTATGCACACACTAGATGGCTAAGTGGATAACAATGCACAATATTAGATGGGAATATAAAATATCATCAAGTTTCAATTTACATTTGAATGATGTATACTTAACATTTATATTGTATTCTTTTTAGCCTAGATAGTGAGTCAACTATCAGTGACTGAAAGTGATTAGTAGAGTGTTTTTAAAAGAAAAATATTGAGGGGGGAAAAGGCATTAGAAAGAAGACAAAATTAATAATACTGTAAAAAAACAAAAAGCACCTTTTAAAAAAACTGTTATCACAGAAAGTATATGCTCTGATTTATTATGCTAATAATTATGCAAATGCTGAAATCTATATATATAATACTTTTATTTATAATGGGGTCTAAATACCAGAAAAGGAATAGCATTGTGTGCACAAATAACACTTACATGGTTACAAATGACTACAGGAAGTTCATTAGCATTTGAGACTGAAAATTAAGCCTTCATGAAATTAAATTCATAAAATCACAGAATCATGTTAGTTGAAAGAGACCTCAGTAGGTAATCTAGTTCAATCCCCAGCTCGAATGGATCCACTTGAAGGAGGTTGCTCAGGTCCAGTCAAGTTCTCAATATTTACAAGGCTGGAAACTCTGCAGCCTTTCTCAGCAGCCTGGTCCAATGCTTGGTTACCCCCATGTTCTGGAAGAGCCATCAAATTTTAGAGATTATGTGGCAAATAAGGGTGAAAATTGGCATATTTATTCTCAAGGGAGTGTTGATATATTTGTAAACAGGACTCAGTATCCATGGATTAATGTTCTGTGTATCACAGCTGACCCTGCATCCCACAAATCTGTGGAAGAAGGCCCTCTAAAAGTTCTGTTCATGAAGATGTTAATGATATACTCCAAGCACAAGCAGGAACATAGACCAAAAGAATAACTAACTTCAGTAAGCCTACAAATTTTCATTTCTAAAAACTTATAGATGAAGGAAAATGTACGGAATAGATTGAGAAAAATAAAAAAAATAAATTTCCTGAAAAGATTGATTCTGGCAATTATGATGCCATAAATATTATCTGAGTGCCTTGTAAAGCAATGAAATAAATATTCCATCATTAGTAGCTGGGACAAGAGAGCCATGAACAGTAGGCAGTGAGAAATTAGAATTCATCAGTCAAACATCATTTCTTATTTTGATGCAATTACAAAATTAATGGGCAATGGTAATGAAGTAGATCATATACATTTGGATTCTAGTGAGGCATTTGATATGGCATCTTCAGAGTTTCCAGTTTTAAAATTTGATTCAATACTGCTTTCAATAAGATCATAACCATGCGGGCTGTAAACTGCCTAAATGAGTACATAAACCAGAAATATTAAACAGCAGCATATTAGGAAAAGGAATCTAAAAGTTGGCATTTGCTAGCAAGAGTTGGCAAGAGTTATATTTGTTTAATTTCTACATTAGTAGTCTGAAAGAAAAGAAAAGAGCAAACTAATGAAATCTGAAGATGATATTAAATTTGAAGGAGTGTGCAGATAATTAAAGAAAAAAGATTAATAGGAGCTTGAGAAATTATAGATTAAGTAAAACTGGAAAATGCTATTCATCTTAGAAATATGAAAGCCTGTTCCCCTTGAGGTAAGATTCTGAAACACTGATATGTTGGAAGATATTGGTATTTATTAAAAAGAAGGTAAATTCAGAAAATTCCATGATGTACTACCATTGGTACCTATAACTGTGATTTTATGGGACAGTAACAATAGTCTCTCCAAATGTGCATGAAAACAAGCTTCAATTCAGGTGGTGCAACTAGGCTGGAAGACATATTGTTAAATGAGATGCATGCACAGGAAAGGGTAAATAAGGAAGCTGAGACAAATAATGTGCAAGAGTGACTAAAACAGATCAGAGTTCAGCTGGTTCACTGAAGAGTCTTCAAACTAAAAGATGATAGAACATACTTAGGACAAACTTACCACATTTTGTCTATTTCCCAGTGATGAAAGCATCCCTTGAATGGATATTGCCTAGGACATTTTATTATTGTAGGGACTGTTTAATTGTTCTTAGAAAACATGGGATCTCAAAAAGGCAGATGCAACTATGAATCGAGTATGAATATTGTGCTTAAATAAATTTAAATATCTCCCATCAGCAAGGGGAGTAAAGTAAAAGAGGAATAACATGCATGATATTAAGTAATGCAAGAAATAACTAATAAATATTTTTTAAAAGGCAAATGCTGCATTACAGCAAACTGTAGTTCCTGCTGGGTCCCTAGAAAAGTTCTTTCTAAAATGTCACTTCAGAGTCTGTGTGTGTACTCTTTTCTTTTCAAGATTCCTTAAACCTTGTTCCAGGCAGCCTGTTGTCTGAGCTTTCACACTTTCTCTTGCACCTGTAGACGATACAGCTGTGTATGCCCAAAGGCTGCTGGACAATAAGTGATCCTCCTCGTCAGAGACTCACTTGCCACTTTGATGGCTAAGACAAAGCAAGCAGTTACATTTCTTCCAGCTGTTCTGCCCCATTCTCAGAAAGAATCATAGCTGCAAAAAAATAAAAATTAATCAAGGTGCATCCATCCAAGTGATGAGCCTGCTCTCATCTGCATTTTCTACAGAATTATACTGTGTGACTGACTCAGAAGTATGCATTACATTCAGCCAGCTACTTAGAATCATCCCTCTCCCCTGCAAGTACTACTAATAATCTGAAATTTACTCTGTGCATAATACCAGGGAAACTTTTGAAACATCTTCCATTCCCATTTTGGTATCTACTTCAACACTCAAAATCTTGTTGCAGGCAAAAGGGAACAAACATATGTAAAGCTAAGGGTTTAATTTAATTGAAATTTTTACAGGCATATCAAAAGACAAAAATCTGTCATTAGTTCAGCTACAATGCTACCAACAATCACAAACCAAATTAATACAGAAAAACTTCATTAGTAATACAGATAAAATTTTTATACAAAATTTCATACAATCTGCACCTTTTCTCTGGTACTGGATTCCCTGCCAATATTCCTGTGTCCTAAACTGATGCTGCCTATATTCCTCAAGCAGAACAGGGGGAAGGGTTACAGTGAGATATCAGCATTCTGAGGCATCAACAGGAGAAGTGCAATGTTCAGGGTGGAAGCTGCTGCTTCCTTGGTGTTGAGTGTGCTTGGTGTTATTTTTATATGTGTTTTAACACAGTCTGCTCACATGCCCTTCCTTTTCTTTGGTTCCAAATCAATCAGTTACCTCTGTAACCTCCACTGCTGGATTTACTTGACTACAAAGCCACTAGCATGTAGTGACCCCTAATGGACTGTGATTTGTTGTGTTTGTGTTTTATGGCTGTATTAACTGCAGTTTGTGTTTCTTGGGAACTCTGATACTAACTTGTGTCTCCACACTCCCAAAGTGCATTTTATTCTGCAATTGAATGTTCAGTTCACACACAAAATAATTACTTGCATTTACTGTAAACTAAGCAAAACCAAATTTAGGCTGCTATAAAACTGCTTTCACAACTGAAACAAGTCAATACAGGGAGACCTGTCCTGAGTCCTCACACTGTTAGGTTAACACAAACCTTGTGGCCTTAAATAGTAATGGCATATTTACTGAAAAAACAGCATCACCACAAAACTTTGCCTTCCATACTTCAGTCTAACACACCACATCCAGAGTCATAGGTAGATACTGCTTGTTTACTTACTCTGCCTGACACACTAAATGACAGCACGTCTTGGAGAGCTTTCTTAACTTTGTATAAGATGTGGAAACTGATATTATGCTGTCAGTAAGTTCCATAAATGTATCTGCTGCATATATATAAAAAACCTGATACATTATAAAAGTGCTTTATAAAATCCACATCATAAAGACCAGTAAGCTGTCACCTTATTAAGGAAAAATACACTAAAGGCAAAAGAAAAATTGAGACATTACTGGCCTGTAAGTGTAGAGATGTTTCTATCCATCTTATTCAGTCAGTTTAATGGTACGATCTAAAAGGAAAACAACTTTCATGAACTCTGAAAACAACCATGTTTTCTCCTCTGACACTCCTAAGTATCATTTATGATCTGGTGCTTCACAGGACTTGACTCTTCACTGCTTTTTTGAATCACATGCACTATCTAGTGGATATTTGGATTCTTAAAATAAAAATTATGAATTGCAAAAATGAAAGAGGAAGCTAAATGGCCACATATACCATCTCATTGTTGTCAATCATACATCTCAAAATTTGATTATTGTCGCCTTATTTTAATTGCTAGATATACATTGGTCAAAAGGAGTAATTCAAGAACATATACTATTTCTGAGGGGTTTTTATTTAATATTGGAGTTCATATTCATCTTTCTTGTTTCTCTTGTAATTATTGTAGTATAGTTGCAAGTGGCAATAGCTAGGAATTCAAGTATGAGTACAAGAGACTATTGCCATCTTTTCACAGGACTGTGGCTTTAGAATCATAAATAGATATGGTTCCATGTAAATTTTAAATAAAGAAAAATACTCTAGTTTTAATTTTCAGCTAAAAAAGCCCAATGATCTTTTCAAAAGTAAACATTTTTCTTGACACTTTTATATGATTGAAGAAAGCCCATTGGTGAAAATTATTGAAATTGAGGAATTGTAACCAAAAATACAAGGAGAAAAGAAGACAAATATCTGAATATCTTCTTGTACTGAAGAAGCCCTAAGAATATTAATTTCTTCCTAATATACATTTTCTTCCTCAAAGTCAATCACACTGTGTCTAGCAGCCCTCTTTTCTGGCTATAAGTGGTAGAGTTGCATGGGAAGTTTACTTAGAGCCTTTGTGGTTGTACTCAGAATCCATTGGATCTGAATCAGTCCTTTGATTAATAAACTCAGCATAAATTGAATGCATATATTGCCTCTTGCTTACAACATTCTTAGGAGTGTTCTCCTTGGAGGATGTTGTAAAATTTTGGAAAATTATTTTTCTTGCTTGGAAAAAAAAAAAAAAAAATTTGGAAAATTATTTTGATGCTTAATGCTTCCAGGTATCAAATAATGGAGTGTAATAATGAAGTCTCCAAATAGAGCACTGGACGTTTTGATCATCTCAATATGATTAAAAGAAGTAGATATATTGCTTATAAAAAAGTAAAAACTTGCATATGGAGAGGGAAAAAATTAATTTGTTTATTTTAAATCCATTTCAATGTAAGAAAATCATAGAATAATTTGTCTCTGTTTCAAGAGATAATCTTCCCAAAAAAAAAAAATTATTTTGTCATGAAGCATTTTTGGTGCTACTGAAGATAAATTTAATGCCCTTCTTCCCAAAACTGTTTGAAGACATTATTTTATCCCATTTGCTTCTGACCACTGTTCTGAAAATATTTTGAAAGAGATGGAGAACACACAAACACCTTCAGAATGGATTTGTTGCTTTCATTGATAAGAAGAGGGGAACATATTTTAGGCAAATAGCAGTTGATGTAATGCACACAAACAGGTTTGAGTTTTTACTGATGACTGACTTCTATACTAAATGAAAATGTGCTGGAGCATCCAAAGCATTTCGACATCATCTTCACTGTAGTAACTGTGATGTGTAGGACATTGGAAGTAAAAAAGAGTAAAAGATAAGACCCAAAAGTAAAATGCTACCCAAATGTATACAGGTGAGATTCCCTCTGTAAAAAGACTTTAAATATTCCCAGTTTCCTTTACAGGATGTAGGAAACCATGGCACATGTAGACAATCATCCACATTGGCTGTATGAAGATACAGAAACTGGGAAGACATTTAGATTAAAATCAACTAAAAGACATGGACTTTTCCCTAAATCTGAATAGGTTAGATGACTTGCACTGCAAATTCAAACATTATAGGAAAGTTTAAAATGTATGAAAACTTGTTAGATATAGAACAGCATATATTTAATAATGATACAACCTGAAAAGTGAAGGTAAAGTTGTCTAGAAAAAAAAGAATAGCCATGAAGAACAACAAAAAAAAAAAAATTCATATGAAAAATATTAAATTAGAAAGGTAGCAAAACACCAGTGGTATCAGTATTTTTTTTTTAAATGTTGGGAGCCTAAGCAGTAAGATGCAAGAATTGAATTGCAACTTTCTTTATAATAAATATGTAAGGAATTTTATGATAATGGTAATGTAATAGTGGGGTTCCCTATTACCTTAAAGTGTAACATAGGGTGGCTTAAGTTTGATTCAAATGTAGCATAGGTCTCTATGAGATGAGCTTTAATGCCTGAACATTAGGAATATGCCATTAAGGCTATGTTGTCAATTAACCAAACGAGATGGTGGCAGTGGCTCTGGAGGACTGTGAATAACTAGAAATACTGCACAGGCAGAAAACACAATAATGGAAGATGAGTAGGCACTTAATGAAATTATCAGATAAGAGGTTTAAAATAAACAAAGCACTTTTTCACTTAGTATGTAATTAAATTGTGGAGCTGAATGTGCTGGATGTTCTAGAAGCCAAAAATCGAAATTAATTCCAAAACCTCCTAGGCATGTTCACTGATGTCAGGTCTATAAACGCTATTAAGTTCAGTGGATTCAAAAGGAACCTCCAGGTCAGGAAGTCCCCAAGTCCCTGACATCTCAAAGGATGTCCAGAGACATATCACCATAGGCTTGCTTTGTTTCTGTCTTCCACAACAGAAAGGATGCTAAGCTAAATTAGACCTTTTTCTGCTCTACTGTGAAGAGTCATGTTCTTACAAGTGTTGTAAAAGACTCATTTCAGAGTGATTCCTGTCTACAGTATTTGATCATTTTTATTTTACTTAAAAATTACTTTGTCTTGATAACAAACAAATAAACAGACTCTAGTGGGGGGTTCCTACTATGGTAATAGTGACTTTTACTTGATCCTAGTGACATGAAAGCATTTTTTAAAAGCTGACTCTGATAATTTAACTGTTGAGTGCAATGGTAGTTTTAATTTGGATGGAGGGAAGCTAGTCTACAATATTTTGACCACTTAGCCCTGTCTGTACAACCAATATAGCAAATAACTGTTAATCTTGGTGATAGGGAAGCAGGTTTTGTTGTTAGGGGTCCTCCATAGTTTTTCCAGACTTAAAAAATATTAGTGAGGCAAGGGTTGTGCCCCATTATTGTCCATTCTTCCAACAAGGGAATAACTATCGAGCATAAAAAATACTTTCTTAACCCACATGAACTATTTATGCTAATTATAGCTTTGGAGTTCAGTTCACTGGTATGCTCTGGCTGTGCTGCATTGTCTCAGCAATGGAGAACATCTGTAAGCCCAGCTGCATTGTACAGTCAGATCTGTGCAAAGCAGGTGGAGTGAATCTCATGTGGTTTGCCCTGAGTAGAAACCATTTGCATTTTTAAAATGCTGAAGAGCAACTTCAGCTTTTCAAGTGTAGATACTGTGTTTGGCTCCAAACCACTGCAGTACTGAAATACACTTATTTCCATGTCACATCCAGGCAAAGTTGTTGGCCTTATGCTCAGGGATGCATGGAAACCACTCTGGTTTTTAAAGATATCCAATGACCTCAAGAAGAGATTGCTCTGAGTTTTATCTCCTGAAAGCATGTAACAGCAACTGGCCTCCTGCTATCCAGTACTATGCATTTCAGGAAGTGTCACATCTTGGAGATGCCTCCACAATGGAGAGCATGTCGTGAAGTAGCCTAGGAAATGCCAACTAGCTCCTCTGCTTCTGAGCGTAGTTATTATTGAGGGAAAGTAACTCTCAGGCGTGATGACATGGGCAAGTAAGATATTCTGCTGTTAAATTTGTCAGCACAGTTGCACTAAATGCACACATCACTGGAGTTGCCTCAACTGTAAATGTTATTTTTGCCAGACAATATGGTGAATTCCCTTTAAATCATGTTAAACTTAGCTGATGCTGGTTTAAATTGTCCCAAAGTTATTGAAGGATAACCTAAAATCAAGACAAATCCTGCTGAATTCTGTCAATCTTAAAAATACATCTCCGAGTAAAAATTTCTCAAAGTATCAATTTAGGAATGGATACAACATTAACATAATATTTTTGATAACTAGATTATTACAAAAAAATGAGGGGTTAACAAATATAACCATTTGTTACTGCAGAACTGTTTATAGTGGATTTCAGCAAAAAGAATTTTCCTTGGTGTTCAAAGTACAAGGAGCAGGCAGAATGCTTACAACACTTGTATTGTTGTGTTCTCCCTCAAACCCCATGTAGGTTTCAAACTAAGTTAGTAATCAGTAGCTCTTGTAGAAGGAGATGACAAAGATCTTCCAGCTGCATAGGAGCAGAAAAACTGTTTCAGACTCATAATTTCTATTAACTGATTCTTATGTGGCCCTGCATAGAGACATCAGATCAAATGTTTCATTCAGGTCACAGTGTAGTTATTACTAGTAAATTAAGTGTGGTCTCAAAGGTAAGAAAGCTACAATAAACATATTCTGAGCACAGAAGAAAAAAGTCTGAATGCAAGAAAATTTGCATAAAGGGCATAGCAGTGTCTCTAATTAAAGATAGGTTATGCTCATAAAAAGCTGACTTGCTGTTACAAAACAGTAGATCACAGAAGGCCAAAATACAGCTTGTGTGAATTTATCAGTACAAGTTTGCATATTTAGATATGGCTATCTTTAAACTGTGCTCTTTCCCTCTTGACAAAAAGTGAAATAGCTTGCTCTTTGCTTTTATATGAAGGAACCCTCTGTGTCCTGTGTAGCATGTACATCACTGTCAGAAAGTT
The DNA here is from genome assembly GCF_012460135.2 of Molothrus ater. NCBI lineage: Eukaryota > Metazoa > Chordata > Aves > Passeriformes > Icteridae > Molothrus > Molothrus ater. The sequence goes on along the minus strand of NC_050480.2, from coordinate 96,567,615 downwards.
GTATTCTGCTGCACTGAATTTGAATTCTGCAGACTCACAGAGGTGAAAGAGCCACTTTTTCAGTGGATGAAATTGCAGCTAGTCATGGTGAAATGATACCCAATTACAACTTACTGATAAACGCATCTTAATGTTCCATAGATGTATCACAAAATTATTGTGTATCAGTGCTGTTCTTTTTAGAAGTATTGAACTGCTATGTCAAGCTATCAGGCCATGATTATTTAGTTATATTGTTTCACTCTGTTTCATACTGTCTTTCTAGTGGAGGAAAAAGACTCACAAGTCTCACCATGTTTTAAAACAACAACAACAAAAGTCTGCAAATGGAGTACCATGAAGGGAAACAAGCTGCTGGGAAGTCACAAGCACCTTTGGATTTAAGATAACCACACTATGTGGGTGATTTAACCCAGCAATCTGCTTCCCAAAAGCTCTACATCACAATTACACAATGGGAAATGGAATTGGGGTCATGAATATGTCTTAAGGATGGAGAAAGGGAAGAGAGCTAGTTCTGTAAATGGTAAGGGCAAAAAGATGTGTTTGAAACTATCAACAAGTCTTACTGAACTGAATTAATGAAAGTGAGAAGATGATCTCAGTGTCAGTATTGGTACAGCCCTGTTTCATACCTATAATTAGAGATTCACAGAAGAATAGATTATAAACCTCCCTCCTTTAACATGGGAAATTACCTACCTCCTAACTTCTAGGTAAAAGTGCTGGTGAAACATGCCTGTTCTGTTACTTTGGCTGCTGATGTCTTTTGCTTCAGCCTGAGGCACGAAGAGATTTTACACCAAAATTCTCTTTCAGAACAGTAGGACACTCTGTTGAGAAGTAGGGCATTCAGATTCCTCCAGAAATACAGAGGAATGGGACCCAAGGCTTTCTGTACCCTAAGGCAGTGTTTTAACCCAGGGAATAGGAAAAAAGAGAACTACATCTCTCCCAACTACAATTTTTTGTGAATTTTCTCTGCAATGCCTCTTCCCGACACATCTGCCCAGCAAATTCAACCTGCATTTGCAAATAGTTTCAAGATATTTTCACAGGCACTTCAACATAAAAAGAAAGAAAAAAAGTTCATATTAATCTAAGTTCATATCTCCAAGCATCATTAATCACAACCTATCTCTCTAATTGTTTCACAAAACTCTGCAGCTAGTACAGTAGTGGCCACATGAGAAAAGTCTAGTTCAAGTTAATTGAGTGTTTGCATAGCATTTGGTGTTCTAAGACTTTTACTTTATTAGGTATAATTTTGGTCAGCTCACTATTAGGAAAGTATACTTTAGGTAGAGATGATCCAGGAAGCCTCAATATAGTTAATAGAAAAGATGTAAGGACTAATGCTAAAAGGTGGTGAGCAGCATGTGAGCTTTTCATTTTTTTTCCAAACACTCTCAGTTTGCTATATTTTTATTTTGATCACCTGTTTCTGTTCCTCACTTGCAGCTCTGTTTTATATAAATCACTGTGCATCTTTAATGGAAACCTAGTTTACATTGGAGAGAGACTGTACATTATAATTCTACAGAATCTGTGCTTAAGAGCAGTTTTAATTTTCCTTTGTTATATTACTTTGAAATCACTTCTATTTCCCCATAAACATACCTTGTGACCATTTCTTTCCTTCTGCTAATGCTGAGCTTGTCCAATGACTCCATCACCTCTAAGCTATTGATCTGTCTGACATCTGACTCAACCTGCTTGCCATTGTCTGGACTGCTCCAAAGATAGATCAAAGAGATTCATTACCTTCTTCTCTGACACAAAATGTCTAGAAGAATAACACTTTTCCTCAATCAACAAGCAATTCTTTGAGATTTTTTTAATAATAATTTTTTTAATTAAAAGAAATTTATTCACTTAAGTAGCAAAATGGTGGCAAAATAAAGATGACTTATGTAAAGAGAATTCTCCTTCATTAGGCCATGGTTCAATAGGATCTCCTGTTGAGTCACCTTTAAACAAAAGCTAACTGGAGTAGTAATGAAAAAAAAACAAAATACATACATACATACATATATATATATATATATAAACAAAATAATGTACTTTAAAAATTAACTCTTATTTTTATGAGTCCTGAACTGTTCTTACTTCAGACACCTTTTCATTATACCAACATTACCAACATGTATAAATGGGTGTTTACAGACACAAATGGAAAAGTTGCTGCTGGCTGCTATTCAATCATGTTCAGCTCTTCTTGCCTTGTATTACAATACATTTGTAAGTTCAATTTACAACAACTTTGAGATAGGCAGAATTTGTGTTTGCATTTCAGAAATTTAAGTCAAAAAAATTCTTGAAAATCCATATTGTATATCTGCACTAAAAAGGAGGAAAATTAAATTATTCTTAGTTTATTCCTTCAGAATTTTGTTTAGGAAATACTAGACAAATCCGTAGAAACACCAAAATAGTAATCAGCACCTCTAACACAGTGAAGTACAAGTTTCAGGTTACTCAAAAGCCAACAGAAATGGAGTTTGTGAAGAAGATCTGAGTATATAATTCGTTGTAGGGCTAATCTGGTGGTCAAAGATCTGATTGTGGTATACAGATCTTACTACCACTGACTTCAGAGAGGTCAGGCCTGTGTTTTGTCTATGTAGTCAAACTCCCTGTACTTTTAAAATTAATTGAAATTATACGTAACTTTGACAAAACTGTACCTACATCTTTAACTACTTCTGTTATACTATTATTATTCTGTTGCATTAGTACTGGATTTGTAATACATGTTGAGCTTCTTAGAAAGTTCTTAAGCACACAGAAATAGCATGCATTATAAAGAAAGCAAGCGTGGTTTTGCATGTGAGCTAAGGGGAAACAACTCAGGGGGAAAAGGTGAGTCATCAGTGTTTAGGTCAGTAGAAATAAAAGCACAACTCGAAGTGGCAGACAGGACAAAAGGAACAGAGGGGGTGGGTGAGGCTGAAACTCAGACTCAGAGAAAGACAATAGGCTGGACTGGCTCCAGGCACAGCATGGAAAACAACAAACATAATGCTGACAAGATAGACTGTAATGTGTGCTAGAGGCAAGGCTGAGAACCTGTCTCCGTGGGAGAAGTGTCTTATACTGTAATTAACTGGAAAGTATTCAGGAAAAGAAAATATTCAACAAGTGTGAACTTCTGTGGAAAACAGACTCTGCTGGCTAGACACCCAAATTAACATGTTGTAAGCAAAGTTAAAACTGTATCAATTGAATTACTTTAAAGACATTGAAGCATTGATAGTGGTTTTTTTCTCTCTTATACGATAAGATTTTGGAAGCAGAACTGTTTTTCTTGTTAAAGCACCAGGAGTTTCTTTGGTAATATATTCAAGAGATGATCCAGGTATATACTTTTATTCTTTGTATAGGTTGTACAAAGGGTCACAGACAGGAGGCATAGCTTTGAAATTAAGGTGACTCAAAGTACATGAAGAAACATTTCCAGATTGGTGGGATAGAAGTGAAGTCTTCAGCACATACTTAGAGATATGTAGAAAGGACTGGCCTGGTAAAGAACTGTTTATCAAATGAATGGCAGAGGGAGAGAAAAACAAATTTAGAGTTACCCATTGTTGGTAGAAACTGGAATTAGAAAGTTTCAGTTAGAAAGCAGAATTAGGAAAAGGAAGAAAAACAGAATACAGTTATAAACTTTTGCCTAATCTTAAGACTTTGTCATTTTGAAAGTGTAACATATACATAAGGGAAATCTACTGGATTTTTTTTAATGTAACTTTGTTAGTGAACTGTACAGTTTCTCGAAAGTGAAAAGTTCATTGTGCCTATCAGGTTCTTCATTAATATACTCCAGTGCTTTTCTGAATCTTTTTTCTCCAGCAACATGAAAACTGAAGCCAGCATTACCATTCCAGTTTTGGTCTTTCTCTTTGGTGTTCTTGAATATGTCAGGAATTCACTATTGAGTGCAGTGAATACTTGTTCATGGTGTTTTATTCCCATCTCTGCTTCCTCTGAAGCTTGTACTTTTGCAGGTGGTATGGATAGATTGCACTGCTAGCAGAGTGGCCAAGCAGAGAGGTCAGTTGGCTGGGAACACACTTTAGATTCCCAGTAATACTTAATGACGCTGGGAAAATGACTTCTCTTTTCTGTACCAAAGCTTTATCACCTCTGACATAAAAATAATGTAGAATTCACTTGCAAAATTATTTTCAGATACAGTTGTACAACTCTCTAGTTTTCCCTCATTTTTAGTGACTTTGGTGATGTGTTCACTCATTTTAACAGAAACTTATTTAATTAGTTACAAACTAACTCCACTCAGTGGTCAACTTCTTCAGGTCGATTTTGTTTTCTGGCCTACTTTACCTGCTTTGTATCTGTTATTTTTTCCAAATATTTCTCTCACAATCATTAAAGGGAAAAGAAACTTAGTTTAAAAAGTTGCAAAGTCAGTGTGACCTGAATGAATGTGATATTCAGAGCTACTCATATGCAGATATGGCAGAAAAGAGGAGAGCTTTCAAAATTTTCATAATTGATGGGGCAAAGAAAGCAGGAACTCCAAAGAAACTGCCTAAAGAACAGTTAGCTGCAGAGGCTCAAAAGAGATGAAAAAGCTGTAGGTATTGACCTTCTTTTTGAGATCCTCAAGAAATATCAATAATACTGAGATCACACACAGTGGAAGGGAAAAAAAACCTCAGAAAACTATAATCAGAATCACATGATAGATCTTAAAGAACCTGTAAAAGAAATGGTCTGAGCAGAGTGAAAACTGAAATTGAAGTTAAAAAATCATCAAGGAATCTGTTTTGTAAAACCTAGTCAGGAAACAGCAAGGATGATCATTGGGTTTGCATAAGAAGAGATTAGAGGTTATGAGGTCAAATATGTATGGTTTCCAAAACTAGGGAAATAGTGACAGTTTAACACAGAGAGAAAAGCATCAAGTGGAGGATAAAAACGTAGGCTGATCTGCTGATTTTATATATAAGACAAATGATGATAAATAAGCACACCTATAAATAATGAAAACTAAGCTATCAGCTGCATTCCTAGATACCCACATGGTTTTTGTGTCCATCTGTCCATGTTTACTCACTCCTTTATATTATGGATGTTGCTTATCTCAAACAGCTTCACTGTGTTTTTGATTTTGCCAAGAAGAAACTCTTAGACTTGCTTTTTTTTAAAGATTGAAAGTCTTCCATAAAAAAGTGGAGCACTTCAGTGCTTCAGGATGGCTCTACACCATACTCACTGATCTGAAATTATTGCAGCAGTTCACTTTTTGTAATACACGTCTTTCTTTTAAATGGTAGGGATTCTCAGCTTGCAAATGAGAAAATAATTTAAAATTATTGGTGTGCTTCATATTTTTAGGAGACCTTCATTCTTCCAAATTAGAATTCCAATTTGTGAAGCGCTCCAATATCTTTAAATTGCTGTGTACTCTAGATCCAAATCCTAAACTTTCCAAAGTGAAGACCTTTTAAAACTGCTGAAATAATTCTGAATTAAATTACAGATACATGACTAGAATTACAATTTAGTTTCATTTTAAATCGTTAATTTAAAAAATCCTGAACTGAACCAACTACATAAATATAAACTCATATGTTCTGTTTCTGATGCTCTTGAATTTTTCAGCATAGTCATGTTAAAACCTTTTTGTTTAATTATCGTGAATGTCAAAGTATTTTTGGGGAAAGCTGAGTTCTTTAGTATCTTTTTGAAAGTGACATTTTCTTCATTTTCTATCACACAATATGTACAGACCTCAGACTACTTGCAAGTCCTTAAGTTCTTCTATATATGGCCCACAAAAACTCATCTGTAGTTACTGACAGAACTGTAGTTATCTGTAGTTATTGACAGAACCATGTGATGATCTTCTGTGGTAGGCTGGGAAAGCCAGAGGCAGGAGCTGATCAGCATTTGGAGAGCCAGGTCTTTCCTCAGTTCTTCCTTTTATCTTGCACAACAGCAAGAATGTATATTGAAGCTTTTCTCTAAGGCTTTACAGTGCAATGTTTATTCATGTATATGCATGATTTTTGCTGTCCATCCACGACCTATCCTGAGTTATGAAGGACAAGTTCATAGTGCACCAGTGTTTATACATAAAGGAAAGTCAGAGAAAACAGTTTCTCCACTATTCAGGTACAGTCTGCTGGATGCTCAGCCCTTTTATGCATATTTTTTCTGTAAAACCATTGACCCAGAATTTTCCAACATTTGCAAAGTAGAGTGTGGAGCAGCATTCCATGCAAACACAAAAATTTATGCATAGCACTTTTATAATTTCATTTAAACCATCTGAATGCTCAGAAATGTGAGGGAACAAGAGTGAAATCTGAATGCACACTTTGTTGAATTGATGAGTTGGCATTTGAGTTTGCCATATACACACATGACATTCCCCATAAATGTGTCAAATTGCCCAAAATTTCACTCAACTACAAGCATATTACCATTGTCACAGAAAAATGTAAACAAGTATGTGACCTTCTTTACATTTAAAATAAAAAAACAATGTATTCCTCCTTAGCTTGCTAAAGAGGTAGAAGGGAGCTCAACACTTGACATTGATTTTTTAAAGAAGGGCCACATTTACTGGTACATTCTGTCTCACAGTGCTCCATTGATGCCAATCACCTTAATCAGCTGAATAAACTCAGTTCATGCCTGCTGTGCATATCTGAAGAGGTACAAACAAGCAAAGCAAAGCACACCAGTGAAACTGGCTCAGTATATTACAAATAATATTGAAAAGGCATTAGGTTTAACGACTAAGCAACTAGAATCAAAATTGAGGAGATGCAGCAGGTATCCTGGTATTGAGTTTTATTTGACCCTGCCTAAAACTGGATTTCTATGTCTTCTCTTAACCAGAAGTAGTTGGAAGAGTGATTCTTCATTCTTGTTAAAGCTTTTTTTTTACATCCATATATACTTGCCATTACCTTTAAAAGAATATGTTAACATAAACACCAAAAGTTCAGACTTTTTATCTGAATAAGGGACACAAATGTAGTGAAATATTTTCATCTTAGAGATTGGGGTACAGCCCCTTTCTCAGCTGTCTGCCCTCCCTTTCAAGCCTAAATTCCACGTAGCTCTGAACTGCCTGAGGCTGATTTAAGACTGTGGATGACAAAAATTGGTGTAAAGATATTTGTTGCAATGCCAAAGATGGTGCAGGCTCCAGTTATGAATAAATTCCAAGAATATCCATGCATACGAATGTTTGTACAGTTTTCATGGTAAGTTTATGGTCTAGGTTGACTACATGGGACAAATATTTTGCATGTATGCAGTGCCCAGTGACATTTCTTCACACCAAAGGTGCCTCCAAAATGCTCACAGTTTATCCTGGAAGCAGAGATGGCTCTCTTTTTGCATGACATCTGTAAGCAGATAAAATTAATTAGTTCCCAACTTTCTTTGTTCCTCTTCTCTTTTCTGGAGAGTCTAGCTTCAGTTAGTAACCACATCACTCACTTTGTCTGCTGGCTTTAACCCAAAGTCTTGCAGTTAAGAATCACACTATAGATGTGGATTTGACCCAGAGAATCTTCCTTATGAGATCCTGAACCCATTGCCATTGTTAGCACCAGGAAAAGAAGGGCAGTGCAGTGATGTATTGTTTTAAACTCTCCTACTCCACTGACCTGCCTGTGGGAGTTCCCAGCCCAGCTGCAAGTTGGCTCTCTGCCACCATCAGCTCTGTTTGAACAGGAAAGCCTGCTTTTAACATAGAGAAAATCAATGCAGTGGGCAATGGGATGTGAGAAATTACATGCAAGCAGTATAGTTATTTTAGGATTTTTTTCCTTATGTTTTCCAGCCATTTTTCCCTATTCCCAGTTACAGAGAAGCACTAAGAAAAGGAAAAAAATTAATCAGATGAGCATTAGGAGAAAGAACTACTCACAATAAAAATATTTGCTCATAAGACATGTTTACAGAAGTTTTCATTACAAATTTATAGACAAAGGAAAATCAATAACATCATAACTAGAGAATTTTGGGCCAATTTTTGTAAATATTCAGGAATTTTGGGTCTTAAATACCCTTGGTAAATATTCAGGAATTTTAGGTCTTTAATACCCATGCTTCAGAAAAAGAAAGGAAAATAATTCCTCTGTCATTCTGACAAAGAGGAAATCACTTAATATCACCTAAAAATTTCTTGTCTAGAAATCCTCAGGGGGAACCTTACATATTCAGCAAGCCTCATGTGAGAATGACAAAAACTTTTTACATGAAAAATACATGTTGCCTTTATTCATAGCAGACCGTCTGAACATACTGTTCTTATTCTGACATGTGAGATGAGAACCTATAATCAGCTGACCTCCTGAGCTTCTTAGATAAGAGATTACTTTTATGGACTTGTTTGGGGGCTTTTTAGAAATTTATTTCACATGTAAAGAGATAGAAAGCTGGAAATGAAGACCATGTAAATTTTATGCAAACTTTCAGTCTGCCTTGAATTCCAGACCCTATAGAAAGAAACATTGATTTTCAAATTTTAGACTAAAATTCCTCAGATTTTGGCTGGTTCAATTCTTTTAACTATGAATTAATTGAAAAAGTAGGCTCTGCTTTTTGTTAAAACTAAGTGACTATTTGTTGAGTAAGCAAAACTCAACAGTTCTGCCTTGTGTTTTATATTCAGATAAACCATAAAATCAGAAAACATTAACCTAGCTTCAGATTTTTACTGCAACCTCTTCAAGAGCTCTACCAGAAACTATATTTTGGAGACACTCTTCGATGTATGTCCACTGGAATTGCATCTGAGTTTGATGCCATCTACTAATATTAATCTAATTCTTGTGTAAAAATTATTTTAAGAACACTGAATCTCTCCAAATAAGTTCTAAAACGCATGATCCAAAAGTCTCTATCCATAATTACATAAAATTAAAAGATACTCTGAAAATTGTGGCAAAATAGTTCTTGAATTCCGTTTCAGTTTCTTCAGTTAAAAATTGCTGGTGGCTATTCTGATTACTGTAATTGGGTGTCTACCATGTTGGTTTGGAGCTCTAGTGCTATACATTTCCCACCACTTTGTGATGTATAAAAAGGTACATATGGGTTTAGTGCTATGAGATCTGATTCTTGGTCCTCACTGTTGCAGAATTCCTTATAGTGAGCCCATAACGACAGTTTTAGAAAAGAATGAGGATTTAAAATGGTGTCTACTCCCCTTAGGTATCATATATTTCTGAGGCATTAAATTGACCAAAATTTCTAAATGTCCAAACCTTGTAATCAGCTTGGCATGCAGAAAACACAGATGAGAAGGAATATTAAGAGCTAATTTTGATAACATCAATCTGTCTGTCATCAGCATACAAATGAAATTTAGGCCAACATTGACAGATCAGATTATTAAAGAGAACGAGGTACAGATTAAAAATCAGGACCTTGAGGAGAGAAACCTGTGTGATACCTGCAGAGAAATTTTTGTGGAACTGATCAAGCCACAGGAGGTAAGACAATCTCATCTGTATAGAATTAAGTCGAACCAAGAAATAACACTTCAAAGCACCTCTTAAAAAGAACTGAATATCTACTTATGTCAAAGATAGCTATTAAAGGTTGGAGGCTAACTAGAAAAAATTCTGCTTAGATTCTCAAGGAACTGCTGGTGGCTGTAATGATGAAAGCTTGGTAATGTATTGTGATCTGAAGCCAAACTAATCCTAAAAGAACAAGGGCCTATCCGAAGGCAAATAGAACAACTATCAGTTCAAGAGAATTAGTAGGAAAAAACAAGATTCTCAAATAAATGATCTAATTATAAGAGAAAAGTTAAAATTAATTTTAGGGTCCTTTACAAATTTTTAAAGTGACTAACATGAGTATGAATAAGTTTTCCTGAAGCAAAGTTAGGATATTAACAGATCACATAGAATCATAGAATCATTTAGATTGCAAAAGACCTTTAAGATCATTGGGTCCAATCATTAATGTACCAGTGGCAAATCCAACACTAAACCATGTCCCTAAGTGCCACATCTATACATCTTTAAATATGTCAGGGATACTGACTTAACCACTTCCCTTGCTAGCCCATGCCAATGCCTGGCAATCCTCTCTGTGAAGAAATTTTTTTCTAATGTCCAATCTAAACCTCTCCTTATGCAATTTGAGCCCATTTCCTCTGGCCCTGTCACTTATTACTTGGGGAAAGAGATGGGATCTCACCACACTATTTAAACAATACATTTTAAAACAATACATCACTGAGAGTTTAAAACAATACATCACTGCACTGCCCTCCTTTTCCTGGTGCTAACAATGGCAATGGGTTCAGGATCTCATAAGGAAGATTCTCTGGAGAATCTAGGAGAGTTTAAAACAATACATCACTGCACTGCCCTTTTCCTGGTGCTAACAATGGCAATGGGTTCAGGATCTCATAAGGAAGATTCTCTGGGTCAAATCCACAGCTATAGTGTGATCCTTAACTGCAAGACTTTGGGTTAAAGCCAGCAGACAAAGTGAGTGATGTGGTTACTAACTGAAGCTAGACTCTCCAGAAAAGAGAAGAGGAACAAAGAAAGTCCTTTCAGGCAGTTGTAGAGAACAATAAGGACAGTTACTCCCTAGTCCTGCTGGACTCATGATTTTTGATCTACCAGATTGATAACTGTTTCTCTGAGAAGGTTTGACAGTGAATATTTCCTTAGGTTTGAAACACTGTTTAGTTTAACCATCAGCTTGAGTACAAGGTATAAGGGAAATCATGAAGAGTAATTAGGACATGATCACCTGCTATTTTGAAAAAAAAAAGTACCAAATCCTAGCCAGAAAAATGGAGAGCATCTGAGAGCAAGTTACTTTATTACTAAGAAAATCAAAGCAATTTGTCACAGGTGCTAGAAAGCACTCCCAGGTTACCTTCAAGTTTTACAACAGTAGCAGAGGAATCAATCAATCCATGTTAGTGTATGTACAAAAGTGAAAGTATTTTCCCATGCTATAATTAGTATAATGCCTGATAAATATCCAGTGGTTACACATTGATAATAGATAACAAAGGGCTGATTATTGAACCCTGGGAATGCCTCAAGTCTGACTCCACATGGATGATTAAAAGTTGTGTGTAGGGTGTTAAATCCATTAGAAGCATTCAAGTGTGATACAAGTAATTACCAGACATGTTTCAGGAGTAGAAAACAAAATTTCACGGTGTGTAATATCAAATATTGCAGTAAACTTACAGAGAAAGGAAAGAAAAGGAAAACCCTTGGCACAGTTTGTCAGCAGACCATTTTTCATTTTTTATCTGCTAGGAGGAACTTCAAGGCAGACTTGAAATACTCTTCACCAGCTTTGGTCCAATTGAGCAAAACCAGAACAAGTGCCTCATGCATGAGAATTTAGGCAAAAGTTAGAGAAATTGAAATTGATTTGTCAAACAAACAAGCAAAAAAAAACCACACAAAAAATTCCTACACCAAACCCAAAAACAACAGGAGGAAACAAAACAAAAAGCCAGGACCAAACCCGAATCAACAGAGAAGGGGGAAAACTGTCATCTCATAATGTGATTGGTAATAGGCAGTGCAGGGTCAGAGAGATGACTACATCAGACAGTATGGAATACTGAAGAAGGGTACCTGGAATATTTTTCTTCTCAGTATTGGGTACATAAGTAGAAATAGACATGGAGAATCAGACATCTCAATGAAGCTTAATTCAATACTTTACAGTTGTAGATGACATTACATGTTTATGGACAATTGTCTAGGTGCTTTCATCAAGGAGGATCAATGAGGCACTCATCTATTATATTATGGATTTTTATGATGGCCTTTTATATGATGAACTCTGTGATGGCCTTTAAGAGTATTTGCTTTTGAAGCTATAATTCTATCCTCATTTTCCTTCTGAATGCCTGGAGCTTCCTTCTCAAAGAAAAGTTTCAACCACAATCACATTTACTGTTGTTGAAGTTGAATAATTCTGGAAAAAAATAGCTTAATAGGAGTAGAGGGATGAAATTACATAAATTCTGTTTCTGTAGCCAAATTGATTTCCAAGAAAACATAATGAAGGGAAAATTCTGGATTCTGGGCATGTTTGCATCATGTTTACATCCTGGGTATCCTCTGTATCCACAATTCTGACATAGCCCTGAAAGCAGACCACAGTCCAAGACTGTTTCACATTTCAAGAATGGGACATACCTGCGTTTCTACAGACAGTCGTAATCTACTTTAGTTACTGGTTCCATAATTCTTGTGTTCTGTTTGTGGTTCATTTCAGCCTAAAATGTGCCTGGAGCTCTGCTTGCAGCCTGGTGCTGCAAGGCTCACCATCCTGGAGGGTGAGATACAGGTAACTCAGTCCCCTCACAGAGCAAAAATATGAGAAATTTCTCTCCCCTTCATAATACACATAGATGTTTTTAAACTTTTTTTTTTCCCTTGTACTAATGCCAGTGCAAATATTTCAGGGCACATCCCTCACACACAACAAAATTATGACTTTCTGTGCCTGATTTTCCCCCTGTGCTGAGGACATCAGCACAAAATAAATACACAGTGCCTAGCCAGTAGTCCTGGATCATCCAGGGCCCATCCAAACCTGAAAGCCTTAGGTCTGTCACAGCAAACTGAGGTTGCTAGTCATTCTCCAATCATTCTCAAATGGCTACGTCAGAGATGTCTAGTATCTACACACTGCATTCCACCATGTTTTAGAAGGGAGAAAAGAGAAATTTTCCAATGTTCATCTCACCTCCATTAAGAAAGTACTTCTTTTCCATTAATGCTGAAGCTATCTGTGGTATTCATTGTATATAGGATCATGATAGAGCTCTGTGTTTATGGACCTGCCTTAAACCAGAGTTCAGGATAGATATGTAGAATATGAATGATAGAGAAAATTCTTCTTAAATGAAGAAAAATAAACCTTACCAGTACAAATAAAACTTTTTCAATTATGCTAGGGTCAGTTTACAGGATAAGATGCATTGGGAAATTATCATAGTGCTGTTAGCATCTAAACCTGTAAGGATTTTTTTTTGTTAAATAGCCTTGGATGACAGCACCCTATCCTGCTGCCTGGCCAAGATTTCAAAGAAAGTATGGAAGAATCAAACAGAACTCGAATGTTTCCTGTGATATAGGAAAAAAAAAAAAAAGCTGTGATTAGTGTAATTAATTAATGGACATTTGTAATCCATTCTTGCAATACCATAGGAAAAGACATCTCAAGGTCCTTCCCTGTTCAATGTATTGTATTAATTTGCATAACATTGCTCATTGTGCTGGATAATACCGTTTTTCCCAAAGCTGGTTAATAAGGATCCCAGCCTCTTCAGAAAGGTGATGAAGCTTTTTTATTGCCCTCAATGGATTAAGACAAAAAATGAGAAAAAATTCTTATTCCTATAATACATGTCCCTTGTCTACATGTACTTGGATTATGGTACAGCATGTTGACCTCAGAGAACATCAGGAGTGGGTCCTGATGGAAGGTGGAGCTGACAGCAAAACCACTGATGAGAGGTGCAGGTTCAGCCATAGCCCACTGATCACCAGACAGCTTGCAGTGATGTGAGAGGTCTGAGAACAAGCTGGGAAGTCAAGTCAGCAAGGCAAGGTCAGGATTGGCATGGTGCAAGGCCAAGAACATCATAACAACAGCACAGCACAGACATGAACCATGAGCAGGGGCCTGGGTTTCAGCACAGCCCCTGGGACAACAGGTGAAGTGTGTCCTGGGAGGTCCTGCTTTTCACACCTTCTGTCTTATGGCAGAGGTGTTTTCGCAGCAGTCAAAAAGACATGCAGTTCTGGCAGAACAGAAGTGACCTTGAGCACAGGAAGCCAAGCCTCTGGAAAGTGTTGGGAGGAAAAAGGTCACAGAGGAGGTTTGTAGAAAAACACAGTTATAAATTCAGCAGAATAATCAAAGCCTGTTGGCAAAATTAGGGCTCTGACACCTGTTAAGAAAATAAAGCTTTTATAAAAGTGCCCTTTCTAATTGCCAGTCACTTTAGCTTTGATTTTTTAATTGTTTATATGTAATATACTACAATATTAGCATATATCTTCTTTGGTCCACAAAGTTTCTATTGAACTCAACAGGAATTGCTTGCAGAGGTCAGTAATTGAAAAAAAAAATTTTTAGAATTATAAAATGTGCAATATAGAGCCTTATCTACCTTCCCGGAGGTGATATGTCTTGTCAACTCTAAATAACTTCACAGAGAACATTGTACCTCACAGGAGGTCATTGTCTAAGAAAATTAGGCTTTTGGTCACTGACCTACTTCATGATTCAGTTTCACAGACTGAGTTTCTCTTTTTGGCAGAAAGAACTTTGTAATACTGTTTGATATTAGTCCGTTTTACAAATCTCATTGTTTTTCAATATGATGAATACAATGCTTAACAAGGGAACTTTTCCACAGAAAATCAATTTTCTGCAATATTATTTTGTTCCTGTATAGAACAATAAAACCTGAAAAAATACTTCTTATTATCATTGAATTGACTATGGTATGCTTTATAGCTTGGATTTCTCAGTGTGCCAACTAATTAGCTTCACAAATTACTAAAAAATTCAACTGTTTCCAATTGATTGTTAAGAACGTATAAAATAGTTTCTGCATCATCTAAAAATGAAATATGACCTTTTAAATGTTTAAACTTTACCTCCCTTTTTTGTGAGTCATGATACTCAGGTTTATGTTCCATATTATATTCCTGTTGAAGCAGCATTCACACACTTAAGATAAGCCCAATGCTTAAAAACACGTTCAATTTGATTGTAAAGTATGTATTCAGATTATAATAAGTGTTTCATATAAGCACAGAGATTAAGTCTCTTAACTGGCAAATGGGGAGCCTGTCCACCCCAGAGATTAGGGTATTTCACTTTTTCTGTTCTGAGCCGGAATACCACAGTAATTTCAATTCCTAAATGAAGCAGTTTAAATACACCCCTGAGTCAATTACACAAAGCCAACACTTCAAAGTCAGGGCAAGTGGCTGTAGAAATGTTTCCTTCCTCCTCTCCCCAGCACACACACACACAGAAGCCCGTATATGACCTTGAACACACACAAACCTGCTCCAAAGCCATCAAAGCCAGCTGAAACTCTTCTGCTTACTTCAGCTGGTTTTGGATCTTACATTTGCATTTGTAAAACAGCTCAGCTCAGTTCTGAAATCTAATAGGTCACATCTGTGCAAATTCTGAGACAAGCATACAACAATTAAAAAAAGAAGTCTTGCAGCTTTCTAAGCCATGAGGATAGACTGCCAAGTTTTACCTTGTCCAGTTCCCAAGTTTATGCTCAAATGTACCCACTACAGCACAGTCCTATTACAGTCATTGGTAGTGGAAGGCACTTCAGCACTTTCAGGACTGCAGCTCCCTTTAGAAGAAATCACTGGCTCGTAGCACATATTGAAGGCAGTTGCTCAAGAAATCATTTACCTTTGCCTCTGACCCATTCCCAGTTGAATGTCTTGTAGGCTTCAAAACTTGAGATGATGTCAATTCCACAGCTCCCCAAGACAGTATGATCAAGGCTTCGTTGTGTCTACAGCTAAGAAGTTTTCCTTAGGAACTCCTACTTCAGTCTGAGCACCTTTTTCCAGTCTCTGGCAGAAAAGAGCAGGAAAGTACTTTCTCTTCTGGCAACCTCTTATACATGAGAAAACTGTTGTCATGTTTCCTCTCAGGTTTTCTTTTTTCTCAATTGAATATCCCAGTTGTTACAGTTTTTCTCATAGTCATGTTTTCTGGATCTTTTATTGTCTTTGTTGCTCTCTTCTGTGCTCTCTCCAATTTTTTTGCCTTTTCATCAAGCACTGTGTCTTGAACGTTGCCCTGATGCTTGGTTTCAGTAGAGGATTAAACTATCAAAATATTCTCTATACATATATATGTTTCTACTTTCATTGGACGTTCAAAGGAAGGGGAATATTTCATGTCTCACATTTCTTGGGACACTAAGCAGAATAGAAGATAGTAAGATCAAACATCAGATCACAAATTTTGTCAACAATATATAGCCAAATGCCAGCTATAGATGTAGGTCTACTTGGGCATCATAAGATTCCAGTAATCCAGTTCATACTGCTGTTGCTTGTCTTTCAAGAGTTAATTTCTTCTGCATATCCTCCAGATATTTTGCATATTCCTATCTGTTGGATTTTGCACATCTTTCAGTCAGATGAGTTTGAAATCTGTGTAATTAGCTATTTTTCATGTTAGTCTTGAATTAAAATACCTACTACCTTGTGACACAGAAGAGAAGGTGGGAAGAAATAGATCTTTTCTTAGCTCTAAGTTTTTAAAATATGTTACAGGAAATGAATGCAAAAATGATGTGGCTTTCATATGTTGCAGAGTTGACTCATAAGCTAAAGAAAATTGGCAAACAATATTTTAGTGACCTGTTAATCTAATGAGATTCCAAAGAGGAACTGCAGAGATGAAAGATTATCTGGAAAGAGAAGCAATTGTGGTTGATAGTGAATACAAAATGAAATACAGTATGTTGCTGTAACTTCATAGCTTGAGTCATAAATATATACACATTCTGTTTGTGTGTGCATGAGCTTTCCACACAATTCCCTTGGGAGTTAGTGAAGAATTTGCTTTTCCAAAATAAAGCTTTGGTATTTTTATATACTGTCTTTTCTTTCATGAAGCAACCTCCTTTCATTTACCCAAAAGAAAAAATAAACAGTTAAAATGATTATTCTAGCTCTCTGTGTATAAGGCATGGTGTGAATTTGTGAAAGGACCCAAAGGTAAAAGAAAACATGTTGGAGTCACACAATAGCTGGAGGCCTCTTCCTTTCATTAATATGATGACTTGTCACAGAAAGCAGTGCTTACATTACATGCATTTATGGCTATGTTCGATAAGTTGCCTCACAGACACAGAAGCAACATATCCAGAAAGATCTTCACAAAACCTTAATGTGACCTTTTCAGGTTCTGGCAGCAATTTCACAGGAAATCTCTGAACATGAGTACAGACAAAGAAACAGACTGTGTGCTGACTACACTAGGACATACTCACATAAATTCTTATATAAATTCTGTGAAACAATACACAGAATTAGCAAACAAACAGGTTGCTGCTGCCGTTTGCATTTCAGATTTCAAAAGCACCATTTCATTGTATACATGGTAGCATTAGAACCAGATTATTCATGGATTTAAATATGTAAAGATAGGACTATCCACACGTATAACATTGCATAGACAACTCTGTGAATGCTTAGAATCTCAGTTATATGAACAGTGATGTTTCCTGTATATCTAGGTTTCCCTTCTCAATTCAAAGGAACAAAAATACTATGTAAGCAATTTAATTTCAAGAGAAAAACAAGATTTAATGGCAGACTATTTTTGAAGTATTCATGAAATCTAATGTTGCAGCTTGTTTTTTAGTCTTTACATTTTTGTCTAAAGTAATTTTTACAAAGTTGATTAAAAGACTACATCAATTGATTTTTAAATCAGAAATTAAGTGTTTTGAGAAAAATACTGTTCTCACAAACACCTGTTTTCCATGATTTGATGGAACATTCATTCATATAATTTTTCTATTTTTTCTAATTAACTTCTAATGCTATTACAAACATAAATTAATATTAACCAATAATTTAATTGGTATTCATTTGTCAAAAACTCTTAAATATTTATTCCTCATATCCAAGACCATTTTCCCTCATGTTCTTATCCCATTCTTCACTTTTGCAATCACCTTTCATATACACCACATTTACTACAGGCTTGAGCAAAACTTATATTAACATCATGCAGGTAGTGCTGGATTGGTCCTTCATCGTGAAGCAGTTCACATACATCACTGTTAAATGAGGATAAGATATTTGAAAACGTGTTAATTTGCTGGGGGAGGTACATAAACATGCTGAACACAGAAATCACAAAGATGTTTTAGGAAAGTTTACAGAACTTTTAATTAAAGTGCCATCTGCTATGTACAGACATAAGAGAATTTCTTGGACAGAATATGCACAGAGGCATTATGCAACAAGCTCTGCTTCTTCCTGACACCCGTCACAAGTAGTGCAGTGTTTCTTTTCCTCAGAGCTGCTCCAGGCCATGGTCTTTCTTGAGTTGCATTGCCCTCCTTGTATCCCTAGCTGTACTCTGTCAATAAGGCCTCCCTTTCCTGCCACAGTTCTCACTTAACACTATGAGTAGCACAAGGGCAGCTGCATCAATAATACTTTTTCCTCAGATGTAAGCATTCATTTTTTTAAAAGGTACTTCCATGGAACTGTCTCTACTCAAACCATTTCAAGTCAGCAGTGAAACTTTACATGAGTTTCACATGATTCACTCATGGAAAAACTACAGTATCCAGGTAGAAAGTAGAGCAGCATGGTCTCTCTTCCCATCTACTGACTTCTGCTAGGACTTGTACCAGCATTTCTCCCAGTAAATGTACATTTCCCAATGACATTGAACAGTAATGACTGACAATTAAATGAGACAATGTTAACATGAACTTTGATTAACAAAGAAACATTTTTTGCAACTACTAGAAAATATTAATTGCCTATTGATATTGCCAATAAATAAATAAGGTGGGGTGTCTTTTCCTGGATGTTCAGCACAAGTCGTACTAACAATCTTGTATAGGTACTCTGGACTTCAAGTGACTTAGGAACTGAAGCATTTGAGAAACATCAAGACAAATAATTCTATATCATGGAAATGACAAGGTTGGAATGTATTATCAGTCATTTTTCTTTTAGAAATTGGTGAGGAGGGGCTGATGAGGTAGAAGAATTGCATTACATGTACAGAGGGGGCCTTTAAAGGATGTTTTGATAGAGAGGTGTGTTTCAATGATTTTCATTATTATTTGCAATCAAGTTGGAATTGATTGCTAATTCTGCAAATTGTTGCAAAAAGCTATTAAAGTAACATAAATCTGTTTACAGTATTTGCTCCACTCTGGGTTTAATCATGAAACATAATTTATATTATTAATAGAAATTATAGTAATACTATAAAGGTCATTTATTTGAATTTACATTTTTTTAAAGGTCATCAGGATTAAAGTTCAAGAATTATCTGCTCTGATTATCAAGTACAGCAGCATAGTATCTTGCTGTCTAGAATATGTGACCACTGATCCTTACTTTTGAAATTTAATTCATTGATGTTTTGTGATTCTAAGATGGAAATACCTGTGATTTCACATGGAACTTGAGCATATTAATACCTTTGACTATATGAGGAAATCTGATGAAATCACTGGCATATGAAGTTATAGACATATTTAAATTTTATGCTGATCTATGGTCTCAGAGAAGTAATGGATTACGGCATTTTTGAATTTGATTTCCTATACTAAAAATCGGAATTTTACTCACAGAAAGTTATTCCAGAGTTAAAATTAATGAAATGAAAAACAGCAAAGACTTGAAGACAACGATTTCAGTTAAAGTGGAATTAATTCTGTTTAAAATCCATTCATTTTGATTTTTTTATAGTCAACTGATTTAAAAACTGGAAATTTGTGAAACATAGAAAAATGGAACTGTCAAATATTTGACATTTTAAAGTGATTGAATTAATATTTTTCTGAAGAATTTTTTTTAAATCTCATCAAAGTAATAGTACTAGTATTCTTATAATTCTTCCACAGAAATCTACAGGAAATTACAGTTTGCATTGTACTACGTATTAGGATTAATTAAGATACCATTGAAAATGAAGGATGGTTTAATTCAACTAATGTTGCAATCATTTTAATTGGTTATAACATTAGATGGCCTGAGAGATAAAAAGATATTAGACATTAAAACACAAGAAAAGTTATAGCTGAGGTCATTGTTTCTGTATTTCTGACCTTGAGTGAGTGTTTCATTCCTCTATTTTTCCAGAAGTGCTAGCATGTTTGCATATTCGTTTCTAGCATATAACCTTTAGAATGAGTTACTCTTTAAAGCATTTTCTAGTGCTATTTTCATACGCACCCGCTGTAAAACTAGATATTTTACTCATCGAAAGCATAGGGCAAGAAAGAGCAATAAAAATTTTCTGAGGTAAGTTAAAAGTGGTTTTCTGTTCCTATAAAAGAACTCCTCTGTACATTTTCTTTAAAATGTCATGACTTCAAAGTTTGATAGCTGACAGGACTGAAGGGTTAGAAGCAAGGTCTGTGAGTCCAATTGCAAAGCTGAGGATTTTTCCCTTTACAAGTTATTGCCTCTAGCCCTGCAGGACTAGTAGGTATTGGACTTAAAAGCAGTGACATTTTTAAATACAGAGTAGATGCTACTGGCTTGGGATTAAAACTTGACCATTCTAAGGGTCAGGAGGTATAATTTTATAGAGAAAAAGGCAATGCTGTGAAGAAAAGTAGCAAATATTTTTGTAAGTTCTTAACAGTTAAGCTCGTGCACAGAATAAAAAGTGTGAAGCCATCGATAGTGTAAATCTAAAAGTAGACCTTATGAAATATACTGAAATCAGACAAGATACAATAACAAATATCCCTACAGGAGCATCTGTTAATAAATTCTTCTTAAGTAATTCTTAATAATTCTATTAAGATATTTATTTGCGCATATATATATATATATATATATATATATATACACACACACACACACACAAATACATATCTTAATAGAATAATACATTTCAGGATGTGAATGTACTTGTAAAATCCCAAATCTACACTATAAATTTAAGTACATAAGATATTCTCTCTCATATGAGATAAAACATTAATTCAAAGCAATAAAGATTAAATTCTGTTCAGTGTCCACTTATGTGGTGCCAAGAAATTAAATTTGTAAGTTTAGGATGTCGTAGCACCTCACTTTATGTTGAGATGCAGCTAAGATACTGCTGTCTCAGCACTATGTTTTGGGTTTAATATGCCTATAGAATCATAGAATTAGTAAGGTTGGAAAAGACCTCTAAAATCATCAGGTTCAATTATCAAGCCATCACTGCCAAGTCCACCACTATACCATGTCCCTAAATGCCACGTCTACAAGTCTTTTAAGTAACTCCAGGAAGGGTGAGTCCATCACTTCACTGGGCATCCTATTGCATTGCTTGACTAGCCTAATCTTTCCTAATGTCAAATCTGAACCTCCCCTGGTGCCACTTCACACCATTTCCTCTTGTCCTGTCACTTGTTACTGGGAAAAAGAAACTGACTCCTGCTTTACTACATCCTCTTTCGGGGGGTTGTAGAGACCAGCTTCTTTTTCCAGGCTAAACAACTGCAGCTTCCTCAACCACTCCTCACAACACTTGGGCTCCAGACTCTTCACCAGCCTTGTTGCCCTTCTCTGGACTCACTCCATCACCTCAATGTCCTTCTGGTACATTGTCATTCAGTTCTGAGGGGCCCAGAACTGAAGGCAGGACTTGATGTGAGCCTCACTAGTGCCAAGCACAGAGGGACAATCACTTCTCTGGCCCTGCTGGCCACACAATTGCTCATATAGGCCAGGATGCCATTGGCCTTCTTGGCCATCTAGACACTCTTCTGGCTCATGTTCAGCTGCTGTCAAGCAGCAGCCCCAGATCCCTTTCTGCTAAGCAGCTTTCCAGACACTCTACCCCAAGCTTGTAGCACTGCTTTGTTGTAACTGAAGTGCAGGACTTGGAACTTTGCCTTGTTGAACCTCATGCTGTCATTCTCAGCCCATCGATTCAGTCTGTCAAGATCTCTCTGTACAGCCTTCCCACCCTCCAGCAGATCAACACTCCCACCCAAATTAGTGTCATCTGTGAGCTAATTGAGTTCAATTCCCTCATCCAGAACATTGATAAAGACTTAAATAGGATCAGCCCCAATACTGAGAACTGAGAAACTCCACTAGTGACCATCTGCAAACAGGATTTGACTCCATTGACCAACACTCTCTGGGCCCACCCATTCAGTTTTTATGTAATGAGCAGTCCATACATCCAAGCCATAAGTAGTTAATTTCTTGAAGACAATCCTGTGGGAGACATTGCCAAAGGCTTTACTAATGTCTGGGAAAACTACATCTGTAGCCTTTCCCTTATCCACTAGGCAGGTCACAGGTTGGCTAGGCAGGACCTGACATTTCTAAACCCATGATGGCTGGGCCTCATCCCCTGGTTGCCCTGTACCTGCTGTGTGATGGCCCTCAGGATGATCAGCTCCATGACCTTTCCCAGCATCAAGGCCAGGCTAACAGGCCTGTGGATCTCTGTACCCTCCTTCTGGTCCACCTTGTAGCTGGAAGTCACATTTGCCAGCTTCCAGTCAGTTGACTCTGCCCTGGTTAGCCAGGAGTGCTGGTAAATAATTGGTGATAAAATATTGGTATAAATTGGTGATAAATATATTGGTGATAAATATATTAGTGAACACTTTCAGTGCTCCCTCAGTTCCCTTTAGTAGATTCTGTCTGTTGCTGATGTGTTTTTTAGTTGTCTTTTACAACATTAGCCAGATTAAGTTCTACCTGGGCCTTGCCCCTTCTAATTTTCTCCTTATATAACCTTCTGGCATCCTTGTAGTCTTCCTGAGTTGCCCGCCCCTTCTTTCAAAGGCAATATACTCCTTTTACCCTGAGTTCCAGCCAAAGCTCTCTGTTCAAACAGAGCAGTCTTTTCCTCTAGTTTGTCTTTTGGCATGTGGTAATGGCCTGCTCCTTCATCTTTAAGATTTCCTTCTTGAGGAATGTCTGGTCTTCCTGGACTCCTTTTCCTTTCAGGACTTCAGTGACACTTCCAAGCTAGATGAACCATTGTCCTTGCTGTTGTTCAGGTCTACTTACAGAGCCTCACACTATTAGGCCAGGGCACCTGAAAAGTCAGAGAAAATGTGCCTGCTGTTCCAGACATTAAGTGTGTTCTGCCAGGGCAAAAGTGGACAGGGAATCCTCCATATTGTGCATTCTCTCTGCCTGTCAGGCCTGTCACAGGGAAAGCAGAGTGAAATTCCAGTGGTGTCTCTCTCTCTTTCATGCTCTGTCAAAGGAGCATGAAAGTAACCAAAGGAGTTCCTCTACCTGGGTGCCCCTCCCCAGGGTGTGCTCACTCCTCCCTTCTGCAGAGCACACCCTGCAGCTGACTTCTGAGTGTCAGCATGTTCCCTGGAGCACTGTGGGCAGCTGCATCAGTCATGCTGGGTGCAGAGCTTAGAGAGGCTGTAGCTTTCTGCCAGGTGGATGCCACTGCTTCCTGGTTGAGCTTGCAGGGTTTTTGTGCTCTTCCTGCATACCCTGCACCAATTGCCATGCCATGCCCTGACTGGTAGTGCTCCCTGAGGGATTCTTTTTTTACTGGGGGGCTTGTTCACTGTTGCTTCTGGCCCTGCCCAGGTCTTGTCAGCCACTACCACACAAGCTGCAGGCTTCTGTCAGCTCTCTTAGCTTCCCTGATATTGCCCTGGTTTGGGAAACCCCATTTTACACTGTGCCAGAGAGCACCACTGCCATTTGTGCCAGCAGTGGATATGCTCCCCTCAACTACATACATGCAATGTGAAACGAGCAGCAAACTGAAATACAATTCATTTGAAAGCAAATCATTTAAATCAGGAATAATAATTTAAGCATAAACTGGGCTGAACAGGCAAAAGATTAGTCTGGCCCCAGCATCCTGCCTGCTACAGAGCCTAGAAGAGTACTTAATAGCAAGGTAACAAATGTCTAGAAGAGTACTTAATAGCAAGGTACTTATTTAGTAGCTATTCCCCTGGTATGCATCCTAAATTCCGACACATTTGGGATGTACAGTCAGGTTTTTTATCTTTGTGTGCTGTAGCCTCATAAGATTTTTTTTGTTTGTGAGTTTATCTAATTGCTCTTTCAGTCCACATAATCTTCTGTCATTTATAAGCTCCTGTGGTGACAGCCTCCATCATTTAACTATGCCCTGTGAGAAAAAAAAATTGCCTCCTATTGTTTGTTTTAAATACACAACCTAATAACTTCATTTAATGCCTTTAGATCATGTATTACAAGGAATAACAGTATTTTCTGGTTCACTTTTACCATGGCACTCTTACAAATATTATCAGAGCTCCCTCAACCACCTCCTACCCAGACTGGAGGGACTTACCTTATAAAAGCTGTCCCATGTTCTCCAGAGATCCCTCTAGTTCCACTAGATCTGTTAGAGTTAGGAAGAGATCAGAACTGCATACTGCATTCAAAATGTGGGCACACCACAGACTTTTTTAGAGTGGCGTAGTCATTTTTTTGCTATTTCCAAACCCCTGCTGAAAATGAATATAACTGAAGAACACATCATGCACTTGACATGCTCCAGCATCTTTGAATTAAAATATACGCATGAGTTTTCTCCAATGCATAGTCAATAGAAAGATGTTTGCTTATATGTAATTTTCGATATCATTTAGCTGTCTGAGAGATCAAAATATAGTGCCAGGTTCTAATGTGAGTTATACTGAGGATATTCCATTGAAGTTGACAGGTCCAATCAATATACAGCATGCACAGAGATGAGGTGGATTCATGACATTTCCTGAATACTACATGCACAGACAATAATTGCAACTGCTCTCATTATGTAATTTCTAGGAGATATATTCTAGCTAATACGTTTCATGTACTATGTAGTCTGTGTGTAATTCAGATCAAGTAGTGTAATCCAAATTAATTGTATTCTTTTTTATTGCACTTTTAAAACATCAAGTAGTGTGAGAACATAACAGAATGTAAATTACTTCAAAATGTAAAAAGGCTCTCTAGCAGTTTCTCTTTACAATATTATGTCTGACTGAAGGGAGAGGCATTTCAGATTTGAGTTTCCAGCTAAAGCATGCCACATATGT
Organism: Molothrus ater; assembly: GCF_012460135.2. NCBI lineage: Eukaryota > Metazoa > Chordata > Aves > Passeriformes > Icteridae > Molothrus > Molothrus ater. Next base: position 96,542,795 of record NC_050480.2, on the reverse strand, counting down.
GACATACCACAGACAGACAGACGTGAAGAGATATGCCTTTCACGCCAATGAGAACAAAAAGCTGCAACATTAACTGAATAATTTTATTGTATATGTTTTAGATACATGTATTTTCAATATCCTAAGTGATACAGTTTGATAAATATCAAAAGTGCTGCAAGCATCTCTACCTCTGTGTGAAAATGGAAGGAAATAGGTATAGCACTGTATTTGGTTGTATTTATTTTTAAGGTAGAAGAAATTTACCTTCAGATTTTGGTTTTGGCCTTCAGTCCTAGAGCTGATCTCTGCCTTATGTTGAGATTTAATATGACACTGTCTGTTTCAAGGCTTTCTGTTGAAAGCTACATAATCATTAGTGTACTAACACTGATTATTGTAGAACACTTTTTCAGTTCTTTTCTATTATATCTGAAGGCTGAAGCCTATACCAGTTTTGTGAGTAGATAGAAGATAACCTCATTGTTACAACTCTTGTATCTGTAGAGTATTGGTGCTACTTCCCATCAGGAAGACACACACAAACAAAAAATTTCTGAGGAGATGAAAGTGGATAGGCTAGTAATCTTTACTCATTTGTTCAGGCACTTTCTTGGCACCTACTTAAGGCACATACTCCCCAACACCTCCTCTCTTCCCTTTTTTTAGACTGCGAAAAAAAAGCACTTGTCCAATCTCTTAAACAATTTATTCAGTTTTTAATGCCAGCAGTCACATTTGTCTAAACATTCTAGCTGGCATGTGACTAGCTGAAATGGATTTACCAGGCGAGTAAGAGGACTTAAATTCTGTAGTATTCAGTGCAGTAAATTTTTCTGAGACTTCCAGATATATTGTTATTACAAATGCAAATTATCTGTTGCATTGTGAATGTATCAAACATATTGTACATGTGCAGATTAAATTTGAAGCATGTCCACAGAATCCACCTGTGGGCCTTGAGGACCACAGTGGCCTCCTCTGCAACATGTGCCCTTTTACTATTGAGTGGCCACAATCCCAAGTACATAAAGCTTGCTGTTCAGACGTGGCACAGTGCAGACCGTCACTCTTTCCAGAGCATCTGTTTTCATGTTTTGTGCAGTGTGATGCACGTATCCTTCTTTCATGCACTCCTAGCCAAAACCTCAGTGAAACACTTAGGGTGTTATCTCCAGAGATTATAATCATCAGCTGGCTTTTTTTTAGGCAACACTACCATTACACAGGTGTGAAGAGTTATTAAAAACATTGCTTAGCTGTAATTTACCTTTCTGGGCAGTTGGTTTGTACATACAAGCACTCAGGAAGATTCAGATGAGCAGTACCTCACGTGGCTGGAGTCCAAAGAGGGTACTTTGAGTTTGGAAGCTAAGCAGACACATTAATAAGTCCCAAGGTAATAAACCTGACCAAAAGACAAGAACATCAGTGCTAAGATTAACTTAGAAGAGGCTAAAAAATTCACTAAGGAGGTGTCTCTTGCATTTTCTTTTTCTTTTAACAAGAGAACCTCCATTTCCTAAATCTGTACTTGACTTTGTTTAACGACAGTGATTTTCCCACATCTTAAAACTGAAATTGTAAAGACAAAAATGACACATTACTTTATAGTGATATAGAAGTTAGGTCTGTGAATTAGAGAGTTTTCAATATACATCTTACATCTACCAGCTTAGCAACATCTGGATTATTTACTTTCAGTTTTTAACCAGATCATAGAATCTCTGAAAAAGCTTTGTGTTTAGCTGTGTTGCATTTAATTTCCTCAGAGCTGGGCATATACAAAGTCAGCGCATCTCAACTGCTCACTCAGATTTGTTGCATTGCCCCATTTTAATTGTTTGAGTTATTGTATGAGATACAGAGATACCCACTACTCAATCCTTAATGTGCTTTGCCAAACCTCCTCTCCAATCATTGTACAACTCTGGAGAATCTTAAATCCAGAGGATATTTTGTGGTTTATATTAAGCTGTTTTTTCTAAAATGCTCAGAAGAACCTTAGCATCAACTCTCATCATGGTACTTAAGGACGTTATCTCTCTGTCAGTCTTGACTGTGGCTTTTATTAACAGTGAATTGGCTGATGCTTAGAACATGGACAGCACATGTATGAAGCCCTGTACTGTAAGCTTTTTGTCTGGTAGTTCAATGGTTAGAAAGCTCACCCAAGATGGGAGAGACTCAAGGTGGGGGTCTCATCATTGCAAGATTCAAGGCCATTTCGAGAGGAGTGGATCTCTGTGCTGCAAGAATGAAATTTCCATGCTATAAGAATGAAATCGTTAGGCTGCAGGACATTTTGGAGTAAGGAGGCTTGTTATTCACCAGTAATCTTATTCTTTCCTATTATAACTAAATATTGACTATCTGAAAGGGAAAGAACTGCTCTGTTTTACATTCTGTAATTAAGGTTATTGCGGAAGAGAAAATACCTAACCAAAATGTAAAGCATCAATCCTTACAACCCCTTGTCACTGGCTTATTATGATGTGTCTGATCTCAGTCAAGAGCCAAGAGCAATCTATATGCCTTTTTCCTACTGAGATATTTGTATCAAATGTGTTTTTAATGTGCAGCCTGATAACCAGTAAAACATTTGGTGCAGATTCAGCCAGGATGCATGCTGACTCACCAAAGAGAGAATAGGGAGATAAGGATTACTCTTATTGAAGCAGCTGTTAATTGGCCAGTGAGGTACAAAAGATAACATCTCATCTAAAAAAGAGACATCTCTAAGAAAAAGAATACTCATTTTAATTAAAAGGGGTGATCAGATAATCTCCCAAATAAGAAAGAAATCAATGCATTTGAAGAAAAACAGATTAGATCTGTTTAGGCTTCCGGGAAGGACTTACAAAAAAGGATTGGTTATAAAAAGCAAGTGTCTTACACAAGAAAAAGGACATAACCTGAGGCCTAACATATAGAGAAGATAGAACTCTTTGTAAACGAATTTTTAAGAAATGTTGCAGCCTAACAGCTGGATAAAAGGGGAGACATAATCTCCATGTCAGTAGAGCAAATGTCAGTTTTATTTTATTTCCCTTTTTTTTTTTGTTACAAACATTTGTAACTATGTCCTATTTTTTGATTTGTTGTTTGTTTTATCTCAATGTGGCTTGAGTTAAGTTTGTTTTCAAAGTGTAAGGAGACAGAAAAAGGTCTTCTTTCTTTAAAATTGTACACTAGGGCAATAATTTATCTCCAATTGCCATAGCCCACAGCATGTTCTTCAAAGAACCCATGGATAACAGTTGTTGGATATGCAGTAGGATTGTGTAAGAGCAGCAGGTGGTATCACAAGATACAGGGGAGGAGATGCTGACAACTATGAGTGTTCTTAGTCATACAGCTAAGATATGAAGGAACAAATATGAAATCTGAGGATCTTCAGAGAACATGGAATACTGAAATTCGAATGCTTAATCTGCAGAGTAAGTAACATTGAATGTGGCAGGAACTGGAATGAAGATGCCAAGCCCTGTCTTCTTGCACTATGGCTACAAAGTCCTTGCTTTGCTTTACCTTCTGGCCCGATGCATAATTCTACTTCAACAAGAAGGTGTGAAAGTACTCTTACACCTACTTACTTACATACGAATATGCTGTAGTTTGGGGTTAGGTCGTTTCTGCAAGTCCTTATCCTTTCAACACCCCTCAGAAACAGCATGAAATTGAACTCACATATTCTCAGAACCATTGAGCTACAAGATAAGAGGGAGACTCTCCACTGTCCGAGGTGAACGTAACTTGAGATTTTGAAAGGTAGTGTGTAAACATCTAGCAGCAAAGAAGAGCTCTCTCTCACATGCATCACGACAGCAATGAGCATCATTACAGTGTCTGACCACTTAACATGTTTGCTTCTGCCATTCTTATTATGTGTCTTAACATTTTTCCTACATTATGGTCAGTATCTCTGAAGTCTGATCCAAAGCATTCTTTGAGGAGGTTGGACATGTAATGGTTTTGGTTTCGTCTGCCCACATAATGTAGGATAGCATAGGATGTTGTGGCAGAAACACTAACAGAAGCCAAATCTCTTATCTTTCCCTCAGGTGTTTCACACCTGTTTCTCTCCCTGCTTGTAATGCTGGCCTTGAAACTTGAACTAAGGATACCATGCTTTATTGCTTGTCTTTTGGAAGAAACATTAAAAATAGATACCAAGTTTTGACATTATTAATTTCCAGGATAAACTTCTGAGCTCCTAACCTTTCCCAGCCTCTGGCCATAGGCAATTTACAAGGTTCCTTTTTGCTAGGAGTCCATGTGAATAATAGTACATTATGAAAGATTTTTTTGGTTGATCAACTGGAAAGCACCACATGACAATTTTTCCTTGGTTCACCATAAAGCTATATACATATCTGTAGGCTAAACAAAAGAACATGAAAGATTTTACTGATTTTGTAAGGACTGTGTTGCATTAAAAGTGTAGAAACTGGGAGGAAAATAAACCTTTTACTTTCCAGGTAGTCCTCAGAGATCAAAGGGGTTCAGTACAGCTAGACTTAATTTCTGATTATAACCAATTCAGTTCTCTAAGTCTGATTGAATTCAATGAGATCTCAGATGTACCAGTACTGTGGGTATCATTCTCAATTGCAGATTTATCAATTTTGTGGTTTACCAGTTCAACACTATAAATCTGGTCCAGGTCAATACGAACTTCCATGAACACAGATTCACAAATCATGTGGTTTACTTGTAAAACACTAAGTCTGATCATGAAGTTTAATAGGAACTTTCATGAACACAGATTCACAAATAGTATGGTTTGTCAATTTGACACAATAAGTCTGTTTTAGTTTGATTAGAGCTCTGCTTCACATAGTTTCTAAGAACTCAACAAGATTTCCTAGACAAGATAGGAAGATTCAAGATAACCTGGGAGGGAAGTGGGGCCTCTTGTCTGCACCAGTCATTCTGGGGGTTCATGAGGAAAGGAGACATAGTTCTCAAAAATTCTAAATAGACACCAACATCCTTGGCCATTGTGTACACAGTACTTCAATTGTACTTTCTCTGAGACCATCTGCAGAGTCAGACAGAGATAAAGCTATGGAAAGTGATTGGTATCCTTCCAAATTTTTGATGCACCAATACTCATACTCATCTTCTTAGGAGATTTTCTCTATAATTTTGAGAAGGGGAGGAAATGGTCTTGTTCAAATGCAATCCACTGGGCTTATTAGGATGCAGAAATAGAGTGAAGGACTGTTGTTTACCCAATATTGTTCAAACACATGAATGAATCCCATAACTCAAATAATGATAAATCTGTGTAGTAGCAGTAGTACAGAGGACCACTAATCAAGAACTATGCAGTAGGAGGCAGGAAACTTCTAGTATTTGTTTCATCCTGGTTTTGTAATTTAATTTATTTAAAATTTCTTTTCATTTTACGCATTGATAGACTTGCAGTATGCTATTAGAAGGGCAACTATTGATTACAGCACACTTCAAACATACTGTGTGCTAGATCACACCCTAAACTGTATGGACAGGGAAATATAGGAATTAATAAGATATTACCACAAACATTAATACTCACTTCCATAATTCTCCTTTTGATGAATCATTTATCTATTGCAGCTAAACAGATAACCAAGGCAATTTTTGATCCTTCCCATGGAGCTTTCTTTAAGTTGTACATTATTAGAAAGTTAATCTAACAATATATGCTTATAACTACAGTGTCTCTGTTACAAATCCTACTTTTTACAGTTTAATATCTCTAGTTTAAATCATATTAAAATAAGACTTGGTTTTCAGCCCAGATGCATGTTTGTTTTACAAAACAATTATTTATATAGGATTTAATTTTAATATAAAGAGCAGTGAGAAAATTAAATTTTCAAAGATTTCTGTTTTCTTTGACAAAAAAGATGTTCACAAGTATGTCTTTGAGGAAAATTAAACAATTCAATGTCTGAATTAGAAAAGTGGCCTTAGCCTTTGGGAAAATGAACTTCCTATAGTATTCTGGTTGGAAATCCAATTGCAAGATATTCATCTCCCAGTTTGTTTTTCTGACACCAGAGAAATTCAGACATCCTTTTTGGGACTTTTGCAGTATTTTAGACATGTAATCTTAAGGCAGTTGGTTTTTTCAGTTTTATTTTTTTCATTTCCACAATTTCATGGTTTTTGGTTGTTTTTTTTTTTTAGTTCTGTGAGGGGAAAGAAAGCCCTAAGTCATAATGACCTAACATTAATCATATTAACAATTTCAGGGTAAACAATACTTTTTAAAATTGCCGTTTTATGGGTGACATTATTAAGGAAAGTGTGTTCATATCTACGAATTCTTTGTCTTATTTTTTAATCTTTTTTCTTTATATTACTTTTTTACTTTAGGAAAGACTGTGGCAATAAACCAGATGTTGCCATATAGTGCTGGTAGGAATAGGACTGATCACAGAAGAAATTGTGCATGCTAGGAGTTCGGTCATGTCTCAGAGGTATGAACATGCACAAGTGAAAGGCAACTCCTGCAACTGAGCCTTCTCTATGGCTTCTCTGGGATTTTAGATCCAGGTGTAAAGAAGCAAGCAGGTGTGGGAAGGACTTCATCTTCACTAATGTGCCAGCTAGAACATCTGAACAGGCACAGTGATATTTATAACCTGCTATTCATAAGGGCCACAAGCTTTTTTCTTGCCTTTTGCTGGCTAAAAAATTCTGATATTTGCATTTTCCATGTACTTTTTATCATTATAGATCATTCTTTACTGAGAATGAAGTTGGAATATCAAACTCTGTCCCAAAGGAAAAACAGCATCTAGTTGAACAGAAAAATAAAATTATAGAAATGTACACACACAAGAATTAAGAAGAATTAAAATCATCTCAGCAGAAATAATATTATAATTTCTTAAATTCTGTGTAGTTTACTTTCTACAAAGCTGTAATTAAATAATTAAATAACAGCTTCTTGCTGCTAAGTAATACAACAAAAAGCTTTCTTATCCTAATTTAGCCAGTTACCAATTAGTAAAGAAATTACTAGAGTAGACTACTATTGTAGATGTATAGCAAGATGTTAACTCTTTGTTTATGATTATCAAAACCCAGGCAACTACTTGGATCACTAGTTGCTAGTCTGGGGAAAAGTGTTTGCTTACGTGTTGTTAGCTACTTTGTCTCACAGAATCTCCATAGAAAAGTTAAAATCTTTCATTTGAAAAATCTTGCTTCAAAATACACTAATAAAGTAGATAGTGTATGGTGTGAGGTGAAGTCCTTTATTAAGTGAGTGTGTCTGATAACAAAGTCAAAACTGATTTTTTATATATCAGGAAGTTAAAGTAAACAAACCAATACAATTAGTAAAATATGTATATTATTAATTGTATAAAAAAATAGTAAGTTGTTAATAACCATGCCATGAGACCAAGGCAAATACTACAAAATAAAGGAAACAGTTTCTAGAATATAAAATGTGGCCTGATTGTCATTGTCAGATAAGCAATTGTGTCATCAGTGAAATTTTTGTTTTAGAAAGATGGTCCTGTCTTAAAACAACATTTCACTTTTGATATCTGAGATAGTAATATCGGTTTTTTTCAGTACTGAGCATAGTTATGCAATATTTTGTAATACATTATGTGAGTAAAACTCACTTTTTTTTCCTTCCATATAATACACCTTTAAAATAATTTTCTGTATAGGATTTGGCCATCGTTTTTGTTGCATAGAACTAGGAAGCTCTCCTTAAACTCTGAAAAGGTACTGAAAAGACACTCCCATATTCCACTAGCTGCAAGACTCCTTGGAGAAGGGCACACTTACAGATAAGCATTGGAGCTGAGGGTGTTCTTGGTCGATATGCCATATTAGCCATAAATCCTTAGGCTCAAATTACATCCTATTTAGAATTTTTCCCCCTATTTCCCTGATTCTTCTGCTTTTTTTCCCTGCCTCAACTGCAGGATGACACAAGATCTGCAATGGTGAATCTATGCTTCTTGGGAATTCCTTTGCTTCTATCATGGGACTGCTGCCAGGTTGATTAAATCATCTGTAACTCAGTAGAGGAGTACAAAAATTGCCAATAATGGGCATGAACCTACATCTATATTTGCTAGATATTTTCAATTCAATAATTTCCCTAGATAAAAATAGAACATGTGTTAATAGTACCTGTCACTCCTTTATAGCTTTCTGCATAACAAGAAAGATCCACAGGAATAATAGGTGCCCTTTTGCATATTCATATGATAACCCTAAATGTTAGACACATAGTCAAAGAAAATCACACTGAAAAGGAATGAAGCTTCTAAGTGTGAGATAGATTCTGGTTAGACCAGAAGAGTTGCACTACAAGAGGGACAGATCATAGATGGAGTGCTTCATAAAAAGTGTTGCATTGAGATGTACTGAATGCAATATATCCATTTTTATTCCGTATTTCCATTCTTTATTTACTTATACCTAAAACCAAATCATTACTTTATGTCAACAAGTCAAAATTACCAGCATCTCTGAGGGAATTAGTAATCATGCTTTTGCTGTTCTGCTGGCGTAAGCCTCATGCAACAAATTGCAGTTATGCTTTTCTTCTGGTCCTTCTCATTGCTCAGTCTCTTTCATGGACTTAGTGTAACATTCTGTGCAGCTTCTATTAGCTGTAATTTCAACAGACTACAAATGTATTTATTAATGAGGCTTTTTTTTTCTTTTTAGCTGCACTGATTAGAAGAGAGGAAAGGAACTTATTTAATGAATTTTGATCTGCAACATATAAAAACATAATGCTGTTCAGCAATAAATTGAAGTGTATCACTGAAAAACATGAACAATAAAATGCAAAAAGTGTCCATATTAGACTGACTTGGCTCCTGACATGATATCTTATTTTGGAGTCCAATTAGACTGCTTTGTTCATTTCAGACTGCTTTTGGAAATTCTACAAAATTTTCAGTAGTATTGAAAATTTTTGCAAAATATGTATTGAATTGTGGTTCAGTTACTCTATGACTGGAAATTTCTATTTGTGCAAGTGACTTGAAGAACTGAATGAACCAGTGTAAATCTGCTGGTCTGCCCATGATTTATAGTACTTTAAATATAATTATGATTTTAACAGATGCTTTGTTTTAAATGAAACTGGTGTCTGTGATTTTATAATTTGAACTTCTTTAACTCTTGTGCATTGGACACCATCTGCAAGGATTTAGTGCTAACTGGATATATTGTGTATCCAATGCTTTTCAGCATAGAGTGAATTCAATTTATTAAATCTTATTCTCAGGATGAATAATACCACCCTTTTGTTTTTAAATATGTCAATTTCTCTTAAGCTATCAATCTTTAGTATTTAATCAGAAAAGATAAATGCATCTCATTTGGCCTTAACTGTGTGCCACAATAAGAGAGGAGACAAGAAAGATAATAAAATAAATTGTTTAAGTTATCCAGAAGATAATGCTTTTGAGTTTAAAATATGTAACTCTATTTTTCAAAGTGGATGTTGATTTAGGCTGTGGCTCTCTGAAAAACACAATTTGCAAGGGAAAGCTAATAAACTGCTTTAGTGGCTTGAAGAATTGGTGATTTTCTCTCAATTGTTTCCCTCAGTCACTGCTTGTTTTGTTTATTACAGGATTCTGTTTCAAAGACAATAGTGTGTAAGGGTTACATCTGGTGTGTTCAAAAACTAGTGGCACAAAATGCTGAGATGGCCTGGGGTGAACTGCACTCTGAGAGCAGGCTTTGGGATAACAAATTGCCTTTGCATGAGGGCCCTGGCATATAGAATGACTTACAGAGGTGTGTTGTCAAGGCAGAAGAGGTGAAACAAGGGTGGTCACGGGGACTGGAAATTTTTATTCTCCCTCCTGCTTTCTTCGACCTTCATTTTTCTTTTTTTTAAGTCATTTAGTGACCTGAGGTGAAATGGACAGGAATTGACAGCACACATGCTGTTGCTGGCAGCAGAGTCACTGCAGTTGCTCCTTGGACATGAAAGAAGGGGAAAAAAGATGAAAGAAACCCAGTTGTTCTCTAAATATAACACATGTAAAGATAATATGTTTGCTTCAGTTGAAACCAACCCCTTTTTCCTGTAGAAAATATTTCCCCCTCCCCACCGCAGTTCAGGAAAGAGGAGAGATGATTTTCTGTCTCTCCCTCTCCTTCTCCTTGCTTGCACAAAGAAAACGTGGGTTGATACCATTTTTATTGTTCTGCTGGGGTGGGTTTCAGACCTCACATTAGCATATTGAATGTCTAATTGAATTCGGGGGCTGTGTTAATCATCGTGTTTTGTTTAGGGGTGGTTGGTGAAAGGTGCCACCGACTGAGTGCTTTGGCTTGGGGTTAGCTTGGTGCTGCCACCCCAAGAAAAAGACTCGAGAAGGGGGAGGGAGCCGGGGAAAGGCGAGTTGGCTGAGTGATGTCTGGAGGGCGAACTCGTGTGTCTCTTTGGTGATGTGTGCTGCTGTACTGAAATCCACCCCTCTGCTGGAGCTAAGGCAAGAGTTGGAGGCATCTGATGCTGCCGTTTCCAGGGTGAAATTTCTAAGGCTGCTAGCTAAAAACAACAACCAAAAAAAAAAAAAAATCCCAAATCCTCAGCAAAAATAGCAGTCAGAACAGAAGATCCGGCATCTCCCGGTCCAACTGGCATAACCCAGGCAGACGTTTGAGAACCACATGCTTTTAACCTAGCCACACACACGAGGGGGGGGGGGGGGGGGGGGGCGGGGAGTGGAGAAAGAAAGGGACCAAAAAAGACACCGCAACTACAGAACATCACATTTCTCACAAAAGGCCAGAAACAGAGCCGGTAGGAAAAGGAGAAAAAAAAAAAAAAAAAAAGAGAGAGAGGGAGAGAGAGAGAGAGAGAAACAAAGCCTCCCCCTCTTCCCCCGATGAGTTTTTCGCAGTGCTCTGGTGAGGCTCGGAGGTGGCTGGCAGCGCAGGGGGCGGCTGCTGCCGCGGCTGGCGGGGCTCCGCGCAGCAGCGGCCGGGCGCTCAGCACCGCCGCCCGGACAGCTCCGCGCCCGCGCCCGCCCTGCCCCACAACAAGTCCCCGCCGCCGGCCGCCAACTCCGCGGCGCGCTCCTCGCCGTCCCGCTGCTTTGTCTCCTCGCGGAACCGGCCGACAGGCGTAATTACCCCCGTTTCCCCCACCCCCTCCTCTCTCTCTCCTTTGCAGGAACGACTCTTTGGGAACCTGGTCCACCCAGGGATGTAAAACTGTGCTTACCGATGCATCCCATACGAAATGCTTATGTGATCGTCTCTCTACCTTCGCCATTTTGGCTCAGCAACCTAGAGAAATAGTAAGTAACAAAGAGGGGGGGAAAAAATCCAGTTTTAATGGAAAAGGGAATGCGGGGGGGACTGCGGGGGGGAGGGGGGAGCTTGTCCAGCTTTCCTCTCAGGTATATTGCAGACGTTGCATTGAGGAATTGTTTAATATTGCAGGTAGTCAAATGTTAGTCTCCTGGTGTCTTCGGTGTCTCAGATAAATGAATTCCAGATTCTGTGATACAACTAAATCCTAGTGAAATTTGCATGCTCTCGAACTCTATAAATTTTTTAGAGAAAGCCTTGTAATTGTGGTGCAAATGTGTAGAAAACTTTTGTATTGAACGATTAGGGGAACGTACAGGTCTCTATTATTGCTCTTGGTAGGAAAACCCTAGATACTGTAGTTAAACAGATTGCAGATCTGCATTGGACATTTTCAGCACAGATTTTCTATGTAGTCTGTTGATATGATGTAAGAAAAATAATCAAGCTTTCACGAGAAAGAGAGGACATTAAGTGTATGAGCAGACACTCCCAATATTATTGAATGTAAAAATAGCTGAAAAGCAAGTATTTGTGAAGTTATCTTGCTAAAGCATGATTTCCTTTTCCTGGTTTTGGAAACATACAAACAGACTCTTTTTAATAGCAAAGTAAATCCATTTGGGAAAAAAGTGGTTGAAATAAAATACTACTTTCTGCCTGAGATATGGCCTAAAAGTACATCTGTCTTATATTCTATTTGGGTGGCAAAAGATACCTTGATAAATGTAATTTACAATACATCCCTGAAGCTTAAAAAGCATTTAAGTAAACCAGGCATGATATCCTTTAGAACTTTTAGATCTAAATTTTTTTCCATATTTATTAGTAGAACCCATGTCTATTTCAGAATATGAGCACATATATAGAGAGAGGAAAAAACTGACCTGATACCTGAGGATAATAGCTTCCCTTAGAGCAGGGAAAGCTAGTTTGTTTTCAAGGTCATCAATTTATTTTCATTTTTTATTAGCACACAGAGTAAAAATGAAAAAATTCTGAATTTGAAGCTTTTTTTTATGAAGGCTTATGATACTGTTGCCATAGATATCCTGCAATTCCTTCTAGGCCCAAGGAAATTAAGCATGTGAGAACAGTGGATTGAAGTCAAAGTTATTAAAAGTCAGAAAGTTTGGTCATTCTGCAGCAAGCATGAATCAAATTATGGGACAAATTACTGGATGGTCTTCAATATATTAGAGTGAAACCAAGCTGTATGTTTAATGCACAATTATAAATATTGCTATTCTGAAGAGAAGTATGTCTTTTAATTGATGTTAACTGGAGAGTCATTTAAACTTGTGCTAACATCATAGTCTCCTGTTACCCTGTAATATTACTAGTTTATTTTTCAAAGTATCATGTAGGTATTACAAGGCATTTTAAAGCTCAGAGGCCTCTGAGGAATGTATTAAGCAGATCTCAGAGTTATGTAGGGATCAGTTTTGGAATTAAGTTGATTTCTCCCTCATAACCAATATTACCAAAACAATCTGCGGTAGTTTGTCTGCTTTTAATTTTGCTCTTTTTGCTTTTTTTTTTCATTTGACTTGTTGGTTTAAGTGCTGAGGATGTTTTTTCTTCATGGTTGCCTGTTGTAACTTACAGATCATGGAATCATCTGGTACACCCTCAGTGACCTTAATAGTAGGCAGTGGTCTTTCCTGCTTGGCTTTGATCACTCTAGCAGTTGTCTATGCAGCATTATGGAGGTATGTAATGGGTTGAGAAAGCTAAATGTAAATACACTGTTATATTTATTTGAATTGCAGTTTGAAAAGAGCATTAGAGCCCACATTTATTGTTTGGAAAGTGAGGAAAGTGTAGTGCATGCTTTGATGCATTTTTTCATGAGATTGATCAGTTTTACTGGTTTGGCCTGCTAATGATGGTAGAGCCCACTCTTCCCCACTTCAGTGGGAATGGTATTTCTCTTTTGATGGGGTATTCATAGTGCTAAATGCAGGATTCTTATATATGATGTATTTCATGTGAGGCTTCTGGCCTATATCTTTAGCTGCTTTTCTCCCATTTACATTTTTAAACAAAACTTATAAATAAAATAATATTGCAGTGGCGCATTTAGGGAGATTCAGTCAGCTGATTTCGAGTTTGTTCACATCAGTTATAAGTTTGAATAAAGACCATAAAACTAAATAGTCTTAAATAGTGTGATGGTACATCCCAGTGATAGATTTTCTTTCCATCCTTTGTATGCAATATTAAAATACTGTATTGACTTAAAATTGCAATAAATACTTATGGACTAAATTAATCTGAGAAGTAATGAGAAGTAGCATAATGTCTTAGTGCAGAAAAATAAGATAAAAAGTCATGCAAAGTAATAAATGTTTTTAAAAAGTGAACATGGATTCTCGTTTCGCTTTTTTCAATAATTAAAGTAAAATAGATTCTTATGAAAGTAATAAGAAATAAGGGGATGAAACAATAAATTCTAGAGTAATCTAAAACCAACCAATAGAATTTTGCTTTTAGAAGCAGCTTGATAATTTTGCACCCATTTCTCTATCACTCTTATGTACCACAGAGACTGAGGATTAGAAATATATATATAATTATTAAGAATATCCAGTTACATAAGTTATCATAAAAGACTATAAAAATTATCAGTTCTTGTCTGTCAAAACTAAGAATGAGAGTACTTCAGGATATAATTCCCATCTAAAGAATTATAGTGTTATTTTTGCACTCCCCAGTATATTTAGCAATTGGATAGAAATACTGTCATGCTCAGTGTAACTGGTCTAATCCATTATTTAAATTAGATACAAGGAAGAAATTCTTTACTGTGAGGGTAGTGAGGCACTGGAACAGGTTGTCCATAGAAGTTGTGGATGCCCCATCCCTGGAAGTGTTGAAGCCAGTTTGGATGGGGGTTTGAGCAACCTAGTCCAGTGGAATGTGTCCCTGCCCATAGCAGGGGGTTGTAACTGGGTGATTTTAAGTTCTCTTCCAACCCAAGCAATTCTATAATTCTATGATTCTGTGAATTTCTAAGTGGAGATAAAATGTTATGTGTTATGGCTTAAGTCAATGCTGTGAGCTCCTGTTGCACTGCGTTTACTCAACCACTAAGGTCCTTTGTAATCCATGGGCACTCGGTGTTGGGAATTGGCCCAGGTGAATCAATAGTTAACAAGTTAGAAAGTAGCAGTGGGCTCTCTGTGTGAGCAAAGGCACACAGGACTTCTTGTATTTGCTTGGAAATACATCAAACCAGTAGGTTGCTATATTTTAAGGAAGAATGTGGATTGTGGTATTTGGGTTGTTCTGTCTAACTGGAAAAATGTAATCTACATCTCTTGATATGCAAGCAAGAAGGACTATAATTAATTTCATGACCAAAGCTCAGCATTTCTTGTGGGTTCAACAGCCTTTTTTATTACTTCCTCAGAGTCAGCTATGGGTGTACATCCCAGGAGGAGACAGCAATATTAACTGAACTCCAGTGAGAAGCATATAGTAGTGGTCATAGCATATATAAAGATCTGGCGTGGTCTTCAGAGGAACTGACCACCCTTAACTTCCATTTTTTTTAGTAGTCAGCATTTACTGTTAACAGCTCTAAAAATCAGGTCAGAAGGGCACTTCAGTTGTAACTATAATCATTCTCATTTTGTCCTGTAGCATATAGAAGGACTGTATACAGAAAAATGAGAACACTTGCATCTTGAAATCAAATATGTGATAAGACTTTTTGACTTTTTCATCCTAAACATATTTGTAAAATGAATATGATAAGTTTGCAAGGGTGACTGTGATGTTCACTGCTATAATTTAATCGTTCTGTACACATTTGGATATTTTTTGGTATTCAGTCTTATAAGTATATTACAGTACTATTGGAACATCAAGATTAATGTTATCCTTGTCCCAATAACATGTTTCAAAATTCACTGCCACAGTATCATCCACTAACCTGCATCTTATTTATACATCGTGGATCAAATCTTCTGTTTATATTAATCACCATATTTTTGCTGAAGTTAGTAATTATGAATGGTCTGTGCCAGCTGTGGATATTCCCAGGGACAAGCAGAGAGCATAAGAAGTTCCTGACATGAATGCATGTAAGCCCATTATTGTCAGTATGGTGTTAGAAACATGTTGCCAGTGGTTTTCAAAAGAATCATTGGTAGATTATTTTTAAAATAGATCGAGATACTAAGAGGAAATTGTGCAATATCTATCAAAATATTGTAGTTTTCATGTTTGCATTGTTATAACTCTCTCTTTCTGAGCACATGTAAAGAAACACCTCTCAGAGTATCTGCAATATTTAATGCAAGAACTAAATCAAACCTTTGTGTGACTTAGTAGCTGTTTTCCTTTTATAAAATTTATACCCCTCTCTTTTTTTTTTCTTTTTTTTAACAGGTACATCAGATCTGAGAGGTCCATAATTCTAATCAATTTCTGCCTGTCAATTATCTCATCAAATATCCTTATCCTGGTTGGACAAACTCAGACACATAACAAGGTATGAGATGGATTGTATTAAATTTTCCCTTAAAGATTAATATCATTGTTTTATTTGTTTTTAGCTTAAAATAATTACATCAATTTAGTCCTATACTCATAGGACTTGGTGGTTTTGGTAAAATATTAAGAGACAAGGGAAAATATTTACCATCTTGCATAGTCTTTATTTCCCTTCCAAAAATCCCTTTTGGTATTGTTCCCTCTAGATAAGCTGTGTTCTCTGTGGTAGACTTGTGTGTTTTATAACTAAATTTCAAAGCAAAAAAGTTCAAAGGCTCAACATCAAAAGCAAAAATTCTGGTTCATTATAATAGTTGTAATAGGATTGTGCTACAGTGTTTTTGTCTTTTTATTAACACACTGGTACTCGAAAGGCAAGTAGAAATTGCTTAGAAGTTGGAGTACGATTCTTGAAAATGTGCAGAAACAGACATCATAACAAGCCATAGAACAGTTAGATCTCTGACTGATGTAGCTATAAGAAAGTAATAACCCTACATACCTTACTTAGTGATGTATTGCTGATTATTAATAATCTGTTCTCTGAACATCATTGTCATTTGTGCCTCTCCTGTAGAACATCAGGATTGCCAGTGTTTTGAGGAATCACCCAGTGCCTGGTGATGCTAGGCAGCTTTCACAAGTGTCAATAAGTGGTTGCCTGAAATCAACCATAACTACAGGATTGCTTGGAATAGAAAATAGGATGTAGTTGGTTAACTGGGCAATATGTGATAGAATGCTGTGAAGTTTTGGAATAAGCAAGTGCTTGTAAAGTAGTTTTTTTTTTCCTACCATGTTAAACTATGTAAGGCACTGCTCATCCTAATTTTTCTGATATCAAATGAAATAATGTTCATTATCTGCTACAGGAACTGATGTTTCTACAACACACCTGTAATTAATCATTACTTCTTCTCAAATAAGCACTTAGCAGTTTAGCTGCCAGAATTCTCATAAATTCAATGCACGTCACATAGTTGTACTTTGTAAAACATATCCAAACCAAGCACAGTCATTTCCAGCACATATGGTAACAAAATTATTGAAGTCAAGATATTAATATGCTTTTTAAGTTTTGAAAGTGTGTAGAGGTAAAAATAAGCAAAATATGGATTTCCAGAAGAAAGCCATGTAACTCTCACAGATTTTATTCAGGGGGGAAAAGCAATGTACTAACAACCTCAGTGTAACAGAGTACAGAATTAATCCTACCTGGAATTTCATACATAGTCATATATACTATTTTATTATGCATTTCAAGAATAGATATGGTTCAGTAGATGCAAGTTCCTGTGTACATTGCCACAGTGGAATTAGAATTTGAGGGCATCAGAACAACTGTGTTGGCTAACACATTTCCTAGGTATGCTGACAGCCTTTCTCTGATACTTGACTCAGGGAGCTCTGAACTAAAACATGCTCTTAATCCAGTTCCTTTCTATTAATCTTAATCTCTTTGAGCTCCCTCACTTCTCCTTCCTGAACTTCTCAAAAGACAGAGATATTACACCGAGATATTTCTGAGACCAACAGATCCAAAAATGCAGATTTCAAAGGAAATAATTGACAGAAAAAACACATCACGAAGTTTATACTTTTAATATGCAGTCTGAAAAATTACTGTAAAATAACAATTCTTGCAACACTTGTCTTTTTTTTTTGCCCACATCTTGCTTTTGATATATCTACCAACCTGGAATTTCTAGCCAGGAAGCACCTCAAATGGATCAAAGGCAAAATGCATCTGTTATATCTAGCAAGACGTCCCTTATTACAAACCAAAACTATTTTTATCACAATGTTGACTGATACATGAATATATTGCAACTCTAAGAGGCTGGCCTGTGAATGCACCATCAACAAAAATGGCCAGCTAACACCACTGTTTAGTGAAGATTTATTCAGATAAAAGCAATCATATCTGGGTATGACTTCACTGTGTTTGTAAGTAGGGATGTGTATAGGCATCAGGTATATTTGAATTCAAGTTCTGCTTTTTTTCATTTTCAAGATAATATATGACCCCAAGAAATGTTTGATTTTTAGTCCATACATCTAGATTGCAATACTGGCTACTGTAGGAAAAATTATGTTTTCATTTTGCTGAGCTGGAAAATTAAATCCGTACATGAAAACTTTAGAAAGAGAATCGGGTCCTGACCTGTGATTTAAGACTAAAAATATCTAAGATTTGTTTCTGAGATTTTATTTTTTACTGGAAGTGAAACCATATGAGGTTTTTTGTGTTTGAAAATTTTGGGAGAAATCATGGGAATATTTTATTAAGACAATATAATATCCAAGACAGCAAAAATTGTTTGATGAATAAATGCTGAATTAGTATTTCATGGCAAGAGGAGCTCTTCTTTTTTTTCTTAATGTATTGGAGAACATTTGAGAAACATAATATGCCAAGTTTGAGTTTGTTTACTGTGTTCCATTGTCATTCTTCTGGTTACACTATTCTTATCTTATTGGGGTAGCTAGTTAATGTTCACATGATGATGTTAATATTCACAGTGCTGAAGCATATCCCATTTCTCTGTGCTTTAGTTTTGCTCTGAATTTAAATTGTCTGTAGTTCTATATTTGTGTGTATTTGCTTTTTGAGTAGGTCCTCGTAAATGTCATCAAAGCTGAATTCCAGATTAAAGTTGAACAGTATGTAAATTTAGCATACTAAAGATGTATTATTGCAAACAGCATATTGTTGATTTGTTTGCAGTTTGTGGTTTCATTTATCTGCATTAAACACTTCACAAACTACTTTTATTAACTTCAGTGCTATTCAGTCTCCAAGGAATTTCTGCGGCTTGTTTTAATTACACCCATTGACATCTACGACATAGAAAAAAACTGAGTGTCCTGGTCTAGATAAGCAAGCACAGGTTTTTTTGTTATTTTCTTCCTGGTTTTAAAAAATCATAGATATTCTATAATGTTAGGCTTATCTCTGCTTTTTGAAAGCTGAGTATATCATCAATATTTTTGCAAAAGCTTCTTTTAATGAAAGCTGAGTGAGTTTGAAAATTGCTTTCTCTTTGGTTCAACTAAGTTGTGTCCTTTTTTTCAGTAAAAGGGATCACCTCCCATGGTCAGAAATTGACAAAATATTTACTGAGGACAAGTAAAAGGGATATATATTTTTTCAAGCTCCAAAAGATTTTCCATTTCACATACTACCTGTTTAAAAGTGATTTTTTTGTCTATTTTAAGTAACCTGAGGATACCAACAGTAGAACAGAGGTCTAGGTCATGGATCATTTCAGCTCGTTTTAGAGTAGTTCGTGAGGGAAGTCACGGAGGGGAGTAGGGTTTCCCTTGTAAGGTTTGGATTGGGATAGCAAAACACCTTTTGTCAACAGAAAAGCTTTGCCCCTTTGTTCCTTCTTAGCAAAACATGTTCTGCATTTTGTTGAAGGACACAACTGAGAAATGTTCTGATTTTTTCATTGTTTCCCTAAACCTTGGAAAACCCAGAACTCTATTCAAAGCTTTCTCAATGTTTCAGACTGTGTAGAAGATTTCTGTTCTGTCAGATCCTGTTTTGAAATACAGGTCACTGAAGGCTGAAATTACAAAAATATTATGAAATTAATTATGCATCTTGTTTAAATATAGTTGGTGTTATACTGTGCATGAGAAGCATATTAATTTACTTTAGTATTTCTTTCTGTCTTGTTTTCTTTCCACTGTTAAATGTTAGTCACATAATCACATTTAAACTTGACAATATGCAATTGCTACACTTTAACAACTGAATTTAGTTTTAACTCTGAAATTAAGTGTCCTGAATTAAGGAAGGGTAAAACTTCTAATGTATAACCTAATTGCTAAAATATCTGTTATTTCACAAAACCTGAGAGATGTCCCTAACATCTATAAAAGCATTACTTTATAGATGACACTTACTTCAAAGTAAAAATATTTACTTTGAAGAGACTGACAAGTATTTTTAGGAAATATCTATCAGTGATTTGTAGCTTTCACTATATCATAATTCTTGCTATCTTATGTTTCCTAATGTTCTTCTTGCCATCTAGAAAAATGGCTGTATTTCTTCTATATGTGGGCCTTTAACATTTAAGCTATAAAATTTTACTAGGTTTCTGATCTCATTTAATGAATATATTCCCTACCCCCATAAGTTATTGATTAGTATTATGTGGATTTTTTTTTCATAAATTCTCTTTCCTTTTGTGTTCATTCAGAGAATATCTTGGTTTGTTCACAGTTTTGCCTAAACAAAAACACATTTGCTTTTTGATATAAACAATTCCTGTATATTTATTTTCCCTGTGAAGTAAACAAAGCTAAATACATTTTGAAAAAAAAACAATAGAATTCCTTATACATATGAGGAAAAGTTAACTATTTTCTATAGAATCTGATACTGGCTATAATTAAGGGTTCATTGCTGATATTTGGGTCACTTGTGAAAAAGTGTCATATTTTAAAATACTTTTAAAACATGCTTTAATAATGCTGTATGACTCAGTGCATTTTTAGCCATAGTCAGATTTCTGTGTGCCTACTATGGAAAGAGAAGGGAAGATGTAGATGCAAGATTTAGTAACCCTGATATTCTGAGTCATTCATGTTTAATTGCAATATCCAGTTTATTATGCTTACTATTGTATTTTGAAGTTCATCTCTTAGACTATAACTTAAAGGATATGAAAAAGGCCTGTCCTGATCACCATAACATAAACTGTCAATAGCCTGACATTGTAAACAAGCAAAACCCCATGAAAATGTGTAGATAATAAGATTAGAATGTTCAGTTGTTCAGTAAATAGACTGACTGGACAAAAAGAACCCACTTTTAGTATTTTTTTAATAGAGGTGTTATGTTGAAAGAAACAAGTAGAAGTGGAAAAAGCTGAGAAGCCAAACATCCCATTCCCATAGCGCTCTGAAGTGGCTGACTGCAAAACTAGAGCTCCCTCAGGTTTTGAGAGATGGTGGGTGGTGGGATCCCCTGAGAAACCTGCAAATGTTCAGGTGATACTAATGATGCCTTTAACCACGTGGCTCTTGCCCCATATCTGCCACTGACTTACAGATGCAGGCATCGTGGCAATATATCTCCTAGGAAACAGTGGGGGAGACCTCAGAGCAGATGGAATGAACAGAGAAATGATGCTAACACAGCATTAAGGTTGTTTTAGAAAATCAATGAGGAAGTAGGGAATTCAGTATGTCAAGCAGTAGCACTCCATATTTCAAGTCTTTCTGTAGAACTTCAAGGGAATACCCTCCATTTAAGAAGCTGAAGCCTGTGAAAATATACCCTTCCATTTTTGTCAGTATCTGACTTCCAAATTAACACTCTGCTGATTGTAATTTTTTTTTATGCGTGCAACAGCTTTTTGAACAGCTGACCCAGAGGGTCTCTGGTATGGGTCATCCATCCCAGAAACACACCAGTAAATAGGTCAGGAGTCAGAGTGCACTGCACCACACACATCTGTCTGCTGTGTGTTTCAAAACTCAGAAACAACAAAAAGGAGAAAAGCCAATTTAGCTGAATAACTATTACAGGAGTAGGTCTGTTTAAGCAATGCTGTTTTACCATGCCAAATTCTGACAAAACCTGTTAACATCAGCTGAATTAACTACCTGCTTTTAGATTCTCAAGAGAACCTCTGGGAGCAGATCTTTCTTACCCAAGATCACTAAACATTGTCATTCATGTTACTGTTACCTGCCTCGGAGGAGAAGGTAACATTCTTCTCAAAAGTGCCTGTCAGACTGTTTCTCAAAATACATTCACTTTATCATTCACTTTGCTATATCTAAACAAAACAGACATTTTGATTGTAAGCAGGTTACAGAGAAGAAATTGGTTAGATTTTGGGATCATGTGTTCTCTGTCTCCTATCCCCAGAACCTTTTAAAAAGCTCTTAGAACTACTTTAGAATCCCAAAATTGTTAAGGTTGGAAAATGTATCCAACTTCTTTCTCAAGGCAGGGTCAGCTGTTAGGTCAGAACAGGTTGCTCAGGACTTTTTATAATGGTAAAGTCTTGAAAACCTCCAGGCATGGAAACATCACATCTTCCTTGGGAAGCTTGATCCACAACTTGACTGTCGTCACAGTCAAAATGAATTTCCATATACCTGGTATGCATCTCCTCTTGTTTCCTTTTGCCCATTGTCATGTCATCCCACTACACATCACTGTGAAGAACCTGACTTCATCTTGTCAATGACCTATCTATGGGCACTGACAGGTTGCTCTGAGATGCTGCTAGCTCAGACTTTCCTGAGGTAACTCTCTGCTGTCCTACTCTTCCCAGAACTGTGTGGTTTTTCCTCCTTGATCTTCACAACCTTTTTAGAGTAGTTGTTTCTGTTCTAGAATTCACCCCCATAGCTCTAAGGAAAATAGCTCATTCTCTAACAAACACCTTTCTGAATTATTTCAATCTGTTGATGACTCAAGCAGCTATTTTTGGGCTTCATACCTTTTTCACACCTCTCTTTTGCCTTTTTTTTTGAATTACAATAGAAATAGAGAGGTAGTCAATGGGAAATAGAACAATCTACAAACAGTTAAATGTTCATGCCTTTCACTTACATGATCTTACTTTTAAGAAAGAGGAAACAATAGACAATTCTAAGCAATAGTAAAAATTATTTTAATAATGTAGTTACCATGACAATTAACATCACAAGACTAAAGGGTTTAATTAAGTATGATAACAATAGCAACATCAAAACCAAGTTACTTGGTTATTTTCATTGTAATACAAAAGTTGAACTTCCAATGGATTTTCATATGTGAATTACCCTTTCTAAGAATCTAGGCATAGAAAGTCTTTGTCACATAAACCTAAACAGATACAGAAACACAGTAAGATTTATTTTTTTTAATAGATACCTGATAAAATAATACATCAAAAATCACAACTCTGAGATAAATGCAACATAAATCTTCTGCCCTAAAATAGTAATTATTACATCATCACTCCTTCTGTATAACAGAATGAAACGACAGAAAACAAAGTCACTTGTAAAGGACTATTATTTAACAAATAATAATGTAAATTTGCAAAAGATTGTCCACCTATTCTACTGATTTTTATTTACACATCACTACAACTCCCTGTTGCATCTGCATTTTTTAGGAACATATGGTATGCTTTAACCTTGACATGCACTATGAAGTTCATTTGTACAGTTTGGCTTTTATTTTCCTAGGTCACAGTTTTTGGGCCCTATATCTTGCAATCACAGCAATGAGAGCATTTTAACAGAAAATGACTATTGGATTGATCTGATTCTCTGACTGGTCTGATTAGAGTTTCATTCTCATTTCCACTTTCTATCTTTTCTTTAAGGTGATGTTAAGTGAAATTTCATGGGGAGTGGGACAAGAGTATGCAAATCTCTGTCCTAGACTGAGGTTAACAATAAGATGGAAAGATGGAAAGACAAGGATGGTCATTTGAATTCTCACCTTTCCTGCTTTTTCTTTCTGAGAAAGAGTTGGTGGTCACTGTGTGCCCAAGTCAATGAAGTCAGCATGCAGCAAGTGTGATCTGAGCATATTTATGACATGAGAAAAACGAGTGCTGGTAGACTCTCTGAAGTACAGTAGTTTTTTTGTCATGAGAGGGATGTTCAGCTTGTCAAATAAAGGGAGACTCTTAGGTATGACCAGGGACCCAAAATTATGTACCTAGAGATCCTGTTGCTACCAATGTAAAAGGCATGTAATGCTTCTAATTTTGGACTGCTGCTGAAATATGACCTTTTTATACTTGTTTTCATGGACATACATGCTTATTTTGTTGAATCTCAGTGAGTCATACCATAGACATTAAGCCTGGTACTGACAAATTTGAGAGTAAATGTGCTCTGGTATTTTTTCTCTTCTAATGGTTTTGTCAAAATTCATATCAAATTGACATTTTGGATGAATAAGTAGGTATTTTGGGGAATTTAATAGAAAGTTATGCTCAGAATAATTGTTGAAAGGAAACTGTAAAGGTAAATGTACAAAACATGCATTTGGCTGTAATCATGGACATTTTTAATGAATTTAATTGTAAGATTTCCAGAACCCTGCAGGGAAGTGTACATGTTTGTAATAAAAAGGCCTCAAGCTGTTAAAACTGATAGAATTCCTGTAATGTCAAGAAAGTTCAATATGCACTAGACTTCTGGGTTTAAAAACAGGATGGAAAACATGTTAGTATCTTTCTCTCCTGAAGAAAATGGAAATATATCTGGCACAAGGAGTCCAGCAGTTGGAAGGAAGTATGAATAAGTTTGGCACAAAATGTTGTTCCATTAGTAAGTGATTACATATCTGTCTCTAATTAGTGGCGTGGCATATAATTTGTGCTCTGTGCTTTCCATTTCATGAAAAATTGCATTTGCAACCTATCACATATTTGCTAAATAATTTCTTTAAGCTAGAAATCTAAATGGATGCATTATTCTTTAAATACCACTTAAAGTTAGGTGAAAGATTAGAAAGAGAATGGCTTCCTTAACAAGCTTAACTGAGCCATACAGGACAATAAAACCTCATGTGTCAGAATGTACAGCTATTGAAACTTGGGGTTTAAAAAGATGGGATTAATTGTAAAGCTGTTGTTATTTGCAATATTTAGATATTACACTTCTTATATTTAAGAGGGCTTTTAAGTCTCTGACTTTTACTGTATATCCTCTTATGTCAAATCAATCAGAATTCATGCTTGAGTATTAGCAATTTAATTATTGCTATAAAACCTTAATTTTGACACTGTTTATCTTTTGAAGTAAATACAGAATAGTAATAGCATTTTACTGAACTGAATGATCTGACAAGGCATAGCAGTTGTACTACAGTGGAAGAAAAATGGTTCTGCTAGGAATAATTGTTAGACCTCAGTATCAAGACAGCATTAGTGATGAACAAGAACAGTTGTTAGACTCAATTTGTCTCTTGTAGTTATTCAGAAACTGCAGCTGATAAAAATCACTGCAGAAACAAATATGTAAGACTTAAACCTGATCAAGTGTTTGCTTTCATTCACTTCTAAAGGATTCTTCCTTTGAGAAAGAGGATTCAGCAATAATACCTAACACTAGTAAAAACATATTCTAGAGAGTTTTTTAAACATTAATGAGAAGACTCAATCATAGTCCATGAATACCTAAAGAATGTATCTGTCCTTGTTAAACATTAGGCATTAAACAATCAAATGTATCTTTTTAACTGTAGGAAATTTCCTGCTGATTGCAAATAGGAAGTGTTCAAAACTTCAAGTTCTGGCATTAATCTCAGTGCACACATTTTTCCAGTAGCAAATGCAAAGCCTGGAATGAATCAGAACTAAGCCAAATTGTGTTGCCTTGCAGTAGGAGCATGCACACAAGTTATTGATACAGCTCATATGACACACGTTATGCCATGATGACTTCATTATGTGCTGGAGCCTCTGGAGATCTCAGTTCTTTGAAATTTCAATATTTCAGTGGGTAGGTATGATGAGCAAAGCAGAGCCAAAGAAACAAATCCGTATTTTTTTTTTGGCAAAGGAGCACTTTACAAATTTGCCATTCAAAGTATGTGTATGCTACACTCAGTGCAACTGAACCTTGGTATCTGTCAGTGACACTCTCCTAGTGTTAAATAATAACTCAGATGGGCTTTTCTAATCTCAGCTCATGATCCTTCTATTCTCTATATTTAAACCTGTCATCATGTGTCATCTAGAAGAACTGGTTTAGGGCACTTGGATTCAGTTGTCTCCCTTAGAAACTGATGGGCAGAAATCTGCTAGTGCACTACAAAAGATTAAACTTCTGGAAGGAATTTGTCTAAATGGTGTTGAAAACTAGGGAATAAGGAATGGATGGTAACAATTGCACAAACATGTAGCCCTCCAGTGCAGTCCCTAGCTTCCTTCTTCTCCTAACTTCTTGTTAGGCTCGTATGTACGATTGTCCCCTGTGGCAGTCTGGTTCTCTCCCCATGATCTGCAAGAGGCTTCTGTTTCCTGTAGCTTTTAAAATATGAGAATTGATCTATAATAAAACATTAGCCAGAGTGCTCTAAACCTGTATGTACCAGTTGGCTTAGAGATGTTGCTTCATGTTCAGAGGATGGCAGTGATTTTAGTTGTTGGCTCTGCAGGCAGAGTTATCTGGTCTGTGCAGGTCGCAGAGCATCAGTAAGGGAATTCCCTGCAGAGGAGCAGAGGGAATATAAATAAACATTCCAGAGGTAATTTGGTTATATCATGTCATCCAGAGTGTGATGGACATGGATATAGTCTGCAAGATTTTGTAGGAGACATCGCTGCTAAGAATATGATCTAAAATGTTACATTTTATACTTGCTAATTTTAGTTGCCAAGATGAATCTGAGAGACATAAAGCATTAATTATTAATTATTGTTGTTGTTGGTAAAAATAAACCTATCATTAAGGCTCTGAGAGTTTTTCCAACATCAACAAATTTGCCATTTGATTTATTAATGGATATAAATATTTTTCTTTTATTTTTCCCTCTGGTCAGAATCTCAACTTATTTAATATTTGCCCCTCCCATCACAAAAAGCTTGAGTAAATGTATCAGCCTTGCACTCTTTTCTCAATGTCAGCACATTGAGATCTGCCACCTCTCCTTCAGAAACAGAGTGAAGACCTGTTCAGCTATACTAAGACTGTTTTCTCTCCATTAATGAGGATTTTGACTGCAGAAATGTTGATTGGTACATAGAAGTAGTGGATGTTATGAAGGCTGGATGTGAAACTCTGACAGATAAAATGGAGCAAAAAATATGCTCTGTTTTCACCCAGCAGTGAGGGTAGAGTCACCTACAGGCAAAAGCTGTACCAGAAGCAGTAGTGCTGTGAAGGGGACAAACTTTGCTCTTATTGATTACAGTCACACATGAGCGGAACCAAAGAATTTTATTTTTTTTTTGCATTAGCAGAGGCTTCCGACTGGTCTGGAAGTGTCACCCACTGAGCACTCCACATGTAGAGCAGATTAGAGTGGTTAAATATTTAGGCCTCAAAAGCTGATATACCAATGAAACACATAGCAGAGAAGAAAGGTCACAACTTCCACTCTATAAACTTATGCGTGCAAATAACGGTATTGTGATAAAAACCAACATTTTGTAATTCAGGGGCTTCTACACAGGCCTTTCCCACTTTCAAATAAAGACAGCTTACAGGATACCATCTTTACCTTCTGATCATGTAGGATTTTTCAGCATTTCAATTTCACTATTGAACAATTTTGTGATGACAGTAAAGCACAGGAACTCATAAGAAAGAGAGGCAGCATCCAACTACAGTACTCAAATCTAACGGCTCTGGCCAGCTGGGCATTTCTTACAGAGGAGCCCACCATGTTCATGGACTGTTGGAGGGTTTGTCTGTTGCTCCAGTTGGAATCTGACAGAAAACACCTCTTTAGGGATTTACAAATTGAAAGTTAGGAATGACAAGTTAGAAGGCCACAGGTGTGGTCACAATGAGTTGAGTGCATTTCTTACTTTCCCTAAGATACTCCTTGCTCTTAGATGTTCTCTGATTTTAGTGCATTCCACATGGGTAGCTCTGTGCCAGATAAAAATTCATCTCTTCCCGCTAAGGCACTATTTTTTTTCTGCTGATAGTCTTTTAGTACATATTGTTTTAGATGAGAACTGTTTGCATCCCATATACATGAAATTTTTAATACAAGACTCAGTGAGACATAAAGCCAGAGGTTAATCATGTGGTTAGCCATGCGGTTAATGACTTAAAATAAATGAATAGATTATATTTCCTTTAAAAGGCTACTAATGAATTCTTTAATAAGATATAATTTGTATATAATAAAATGCCTGGGCTCATTCAATGATAATTTTGCTACTTAGGAACAATTTGAAGTCACACACACTCAAAACAACACAGAAGCATTTACTTTCCATCTGAAGCTGTATGGTAAACATCTATGTTTCTTTGAGCTTTATGGGACATGTTGCATTTTGCTTAATATTTTTATGGTTATTTACCTGTCAAAATAACAGAATCTAATTGGAACAGAGCTCAAAGCATTTCAGAAAAAGAATGTTTATATACGCTAATGACCTCTAATTAGGAAGAAAAATACTAGAAACTAAGATAATGTATTACTAGCAGTACAGTTGCTGTGTCTTTAGTTGTATGCAGCACCTTCCAGGCCACAGAGAGTTTGAGCAGAGAAGAGCTGACCAACATGCTTAGTAGACAAGACAGCCACCCATTCCTCTCCTCTTGAGCACCAAGGAAAAATCCTTCTTGTGAAAACAGAACTGTGGTACTTCAGCCTCTGGAGAGAAGGGTCACAGTAAAATTATTTTATTTCCTAGTTAGTTTCCTAGTATGAAAAATGTAGGTAACTGGTGCTACATTGACAATTGGACTTGATCATCTCAGAGATCCAACTGTACCAATTCTATGATTTTATAATTATTGGGCAGGAGTATGTGTATAATGTCTTTCACTGGCTGTCGGAGAGGAGAGAGAATTTTTCAGCCAGACTGTCTTGTTAGGAGCCAAGCACCACTTTACATTGCCCCTGCTCTGGAGCATGGTCCTAATTTTAAAGGTTGCATTTTCCATTCTTATCAACTTCTTGCAAGGAGTGTTCATAGTGACTGGAGATTTCTCTTTCAGACCTGCATGTGGAAAAAATAACCTGTTTTCAAATTAAGACTAAGAAAGAAAAAATATCATTGCATATTCTCTGATTTCGTCAGCTGTGGTTTCTTCTTTTCTTCCTTCAGTTCTTTTATCTTCTTTCTTCATTAATTGCTTGCCTTACTTTTATGATTTGTGAATGCTTTTGGTCTGGCTTTTCTCATCCATTCTGTTGTTTCATGCCAGTTTTTTGTCATCCGACATTATGATCAAAGCCAATATTTGGAATTCATGGAGTTCTACACAGGGCTTCTCCATTTCCAAATAGAAAGACAGCTTAAAGGGTACCAGCTTTACCTTCTGATCATATAGGTTTTCTTCAGTATTTGTATTTCACTGGAGAAAATTCTTCTGATGGTAGCAAGGAACTGAAACTCATAAGAGAAGTAGCATCCAACTACAGTATTCAAGTCTTAATGGCGCTGGCCAACTGGGCATGTTTTGTTCCAGATCATTTCTTATAGAGGAGCTCATCACATTCCTGGACTGTTGGAGACTCCAAACTGGACAATGACAGAAGCAATTTCCTTAAGGATTTACATATTAGAAGAAGGAAAGTTCCTTCTCTGTTCTATTTCCACCCCCTTTTTCTGCCTCTCTTTATTTTTCTTAGTTAAGAGGCAGAGATCTTCCTGTTCACTTTGTCCCTCTGCATTTCTTGTCCAATTTTTCACTCAACTGTCAATCTTCTCAACAGATAATCTCTTTAGAGTAATGGCTATCCTCTTCTGTTGTTGCCTTCAAATTATCAAATTCCCTTTCTCAGTGAGGATAAGTTGAACATTTCAAGCTTGGTTATAAAAACTGAATGCAGTAGCTCTGCCTCATAGATAGAAAAATGAGAAATAAAGGGTGGTTATGAGATGTGATAGCTCAGTAAGACTCTTATGATGTGCCAGTGGGACATAGATTGTGTACAAGGAGTTAGTTCTCCATTGCAGTGCTTCTCACAAGAAATGTTTTGTTCTTCTTTCTGTTATTGAGATATAGTTTAAAAGGCTGTGGGGGCAGAGATTATAGCACTATTTATGCTTAATATAGAATTGTATCATTGTGCAACAGTGTCATATATAGTAGATTTTGCAAATTGTGGAATGAATTAAGGAGGCTTCCACTCAAAATTAACTAGCCCTGGCTAGGGGATATGTCCTAAGCCAGACAGCAATTAATGCATCACTGACACTCCTGCAGCTCCATGGCACAGAGTAGGACTGAGAAACTGCCTCATGCACAGGTACAACATAACCTAATGATGTAAGAGCATGTTCTGAAGTCCCTTCAGGAAAACATCCATTCTGGCATGTGACTGTCCTGTTCCTGTGTGGCTTTATGCTATTATGGGAAATCACACTATATAGCATTTATTTCTTTAGGAAGCTGACCATCACTGTCTCCCTTGCTGTACTTGTATCTTCAAGTACTCTGTTACATTATAAAGTAGGCCAGATATTCTTCACTTAATTTGTGGCCAATACTACCTTCTAAAAATCAAATCTACTTTTACAAAATTGTGGGGTTTTTTTAACCTGTTAACAGAATAAAACTTTTTAAAGAGACAAAACTTAACTCAGTAAATAAAGAAAGAGATTGTTTATTAAACACCCACTTTCTAGGCTGATCTTAGGCCTGTTTTTATCTCTGTGTTATCAGAGATTGAGAACATTAGATTGATGCTCAGAACATGATGTCATTTCCATGTTTGTCTGCCTACCTTTTAAAATCAATGTTAAACTATGGGCTGGTTGAAGAATATTGAACAGGATTGGATGTTAACTTATACCTGCAGCCAGTAAAGCCTTGCAAAATGTGAAAAGTGTAACAGCAGAACTACTTGAAAACCATCACAATCAGCACACATCTGTGTGAATCACTAGGTAAAGTGAAAAATGGTGAAAATCAGTCCTGAAGTATTATTCCTGAAGTATTACTCCTTTGCATTCCTTTCAAAATGTAAACAGGCCATAAAGTCTCTGCTGACTAGTTAAGCAGTTAGTTTACAATTGATTTTTTTGAAGAGTTCAGCACAAAGTAGCTTGAATACACTAGCAAATATATCCTTCTTCATTTCTTCTAGCTGCTTGTCAAGGAGTAATAGAATAGGTGCTGTTTCCTTAGTTTCTGTAATTCCAAATATGGGATTTACTCCCTCCCAGGTCTCATTTAGGGGCAGATTTTCCATACAGTGCTTTCTAAGTTGCACAATACCCCCAGATTATAATGGGGGCTGTGTAGCATGAAATCCTGCAGAGCTTTGAAATTTAACTTAAAAAGCCTGCAGTGCTTTGGAAATAATGGCTATTTATTTAGCAATGTGTTGGAACAAGAGTGGCAAAAGGCCCAGGATTTTCACAAATATTGCTGGGACAGGATTAAGGTATTCCAGATAGGACCCATTCAAGAACACCATTTTGCATTGACTATAGCTGCCAAAATAACAGGATATCATACATTTGCTATACTTTTGCAAACTTTTACAAATGAGGTCATAAAAACCTAACAGTGGCAGATCCAACACAGAAGCAAAATTTGTATTTTCATTGTATTAACTTGCTTTCCTGTGGGATAGTCTTCTTTGCAATGCATATAGCAATCCTTTTTGTTTTTTAATTCTTTTTAAGCCATCTTTTCTAATGGGACAGTTTTCTGTATCCTGAGTTATAGTGGATTTGAAATTGGAAGATCTAAGCATTTGTACAAAGTTATAGTAAGCAGGACATTGAATC
Source organism: Molothrus ater (assembly GCF_012460135.2). Lineage (NCBI taxonomy): Eukaryota > Metazoa > Chordata > Aves > Passeriformes > Icteridae > Molothrus > Molothrus ater. The sequence continues at coordinate 96,511,590 of NC_050480.2, read as the reverse complement.
AACAGAATGTGATAGTCAATAGCATCAACAACTGAATCAGACCATAATTCTTCAGTGAATACGTGCCCTACCAAAGCTCTGGGACCTGTGCAAAAATTCCATTTAAGATAGGTCATTTGTTGTAATGCTTGTGGCAAGGTTAAAAAAGCTAAAGTAACCATTATCACACAGCTATGTGAACCAATTAGTTGTTAAGTCATTGTTCCTGAGTAATTCACAGCCCACATGCTTAACACCGTTATGAAAATTCCAGTAATTCACAGTCCACATATTTAAAACCCTTCTGAAAATTTTGCACATTTCTTTCAAAAGGGTAAATATTTCGTATTTCCATTATTCTTCAAAAAAAAAAAAATTAAAATATTGTATCATTGTTTTAGATTCTTAGGGATTATTCAGTGAATCTCTTGAAAATACAGAATTCCAGAGCAGTTTGGAATAAATTCTAAAAAACAAAAACTCCATTAAATCCTATGGAATTTTCTTTGTGAATGTATATGTGTGTACATGTGTACTGGTGTATGCTGATATGTGTAGGGTTTTCCAAATAGGAATCTGTCATATAATATTTTTTAAATGCACAACTTTGTTTAGTTACAATGGGATGTACAAGTGTGTATGAGAGTAGAATACAATTCATTAGTGACAAGATCAAACAGGCACAGAACCCTGAAATCAAAATGCAACATTGATGCATTTCCAATATGAGCGAGTTATGTAAACAAAGATAATGTGCCAGATACATATAACCAATTCACAAAAATGTCTGAAAACAGCAATATGGGGAATCTACTATTCAATCAAAAGGTAATATGCTTTATTTTATTTTTTTCCTTTATTTGAAGATATGTTTGAAAATAATTAAAATGGCAATTTTCTTTGTAATCAAAGCAAAAAAAATTGTTTAATATTGCAATATTGTAATGCATATGAATTCTTAATATTATTTATATCTCTCTTCAGTCTCATATGAGATTGGTATCAACCAAATAGAAGAATTCAATTAATAATAAGCCTTTTTCAGTTCAGAAATATTTTAAAGTTAAAAATAATGTTTAGACTTTTAAAGAGGGTGACAGCGGCAGGTGAACTTTTTACTCGAACAGCACACTTGATATCTTTCTACATATTTGACACCTGGTTCTATACATCATATGTTTTCCTGTATCATTTGTCTCACATTCATGAAATTTTAGTTTTTGTTAGAAGTATCAGCAATTTTTATGGCTATAAGAAACTGTGAACATGTTACAGATCTGTGGGCAAGCAGATTGAATTGATCTTATTTTGCACAGTGATGCAGTTTCTTTTCAGTGATTTGAGAATCGAGTCATGTCTTACGTTAAGTAGTCATGATATTATATCCAGATGAATTTATTACTCTTTATATTAATTTTTTCTTTGAGCAATCACAATACTGACAAGGCTGCCATATTCACATTTTCAAGCAACTAGTGGGGCTGATTTGCCTAAAGGCTCCCAGGGGACAGTGGGTGTTCCAATCCTTTCACAAAAAGAAATGACAAGTTGGGCTCTCTTAAGTGACTGTGCCACTTTCTTTATGCTTCTAGATTCCTCCATCTCAGCAGGAGAAACATTAGTATAGATTTGCATTCTACTATTGAACTGATTTGAGTTTGCAGCTTTTCTATTACTGCTCTTACCATGTATACGCACCAGTTCTTGTAACATGGAGGACTTTAGCCGGGTTTTCATTGCCTTATCTGTCTTTAGGATAGAAAGAATTTATTTATTTAATAATCTAACTAGAGAGTTTAGTATGGTGTTTATCATTTAACTTGGGTTTTCTTATAAGAGAGTGTTCATAACTTACTCATTTCTTGTAAATACTAATATTCAAGCACACTAGTCATGAAATCCACTTACATTGTGGCAGCTTAACTTATAGTAGCAAAAGATACCACAGATGCAACGACAAGGGGCTTTAAAATTGTTTGTATTTTAAGTATTAGGCACATTCCACGGGGCACATCCCCAATGATATGTGTGAAATATCATTCAAACTTCAGTAGTCTAGACTAAATGAAGTTAGTGAGAATTCTGTGCCAACTCTAATAACTTCATGACTTTATCCCTTCTGGAAGGATTAAGTCCAGACACTTTTAATTATTTTTTTAAAGAATATATTTTTTAATATCTTATGACTTCCAGGGAACGATGTCAGACTTGCTTCAAAATGTTCCCCTCTATGGAGTTGAACTGCTCAGTATTTTGCTTGCCTCCAAACCCATGTATGATACAGAAACCAGATATTCCCCCAAGCACCAGCTCTGAAGGGCTCATCCTCTTCTGTGTTCTGAGAGCACACCAATTCTACAGTGACAGAGCAAACCTCTCAACAAAAAAAAAAGAAAAGCACTGCTTTTTTTTTCCTCCCTTGAAGCTATGCTCTTGCTAAAGGGATAAATTCAAAGTTTCCCACTGTCAAGTTTTCTACTACAGGTAGTCATGTTAAAATATAGTTAGGAGTCTCCTGCTTTTCTGAAACCAGTGGAAGGTAAAACTTAGGGCTAATTTATACAAAGCAGCATCTGTGGAATTCAAATGCTAACTTGAGATAATTTAAATTTTTTAAACTGTTTTTCTCTTCTGATCTTGTGTGAAACCAAACTGCCTGTCAGTAACACCTTCTTAAACGAGGATTATAACATGCCAAGCATTTATACATGGAAGTGTTGATATTAATTATCTTTCCGTAACAGGAATGTGCTGTTGGCTGACTGTAATAGGATTTAATCATATTTAGAGAGTTTTCAGTCTTACCTAAATACACATCAGCTGCACTCCTTCAGCAGCAGCTAGGCTGGTCCTTGGTCAAGGATTTGTACACAACCACTGGCCCCAGTGATGGAGTGCTGCATCCAGGGGTGCCTTGGGATTGGTGCACAGCACTGCTCCCTGGCACGTGGAGGAACTAAACGTACAAATCTCATTTTTCACACCAGCTGCTCTGTGTGCTCATCAGTGTTGTTTTCTAACACTGGTTTCTGTACACACTTTGTGACAAAATATGACCGTTAAAATGGTACATTTGACATACATGATGGATTTGTTTGGATTCTTAATCTCAGTGTCAAGTTTCATTTAAATGAAAAAGAAATCAAGGTGATAAAGCTGTTGACATTCAGATTATTTCTAAATTTTTACCATTACTGTCTTTCTCTTGTGATGATATACACTGAGATAAAGAACTATACTTTTAAAATTTGAACTTTCACAGTTTTGTTTCAAGCCAGAGCTTTTATAGATTTCCAATCACATAAATAGTTAAGAAGCATCATTTAATTTGCAGAAAGATAAATCTTGGCTACAGCCTATACAATTAAGCAAATGAAAGCTGTTAGCCTTGTTTAGCCTTATTTTCATATATTACATAGCATTAAAGGCAACATTTTTTCATTTTTGTACAGTCTCATACCCATTCCAAGGTTGTAGGCAAGATTATAGCAGATTTTGAAAATTTTGTAATGGATTTATTACATTTAATGACCATGCAATATATGGTTCCTCAGCCTTGGCTGACATTTTGAAATTAGGCTTCCAGCAGTGAAATCTTGTCAGGGATGGGTTTTAGATTACCCAAGCTTTCAGGATTAGAGCTTTTCATACATAACGTCAAGTACAATCGTCTGTTTAATGCTAAATGAGCATACCATTGTTAATGCAGTAGCAGCACAGAGAATAGACTCTGGAGAATCTAAGTTCTTTCTGACTCTGAACTTTATTATGAACCTTACTCACAGTTTTGTTCTTGAATGTGTGAAGACATTGGGGAAAGATCCCTGTAGAGATTTTAAAGGCATATTTTAAACTGGTTTTGTGTACATTACATTCGAACAAGTTATCTGAGTTATCAAAAACCCAAAATATTATTTTTATTTAGATTTCTGCCAGATTGTTTGCCATGTATAAATATCCCCTTTATACAGTAGAAATATAGTTGTACCTAAGTGAACTCAAACTATTATATTCTTAAAAAAAAATTACATCTTAATAGTTCTGTCTTGCATAAGAATTTAAAATTATGACCAACCTGAAAAATAACTATGTTTTAGAGCAACAGACATACACAAATAAAATGTCATATGCATGATGTTTTCTCATGTTATGCGCATTAATTTGTACTGACTTAATTTAATGACTGTCTAAAATCCCATATCTTTTGTAACTATAAAGCAGTGGTTGAGCCAGCTATGTTATTTCAGGCCCAGATCGGCAGCAAGAATTTAGGTGTTAATTCAGTAATATGGAAGTTCTTAGTCAGAAAAGCCATAGAAGCTAATGCCATCTGTGCCCTTATGTAAGATGGCTAGGCTCCACTGCTCAAAGTGAATAAATTGTTGGGAGTCCTGAAAAAGTGTGTGCACAGATATCAGTGTGCTGAGTCAGCAATGTCTAAACTGGAAAATGAGGAAGCATTGAGGAGAGGTTTGCAGGTCACCACTGCAAGCTTAGCACTTCTACTTGCTCTAAAATCACAGAGAGCCCTTTCCAAGTTCAGGTCAGCCCTCCCACTTTGTGGGGGGAGCAAGACACACATGTTTATTTCTCTCCCTGGCTCTCATCTTGCCTTGTCACAACTGTGTGCAAGTCTTGAGTTCTAATTAGACAAAACATGATTTTTCAACCTAACCATTCATCTTTAATTTAATTGGTAACTCCACCAATCCACCAATAATTTATTATCTTTATTTTTTAATTGATTAATTCCCCAGTACAGTAGAAAATAATTGATGGTTTAAGTATTTTGCTACTGTTTAATATTTCTTATTTTGAAGGTAAATATCCTCAGAATCTATCACTGGGAGACTGTTATCCTGTGACAACATTTTAATCCAGTGAAATCTTTTAATTGCCTTGACTCGTTCTGTTTGATCTCACCAACTACTAACCACTGTAAATATTCTTTTTCTGCTTTTTGCACCTTTTGGTGACAACATATTTTCAGCAATACACATCTACTTTTGTATGTTTGATCACTATTCTTTAAAATGGAGCATTTTTTGTGCTGTGAGTGCCTCATGAGGCAAGACCACAAGGCACTGAGCCAAGTAGATTATTGGAATTACCAGGCTAAATTCCATTGACTTTGCCAGCATTGGGCTAATTTCTGTAGTGTCAAACTTGGGATATATCATTTCATCTGACAAAGAATATCCCATCAGTCTACATACTTTGCTTTTGATTTAACAATTTTAGGTTAGTAACTAAATGTGGCTGCTCATGCTGGGTTTTTAGGGGGTTTTTTGGGTCTTTTTCTGAAATGGTACAGTTCTGTATCATCAGAGTTAAAATGGCCAGAAGGCTATGTCTAGCACCCCTCGTAGCACCATTTCAATATGATCTTCTCAGCCCAGTGTGGTATTATTTCAGTAGCATAAGACCAATCTCAAAGCCAAGATTACAGGAATAAGTAAAAGGGACATTTTTCTCCAGTCCTCCCTTTCTCCTGTCCTGTAGTGACCAGGGCTCAAGGTGGGACCATAGCAGCCCTGTTTCTGATACACCAATTCAAAGAATGTTCCAACAGCCATGTGTAGACCAGCACCAAACTCATTGCAGGGAAAAGACTTCTGTGTGTGTGCACCTGTTGCATCTGTTCCTGAATTGTGCTCTACACTATTAGCACACATGAAGACTCATCCTGGAACATCTGAGATTTACTAACTGCAGGCATAATAAAGTAAAGGCTACTAAATATGCACAAAAGTCTACTGACCAGCAGAATTAAATCACAGCACTAGAGTTTCCACTTATGTGGAATAAGCTCACTCCACTGACTTCAAAACAGATACATAGGCTGAGGCCAGAATGGTCTGTGGTTCTTAAAGCAAGATAGAGTCCTGAAACAGAGAGAAGACACACGCTAGTTTTCCACCTTTTGTGAAAGAATGTGGGGAAATGTTTACAAAGTGTCTAATTTCATAAGGATGTAGAGAGCATGCATTGTCAGGGTACTGGTCACTAGACTTCTGTGAATATTTAGTAGCCTTTATTTTATTATGCATGTAATTAGTAAATCTCAGATGTTCCAGGATGGGTCTTCATGTATCAACCATAAGATTAAACCACTGGTCATATTTTGAAAATATAGTGACAAGCAGAGCAGCAGAAGTGTGCAGGTACAAATAGCATGCAATTCATTAATGTGTAGGGCCATTCTTGTCTCTTATTTTGAGTGTGAATTTTGAACAAATGATAGTACATTTTATGGTAATTATTGACTTTTTGGTGCCTCAGTAGTGATGGAAACTGCAGAGTTAAAGCCTTGGAGAGGGCAGCTAACCTATTCGGAAAATATATTTTAATGTCTTTAAAAACTTAAAATATATATATTAAAGGCTGTGATAATTTTTGAACAGAAGGTCTTTAGGGTCTCAACACAGACTTTTCTGGATCAGAATTCATCCCATTACTGGAAATTTGTATTAGTACAAAATTAATCAGAAATGAACAACGAACTCCAGCTCATTCCATCTCCCTTTCTTTGCTGCAGTCTCAGATATCTGAAGAAAAATGTTTTTCCTACCTCCTTTGGAGAGAGCTAACAAGTTCCCTGCCAAGGTGAGCTAGCAAGACTTGGTTAGTATCTCTGATAGTCTCCCAGGAGTCACAGCAGAATGAAACAGTCACCCTCTTCCAATTAACAAGAAAAGTTGCAATTAACAAGAAAAGTTGCACTAAAAATTTGTTTTAATTCATTAAAGTTCATGAGAGAAAAGTAAAACTAGAAAACCCTCTTATAGGTAGCACAGTATTATATCTCCTCTTTTATATTTCTGCATTGATTTCAAGTTTTCCTGCACTCTCAGTTGATCAGTAAAAGTATCAATCATGGTGTTCTTTGAGGTTTCCAATATCCTTTCCAGTTATAAAATTAATGAAGATTAAACATTCTGACATTTAAAGGGGGAAACTCTGAAAGGATCTGTTTCTCAAAATCAAAATTATTCAGTTACCACCAGAACATTTTCCATAAATGTCAAGTTTATTCTAAAATATCTTTAAGACAAGCCTGAGCATAAACTACTGAAATTGTAAGACAAGTATTGCTTTACTGCAAATCTGTGCAGCCGTTTATGACTAAATCAGATCAATGGCAACATGTTCCTTTCAGGACAGTCTCCAGTATCTTCTACATGTCTTAAAAGCTTTACTAAGTCTCCAGCAATTGATTAAGCTTCCACTCCTGCGTTTATTTGCATTCATACCTTCTAGCATACAGGCTAACACAATAATGGAGAGAAGTTATTAATTTTTACCTGACTAACTGAGAAAAATGGAAGACCTGAACACAGCAAAGTCACAGCCACATACCATAATATTTCAGAATGGACTTGTGCAATGACAGTTGTCATTATCCACCTCTGTATAGGCAGCAAGATTTCTCAGTTTGTCTAATTCAGCATTACAATGGCGGGATTTCTTTTCCATCCTATCAAGCACATTTAGAACATGATGCAACAGGTGTGACTTTAGTACATTGCTAGTTTCATTCACTCAGCTTTTGTCCCCACCTTCATCCTTTGTCAAGTCAAACAGGAAACTAGTTTAATGTCCTGTCCTGATGAGAGGAGGCACCATACAAAGGCTTGTGGAAACACCTTTTTAGTGATTTACAGATTTATTGCTAGTATGTATCCTGCTACTCTGCTGCAATAAAGTACCTCTTCATGTTTCACTCCGAAAATACCCATTTTCAGTCTTCCCCACTGAGAAAGACCCAGGTGTGAAATATTCCCTGAAGACACCTAGCTGCAGGCTGAGGATAAGGCCACAATGCTGGCAGAGGAAGTGCACTTTGTCTGAGAGCCTGTCCCACAGAGCCTCCGGAGAATAGAGAGCCTCCTCACACCCAAATGCAATAAAATTCCCCATTCTAACACTAGAGTACCTAGGAAAACTGGCTTTTTAAAGCTACTGGCTAAGTCTGCTGGTAAATGAAGTTTGGAAACTCCTCCCTGTTATGCCTGAATCGTTAGTGGTGTCCTGTTTTAAGGGAAGAATGCATAGCAAGCTATTGGTTCTCTATCAGCTACACTCGATTACACTCTATCAACTGCTGGCAATTTTTTTTATAGCCACTCTCTCTCAATTTTCTCTTTGACTGACTGGCAAAGAAGACTTATTGCAACAGAGGCATATTGAGGCTTGCAGAGTAAACTGCGTAGCAAATCTCTCTGAACAAACACCAGGCACTGACAATTTCTTGAAGCCTTAAGGTTGTTTTTTTCTTCAAAATTAATTTATTATACATTATATAGCTTAATTATGAGATCCCACTATCAGCTTGGCTGTGTTTTTTTTCATATACCAAACTCATCCTTTCCAAAGTAGAGGATGACAGTTTATTTTCACATACTTACAGACTAATGACAGCGACTCAGAGAGAAACATCTGCCAATACTGGGAATATTGTGTTCTCTCTCATACCTACAGCTCCCTGCTTATAAAAGTCTTTGTCCTTATCTTGACAATATTGTACAAGCTTTTCCATTTCAAGAATCAGACTTGCAGTTTTCTCTCTGCTTGCTCACACATGCCGTGCAAGTAATATCCTTCGTATCTCTGTCATTACAAAAATTCACATCAGTCACATAAGTAACATAAAAGTAAAAAATTGTACACTCTTTTAAAAATTAAGATGTAAAAAGATCTTCCAGGCTGGTCTTACTAGCTCAGGTTTCATCTATTGACAGAAAAGTAAGCTTCATAGCTCACTACTTATAAAATCTGAAGAGTGAATGTGAATTTTCTCAGAGGGAGAGAGGCAGCAAAATTTTTGTTCTTTACACTTGCAAAAGACATAATCAGTTAATATTTTAAGGACTTGATCATAGCTGCCCCTGAAGTTCTGTAATATTAATGTCTGTTAATGTCTTAGAGTCATCAGTTGAATGGTGGGACTAACTGAAGGACCTTACAGCACAAACCCCAAAATTTAACATGTGAAATATTATTTATCCTTCTTTTACAGGTCTGAACACTATTCCCCCACCTTCTTTATAGAAAGTAAAACAAGAGGTTTCTACCCGTTCACACATGCTTGGCTAAGTTGCTGTGCAGAGAGTATGATATGATGCATTGATTTTTTTCTCTTCTCATTCACCCATTTATCTTATAGAATATGATTTACATCATTTCCTGAAGACCTCATTACAAAATGTTGTAAGACTGTTGTATTAAAAAACCCAACTGATCAATAAGGAAACTTATTTTTTTGAACATTTTAAAGAAATAAGCCATACTCGTATTACATTTTTAAGACCAAGAAGGTCTTTAAGTATTTAATTAAAATTCCATATCACTAGAGTTCGACAAGGACAGCTTTTGGAAAAACCATTAAAATCGGATTCTTATATTTGCATAGATTTGTCAATTAAACTGCTCAAATAGAGTAAGAAGCAACTTAACCTCAAAACTGTCTTATTAATTGATTAGACAAAAGTCCATTTATATCTGTGAAGTTTTCTACTACCTTATGCAAGTTCTCTAACTGTGAAGCAAGGTCAGGGCTCCATAATGCTTTCTTGCTGGTTTTGATCAATGTAAGCACATCACATATATTAGCATTTAAGCCACAAGGCAAGGCAGACAACCACAACCAGATGAACAGAAGTGTCCTAAATTCCTACCTAAGCAGCAAAATTATCATAATAATTGAAAGATGTTTAATATGGCACGATCCCAGAATGACAGAATCACAGAATACACTGAGTTGGAAGGGACCCACAAAGATCATTGACTCCAGCTTCTGGCCTTGCACATGGCCACCCCCAGGCGTCACACCACACCCAACAGGCTTGGCCCTCTGGCTGCCAGGGCACTGATGACTCATGTTCAATTTGCCATGCCCAAGACCATTGTCCAAATGCATCTTGAACTCTGTCAGGCTGGTGCTGTGACCACTTCCCTGGGGAGCCTGTTCAGTGCCCAGCCACCCTCTGGGTGAAGAACCTTTCTTTAAAATCCAACATAAACCTCTCCTGATAAGACTTCTGGCCATTCCCTTGGGTCCTGTCACTGGCCACCAGAAAGAAGAGATCAGTGCCTGCCCCTCCTCTTCCCCTCAGCTGTAACTGCGATGAGGTCTCCTCTCAGTCTCCTCTTCTCCAGGCTGAACAGACCAAGTGACCTCAGTCACTCCTCATGTAGCCTCCTCATGGCCCTTCACCATCTTCATTGACCTCCTTTGGACACTCTTTAATAGCTTAATGTCTTTCTTATGCTGTGGCACCCAAAACTGCTCCCAGCACTCGAGGTGAGGCTGCCCCAGTGCAGAGCAGAGTGGGACAATCCCCTCCCTTGCCCAGCTGGTGTTGCTGTGCCTGATGCCCCCAGGACAGGGTTGGCTCTCCTGGCTGCTAGGGCAGTGCTGGCTGATGTTCAACTTGCCATTGACCAAGACTCCCAGGTCTATTTTGGTGGCACAACTTTCCAGCATCTCATTCCCCAGTCTGTCCATATATCCAGGGTTGCCCCAGCCCGGGTGCAGAATCTGGCACTTTCCCTTGTTGAATTTCATATGGCTGCTGTCTGCCCAGCCCTCTGATTTGTCAAAGGAGTGGACAGATCTATTTAGTGAGACTGCAGGAGAGACACTCAAGCATTTCAAATGAAAGTGGAGAAGATGATGTGAAGTGGGTGGACCATTAATACAGAATGAGTACCAACCCATTGACTACCTGCAATGGCACCCAGTGCAATGGTGTGTTATCCATCATTCATGAAATCTGGATTCTGGAGAAAAGGCAATAACACACATAGAATGAGTAGGAGCTAGCAGCAGAATGTGCAAACCTTAGGCTTATTGGGTCAGAATTCTGGAATGAGAGGGTATTGTCCTTCTTTAATGATTGCAAGACTTAATTGATTATGGTCACATCAATATGGTAAAAGACAAGGTTTTTTTTGTATAGGACATAAAATTGCAAATACATCTTTCTAGAATGAAGCTTTAGATAAATATACCCTTATACCCTTCTTTTCTTTTTTTTTTTTTTTTTTTCTGTGTCCCTCTCTGATTAAGAATTTGAGATTTCCATTAGGAATTCTAAGGGTGTTTTGTTGATGTTGTTTTTTTATATGACAGAGAAGTATGCCAGGGGCAAATGAGGCTAAAAGGACAATAGAAGAGAAAAGGAGAATGTCAATACTGAACAGTCTGTTCAGAGGAGATTGATAGTTGTAACAAAAATTAAGGAAAGAATATAACAACAATGGTTAAATAAAACCTAGAACGATTAAAGGAAAAATCATTTTTAAAAGAGCAAAAAAATCCCATAAGTTCAATTAAAAAGTTAATGTCGATGTAAAAGGCACATAGAATTATATAAGTGCTTTAAATTGTTGTTAAACCTCTGGGAATATACAACTATCAAAATTGTGCAAAGCCGGACATCAATTTTTATTGTCTTCAAGGCAAGACTGTAGTTTTCTTTATGCAGTGGAGTGTAGAGAATATGAAATTCTAGACATAAGAGATACAAATATGAAGTGAAGCAGCAGTGAAACTGCGTTTGCATACAATAGCCAGTAACAGTAACAATAATAGCCAAGTGACTTTGACCAGTGTATTTTTAATGTTGAGTAAACTATCTTGCCCCTTGTTTGTAATAAATAGGATGTTTTCCACTGCTGTACAGTAAACTTTTGTATCAAATTGTATCAAATACAATTTGAAATGTGAAGTCGCTAGACCAGCAAAACCAACTAATGTAGAAGAGGAAGAAACAATGTTCCTCATTTTTTTCTGTAACAGCCATCTGACACAATCATCATCCATCTGACACAACCATCATCCATCCACCAGGATAAGAAGTGAGTTTGTAGCAAACACAAAGTAACGCTCACACCCTTACACACACACCCTCTAGAAAGAAGGGGATTTACATGCGTAATACAGGAGGGGTTTTCCAAAGGGAAGACCAAATTATTGTTGGTGCTTAGGCATCTAGAGGTGCATCAATGAAAAGTTCAGCCTATAGATGAGACTTGGTCTTCTCATCTCTACTTTGACTTGCTTACTCTCTTGTTTGTTGTGAGCTGCTACTGCTACTGGCCATCCATTTCAAATATAGAGAACAGTTTTCAAACAAGGAGAACACTGCAGAATTTAAGACCATTTTGCATACAACACTTTACATAAGGCTTTAATAGCAGTTCTTCAAATTTTTGTTTGGCACCATATTTTCCATTATTTTGCATTTAAAATTACTTTACTAGTGTTGAACATACAAACAATATTTATTATATTGTCACCTGTACAAACAATATTTATCTTTTAATGTTGATGCTTCTGTTATTGTCTGTGGAATGTAAATGCACATACATGACTATAAGCTTTTTCCTATTAGATGAACTAAATTTTTCCTGCATTCCTTAATTTTTTTGTTTCATTTACGATGACTAAAAAGAATTATTTATCCCTAATATTTTAATAGGAAAGGTGAAAATGCTTTTGCATAATATTCCAGTTTAATTGCTCTGCACTAGTACAGTAGTACATCTTGAATAGTATCAGCAGTTAAGAAGGGCAATAAACTGAAAGAATCCAGACTGTGAGGTTTGCTATATTCCAAATCCCTATTTAATTCTGTAGTAATCTCACACAACAGGGCAGGGATGAAAGAAAGGTCTTGTTTAAAAAATGAGGATCTGCCACATGCATTGCAGACATCCAAAACTGAAAGTTTTAGCTAAAAGTGCTACACTATGAAAAATTGGAGTTATTTAGAAAAATTAAATAGAAGGCTTGGCTGTTTACTTCCAAACACTCCACATAACCATTTTATTGTTGTTCAAAGTGGATCTAAGTGCCACAAAATGAGAACAATATTCCTAAGTCATATTAGCAAAAGTTAAGAAATATATATAGGTATATAAATACAGAGGCATCTAGTGCTTATTCATCAAGAGAAAGGATAAGTACAAAGATGTGCAATGGCCAGAGAAGTTCAAGTAGTAGAAACTTTGAAATTATTACAGCTGTAGTTGATCTATACATGGGTAATACAAAGTCAGGGTAAGGGAAGAAGTACAAATGGTACTATTGATGAATCTGGAAAAACTGAAAAGAATGTAAGTCTTTTACTACAAAAACTATCTATTGTAACTAGTATGTAAGTGAAATATAAATTATTTCCTGACAGCAGGTATCTGGAAGGGGACAAAGCAAGCTATCTGTTTTTATAACATTTTCCATGAAGATACTAGTGATAATTAATAAAAGCATTAGTTTGGATTTTGTTTTAAAATTCTGTAAAATCCTCTGACTTAAAGAAAAGTATGTAGTTCTCATAATTCATTGTCTGGGATTTTCACATTCATCACTGTATCTGTCCTTACAGTACTTTTGGAGGGAAGTATTATTTTTCTCGCTTCGGAAATGCAGGGGAAGAGAGGGGCTATCAGTAATATTTCATATAATAAGTACCTAGGCATGTTTGAGCAAAAAGAAATGATAGAAAACTTCCTGAAAATTTTGGCTTCTAAATTAAGCCTTGAGGCAGTAGGAGAAGCATTAATCAAATGGTTTCAGAAAGATAAAAAATCCATGTTTTGTTACAAGGGTTTCAGAGACTTTGGTTTTGTCTATACATCTGCAATCAATTCAATGAGCCAGGAACTCTTCTCTGGCTCTTGCCATAAAAGCTCTTGCATTCCAGAAGAAGGAAGTTGTATCCATGCAGCCTTTTGGCCTGTGCAGTCCAGTGGAGTGTGATGAGTATCACACAGGGTGGTATTGCTTGTCAGAGACCATGGCAAAGATCATGCCAGCATTCCAGCAGTATGGATAATCACCTGCCAGGTACTGGAACCCATAGCCTATCCCTCCTTAGCTTGTTAGTCTAGTCATGGTCTGCATTTTGGAAATATTGATTGACTTGATTTGTATGCATGTGATGAAGTCTTGAAACTGTAATCAAGTTGGTATATCTAGCAAAGTCACTGCTACAGGAATTTTCCTATGTTCTTTGTAGGAAAAACAAACCAAAACAGACAAAACCCCGAACAAAAAAAAGTCCAAAAGTAAAGTCTAAAATAACAGCACTAAAAAGGCTCCATGCCCCTTCCCAGAGAGTTTTCTAGAATCTGACAAGGTTTTTTTTTTTTATTTTTTTGTTTGCTTATTTCCATCACCTTATTCTCCTAGTGTCTGAACTCAATCAGAACAAGCTACCATATAGGTTATTGTTCTTAATGTGCTGACCCTGCTTGATCCAGGTGTCTCTCAAATTTTGGAAGAGATCTCTTCCTGAAGTACAATATGGATTAGATAGTGCTGCCTCTTCAATATTTGGCCATCAGTTGTGTGCAATCAATTCAATCTTTCCAAAACAACAGTAAGTTTGTTAAATGCTGACTTCACTAATACTTCTCTCTTTGGCAGAATTTGGCAGGTTTCTCGCAAGTCTAGTCCATTAGTTATTCATCTCTTAATTTGCTGAAATTAACTGTCAGATACTGGGATTGTTTCCAAGAGAAGGTCAATGTAGACCTGAAAATCTTTCTTTAAAGCCTTTTCTCCTTGTGTTGGTAGCTGCTTAATTTAAGGAGTGCATAGTGGCCACTGTCATAAATGTTTTTGCCTTTGCACTCAGTGCTATAAAAATCAGTCAAAATATCTTGAAGTCTTGTGTAGAATGTGATGCAAGATTTTGAACCAGAGAATTCTGCTGAGCCTTCAAATTTTTTTTTCATCATAATGTGATAGGAAAAAAAAAGACTGCTAGTATCTCCATTTCCACTTCCATCAGTCCTTTTCTGTAAGGACTTTTCACATGGCCATAACTCTTCATTGGTCTTTTTCCAACTACTTTGTCTATGTGTTTGTCTATGGCATGCTGATTACAAGATGCTGTAACCAACATTGCTCTTGTTATGGAAAAACTCTCTAAAAAAATATAGTCTCAGAATGGTTCCCTTCATCTTTTTCTGTAATTTTTTTAAGTTATGTGTGAGACTCTATAAATGTAAAAACTAAAAATAGTTTTTAAAAATTATTTCTTCATTATAGCCAGGCACTGTCTTATATTAGAAACACCCTTGATAGTAAAGGTGTTTCTAAAATTGTCTGAATTTCCTATTTATTTATGTCACATTTATGAATTTCCCAATTCATATTTCAGTCAGAGAGATACCTATTTTTTGGACTTCAAATCTGTATTTACTAATGTACTGTATTTTTAACATCTCTGCTGTAAATGCACATATTCTGGTCATATATTTGGATATTGACAACTATAGATGGCGTCAAATCTGAGCCACAACCAGTTCTGCTTACAGAGAGTGGATTAGCACTGCAGTTAGACAGTCTGAATGATGGTTCTAGAGGTGCTCAGGTGGTGAAGGTCCATGACCAGCACCCATCAGATACACAGCTTCCTGATAAGGGCTTTCCTGCAGGTGTACAGCAATTCTTTAGCTGGGTGGTTTTGTCAGGAACCTACAGTAACATCTGACTGTGAGAACACTGATCACTGACATTCAATTTAATGCCCAGTGAGGTACAGACAGCAAATGGTTTTGTCTGTGTGTCCTTATAAATGCACAACTTCCCTGATGGGCTTTGGCTAATTCTTCACAGTTGTAACTTTCTCTTTTCCTCAATATTGCCTGATAAAATCCCTCTTTTGCTGCTAACATGCAAACTATGTTGCTATTTTTTATGGCTTCGTGAGACCTCACTTTTCCTGGTGTGAGATCTGGGTCTAAATAAAGCTGTGCTGGCAAACTAGCATCTCTGATGCTATCAGCTATCTTGTCTTTTATTAGTGTCTGTTTTTAACATTATGTTTTTGCAGGGTTCAGCAAGACTGAACTGCAGCAGCTAAAACCTGTTTCTTTTTTTTCCTCCTCTCTTGCTCCTGGAACTCTCCAATAGATTTGGCATTATCTAATCTTTTTTTTTTTTTTTTTTTTTTTTTTTTTGCCTAGCCTATTAATATGAAAATTCCCTTGTATTTTGTTGTATCATTTTCTTTTATTGACTCTCTGGGAAGGGACACATAGGGTCTTCAGCAATGTCACTGATATTGCCAATTATGTTAGCCCCTGATGCTGCTGATGTCTCTAGACAGAGCAAGGCCCTTGCAGTAGCCTTTATCACGCAAACATTTGTAATCTTGGCTTCATTACTGCAAGGAGATGGAGTTGAGTTTCTTTCAGAAGTTTTCTCTTTTTCCTTAATTCACCCTTGCACTGCTGTTGCAAGGTTTCTTTTTCTATATTCCTCCTTCGGATAGCAAGATTCTTTCCACTTCATGTGTCACTGTAGGTGGCCACATATAACAAAGGCACCTTAATGTTTGAGCTTCAGCTGAAAAAATTCTCAAATGTGGACATTCTTCCTGCTTACTGTCTTAATCCTTCTGCAGGTTGGAGTCCTCTCTTCTAAAAAATTGCACAGATCACTGCCCAGCCCATTGTTTCATATGTGGATATAAAGACGCAACTCCTTTCTAGTGGTCAAACTGAAATTTTCCAACCAGACCAAATCTCTTGAGCTGACAGTATGGGCAACAGCTGTGGATCAGGATGAGTTTTGCACTCAAACCCATCTGTACCTGGCAGGAGTTCTAACCCAGGCCCAGCTGTGAGGGTCAGATGAGCCTTGCAAACCTCCCTTCACCAGACTTCAACCCCACAGGCAAAGGGGATGAAATATCTGCCAGTGTTGTGGCTTTGGAATTTCCTATGGTGAACAATCCCCTTGCCAGTACAAAAAGGCACAGAGAGAGCAAAGATCTGGCCCATTCAATTTCAGTTGCCCTAGGAAGATTACTTCTTTGAAATTTATGACCATGTTTTGGCAGATATAATTCCATTAATTCTAGTGGCTTTGTTAATGCATCATAGCACATTTCTCAGATCCTTCACCTCTGGAAAAAGTGATGTATAAATATGCCTGTCATATCAATTTCAAAACAGACTAGAAAATGGGGTTACAACAAGGTGAAACAGTCCAATGGCTGGGATAAACTAAACAAGCGCAAAGCTCGCTTGGTCCTGTTTAATGGAGTTAAGCCACAAGAGGAGTGGGAAGCAGTGCAGCTACTATTCTCAGTTGTTCATTTTTATTAGAAACATATACAGTCCATTTCTTTTTTATTTTTGTAATAATTTCTTTCTGAAGACATCTGTTTCAGTGCCTGAAGCATTCCTTTCCTAAAAACTTGCTTTACAAATTAAATACAAAGAAATATATATTTTTAAAGTAGAAAAATGTGTCAAGAAGTGTGTCTATCACATTCAAGAAAGACCAGGCAATGATTCTTGTATCAAAACTGAGTGTGAAACCCAATATTTCTGTTAACAGAAAATTTAATGTTATCATCAGTTTGTTCTTTTGCTAAAAATAAACAAAACCAAAACAAAAACAAAACAAAACAAAACAAACAAACAAACAAAAAAATCAAACCCAAAGGGAAAAATTAAACAAAGGAAAAAAAAGGACCCAAAGAAACTCAAACCTCCAAATACCTTTGACTGGCTACAAATATGCAATAAGACTATGAGAGATAAATATCATCATCCCTCAATTTCAAGAATGCTATTTATATTTTCAACTCACAAAAGTAAACCAAACCCCAAAATATAAGCACATACAGTTTTTCATTTTAAAAGAGAATTTATAGAATTTTCAGGAAGCTTCTATAAAACAAAACAGCTATAAAAAGCCAAATTTCTTGGCCTGTCTTCCATTACTAGGCTTTGAATCAAGTAATTAAACCCAGTATTTCAGATAGCCATGCAGATTCAAAATAACCTGGTAGATCCTTCATTGACTTCTTACTTTGCCTTTTTATGACTCTGGGCATCTTCCTGAGGCTGTCTACTTCAGTCAGATAGAATAGCAGAAGGCAAAAGGACAATAGAAACAATACATGAAGCTATTTTTACGGTGTCTGAATCGGTCTCTATGGCAACATTTTTTAACCTATTTAGATTTTTTTAAATCTCTGTCTCTCTCCCTTCTTGCATTATTCTGTTGAGTGACAAATACTGATAGAAAGATAAACACAATGTCCACATACAAACACCTGTTGAGTTTGGAAGAATAGACACTTGTTTGCTTTGTATTTGACCTTTTGCTTAAACAGATATTTCAAAGATCTCAGTGAAGTTCTTTCCTGTTCTTTGAGAAAAAATTACTAGGAAAAAAGAAAAATACATTCAACTTGCAATCCAATTATTCCAAACATGCATAGATGTAAAAATTTTTGAGTTTGTGCTTGAAGAGGGTGGTGTGTGTGTCATCATCACTGTTTTTTAGTTGAGGCAGACAAATACAGGCAGAAAATAAAATAGTTTTCCCAGGTCATCCAACCAGCTAGCAGTTTCACTTACTGTAGTAGCAGATTTACACATTCTCAGTACATTAACAAGTGGTTTCTGATATTACACTTTGTCCCTAAGCTCTCCTTATTTGGCAGGTTTATATATCTGGCTCACTGTATTCTTGCCTTTCCCTTCTGCTGTTGTATGAAAAATGCCCACAAACAAGCAGGAAATAGGACTATACCCCAAGAACTGCCAAAATTACTGCCTCAAACAGCTGGTAAATTCACAGAGAAAAAGATATCTCTATGAAAGTGGAGGAAATTTGTTTTTGAAAATCCTATTTAGCTGTAATAAACCAAAGTTTCATGTAAGAATAGTAGGTCTGAAATGTATGGTTTTTATTGGAGGAAGAAAAGCTTAAACTGAAGAGTGCTGTCTATAATAATGTGAGGATGATAGTCCTGCGCAGCACTGGAGTGAAAGTGACTGGTGCTGGTCTGGGCTACCTGCAGAAGAGTTTTACTGAGGATCTGGACCTTGGTGAAACAGACAGCAGAGGAGTGCTCATTTTCACTGTGTACATGAAAGGAATTTTCTTCACACTTGAAGAATTCTTATCCCTCATGAAGTGACCTGATTTTTAAAATTGTCTGGTATAATTTTGCTACCTGCCAGCTTTAGAACATTAGAACAGCAGTACCAGCTCAGCTCGGTGATCTGCCTTCTGCACTGTGCTGTCTACATTAACCAGACATACAGGAAAGGCTACAGAAACAGAGCATGAATGATCCTATCTCTGATATCACTTCATGACTTTTTGCAGTCAGCAATTTAAAGATTTTCTGAGCCAGGACTCCATCCAAAGCATCCATCAGTCAGGCTATTCTTTAATCCACTTCAAACTCATTTATCGCTTTGGCTACCTTCAAATCCTAAAGCAGCGATTCCACATTTCAATTTTTGTTGTGTATCAATGACATAAAAATCAAATAATAAGTTGAGCATCCTAGTTCTAACACTTAAAATTTTATTTGAATGCAAATTGCATCATTTGTATCCTGAGCAGAGTTGTTTGTCTTTACAGTCACTCACAATAACTGGAAGTAAATTTTAAAAAGCACCACAGATGAGACTGATTCATGTGTATCCAACACTCAGACAAAATTGCAGATGATCGGCTGCATCCTGTTGGCTGTTATGCTTCATGCAAAACCCAGAGTGCTGTGATACAAGCCAAAGTGTCATCATTTCAGCTTCATCAGAATGTGCTTATATTTTTAAGCACCAGCAATTTTCTCACAAATACTATAAACTCTGCAATTTATTTAATTGAAAATTTAATATTAGATAGTTTTTGATTTAGAATAAGAAACTCTAAGACGAAGTTTTGAAATGTATTGGGGAAGTTTACTGAGATCAAGTGAGTAATTAAAATGGGTGTTCTCACCAGAATTTTTTTTTTTTAAAGAGTGTCAATATATCAACCAGTATTTTCGTACCACATATAGACAGCAAGCTGTCTTACAACTGGCCAACTAAATGTAGAATAAAAGAGTAAAAAAACAGTTTAAAAAATATTTTAATTGCTAAAATTAGCAAAGTTATTTACAGGAGAGGGGGAAAAGAAAGCCGCTAAATAGCCACTTCATCTGGATGAAGTTTATTCAACAGTAGTTCTACAGTAATTAGTAGCAAGCACTTACCATAAAGCCATCACAGCATTGCCACCTTCAAGGCCTGAAAACAATTTATCTTTAGAAACTATATTGCTAGCATGGATTGAGAAGGTAATATTAATGAAGGAAAGAATGAGGAAATAGCAGCACACTTAAAGCTGACTAGAACTAAAATCAATGACAAGAGGCAGCCAGACACACATGAGTAATTTATTAAGCAGTGATAGATTTGGGTAAGTAACACTGCAAAATCTGTCCTTCTTCAGATATGTGGGGCAAAGACAAATTGGCAGTTTTGTGAACTGAGAAATTCTGTCTGCCCTTTGACTGATATGTAAAACTGGACTTCAAGAAATGGACTTGCCCTTTTCCTACCTGACTTTCACTGATGTATTTGTGTCAAAAGCAAAATTAAATACTCTGGGGTAAAGACACTGCTGGAATTAAACTTCTGTCCAGGCATTGCCCTGGGTGACTCTGTTATTGGCAGTCATGTTTATCCGGTGTCCTGGAGTGCTGGGTCCTGCACCAACACAGGAAGAGCACCAGGGCCCCCTCTCTCAAGGAGACTGCAGCTGACTCAGGCACAGAGCATATACAGTTCACAACACTGAGGTGAAAGAAATAAAGGTATAAGCTTGTGCAAGTCCATCCTCTCTGGTAAAATATATCTTCATTCACACAGTGATCTCATACACATTATTAGAGACTACAAATCACCTTCTTATAAAACATTAATATCTTCTGTGTTTGTGTTTAAGTAGCCACTGTTCTGCTGAATGGAGCAGCAGATTAAATAGCTCAAATAACTGTGAGAATCTCAGGCCATCTTCTTTCATGTGATACAAGAATAAAATTCCTTTTAAACAAATGTTCTTAATGGGGAATTTGTATACTGCCTGCTTCCTCCTGTCACTGCTTAGATGTCCACTGCTCAGAAATTTATATTGGATTTAATTTATATTAAATTGATCCTGTAGACTTTCTGGTTTCTTCCTGCTTCCTGAAATATGGAGACACTGTAAGTCTTTTATTGCTGTAGGCATCTTTAATGGCAAGCTCTTCAAATTCCTTGGAAAGCATTATCTAAGAGCACAGATAATGCCCTCCTGAAGAAAGCAGTCATGTTGCTAGGCACTAGTTCTCTGTAGATCATCTTGCTGAAATCTCTATCCACTGTCTCCACAAATTTTTTCCTTCCTCATTTGGAAACCTCTTTTGTTCCCAGCAGGAAGCTCATGTTCTTAGACTCCCTGGGAGTTAAACAAAAATGAAACCAGTAGATATGAGGCCTTGCAGAGAGCTTTGGGTCCTCACAAGGCTCCTTAGAGTGACTTCCATAGAGAGAATGTATTTAGAACATACAGGAGGAAGAACCTTCTTCCTACTGGTATCTGTGAGGAACCAGTGCTATCCTAAGAGTAATGATGTCCCAGATTCCTCCTCCAGATTGTGCTGACATATTACCTTACATCATAAGTATGGACTAACTCAGCTAAACCTTTTCTGTGGCTCTGTGAGAAGAAGCAGAGGGAAGTGGAATACAGGCATGAAAGCCAGGGCCAATAAAAAGACTGCTATTTCCCTTTTTCAAGAAACTGGGCTTGAAGTAATATGATAGAGGAGCTTTTATTAGTTACAACTTCTGCTGCATATGAGTGTTCTACAAAACCATTTCATCCTTTGTTCCTTTAAAACAACCAGGTTGTCATAGTGTTCTTCTTTAATAATCACAACATTACAAATTTTTTAAATCATGCTAAAGGAATCAGTGAAAGTTTCCCCACTGCTTTTTCGTAAATATTAAACCTTTTTATCCTACTGGTTTAACATAGCAGATAAAGAGAATTGAATGAATGTGATACCACACAATTTCCTCCTTTCTGGAAGACAATGCTAAGGTATTAACAGCATAAATGGTTTCACCTTTTATTAGAAAAAAATTCTTGACATTTTTCTTTCTTGTGCAAGCAATGAATAGAAGCTAATGTCAAAATATTAGCTGACTTTTTAACCTATTGTCCTTCCCATTCTCAATCGAACTTCCATATACGTGTAGTGTCACAGTCTCTTCTCTCTGGTTGTGGATACTATTGCTTTTATCTTTCAACTTCCATGAGTTATCTAATTTGATTCCAGTAGCCATGGTAAAAAATTACAAGAAACTGCCTCCTTTGATTTTCTCAGTGTGCATAGGTATCCATGGCTCTACAATCTTCCATCGATGTGAAAATCACTGATTTCATTAATATCATTAGAAACACATAATAACTCAATGTTTTGCCTCTTCTGTATTTAGAGGGACTCTAAATTTATAACCTATTTTTAGCTATGTTTCGTATTTAATAAAGCCCTCTATTAGAAATTAGAGATCCAGATGCAGTTTAATCCTGAGGATGAGGCAGCTTCATTGCCATTATGTGTAAGTCTGCATGAACAAAAAATGGATGGGCTCTGAAACAACCCATGGCTAATGCATTAAAGGCATTAGAAATTAATATCATTACCATAAGAGGAATTAATGTGATTCATGATGCTATTGTATAATAAGTTTGCATTGACACTGCCAGCTCCCCAAAGTGGAGATTCTGTTCTTTCCCCTCACTCTGCATTCACTCTCACATACACAGGCTGACAAGATCTGATACAGAGCTGCAAAGCAGCCTCCTCTGTCTCTTCTGCTGAAAATATTGTTTTGCAATGCATTATCCATCCAAAGGTCACTCTACTTCCACTTGCTTTTCTAGTGTGATAATGTGCTGTGATTTTAAATCTACAGGGGAAGAATATCTATTTCTGAAAATAAATATTAAAATTGGGTTTTCAATTAAAAGAAACAATAGAAATTGTTGAAATACATATATACATATATGTATCCCATAAACAACTTTCAGAAACATTTACATTATTTTAAGTGTCTGTTTGTATGTGTATGTCTACACATCCTATGAACAGGTCCAAAAGCATCTGTTGCTCTTTGTTCATAAGCATATGTGGGGTCACATGCACACACACACTGCATTTGGGCTCTTTTTAGGTTTCTGTACTGGGTTTGGCTGAGATGGAGCTAATTTTCCTCACAGAATCCTGTAGGATATTGTGGTTTGGATTTTTGAATAAGAAGAGTGTTGCTAACACACTGATGTTTTAGCTATTGCTGAGCAGTGATTACACAGCATCAAGACCTTCACTGTTTGTCAGCTGCCCTGGCAGTGAGTTGGCTGAGGTGGACAAGAATTTGAAGGGAGGGAACAGAGCCAGGACATCTGACCCCAAATGACCAAGGGTTATCCCATACTGTAAGACAACATGCTCAGCAATACAACCAGCACTGGTCTTTTAGAGGTGCCTGTTGCTTGGAGACTGGCTGGGCAACAGTCTGCTGGTGGGAGGTGGTGAGTGACTGCTTTTGCATCACTTGGTGCAGGCTTTTTTCCCCTTCACTTATTAAACCATCTTTATCTCGACCCACAGGTTTTTCTCACTTTTGCTGTTCTGATTCTCTTCCCCATGTTGCTGGGGGAGTGATCAAGTGACTGGGTAGGTGCTTAGTTGCTGGCCCAGGTCAGCCCACCACATTTGCTCCAGCCCACTTCGTGTTTTGCTGGGTAAGAGAACAAAGTCAAAATGTTCTACATGCCTCCGTAGGTGGGCATGACCCCAAGCATTGGCATGAAGTCATCTATACTCTGGAATAATTAGCATGCCTCCTGGCATGATTTTGTCCCACACTAGCTCACATTATCCCCAAGCTCGGGATAGCTGGAACTGGCAAGAGACCAGTTTGGATGTGGCCACCTTATTTTGGAGTAGAAAGAAACTCACTAAAACAGACATTTTCTGTACCATTCCAGCTGGCTGCAGAATGAGTGAATGCTTTCTTATCCATTTTGTTAGGAAGTACAAATAGATGTAACCATAGCATATCTTTTAAAAAATTGCTTTATCTGTTATTTTTGAAAAATAAACACAAGTTTTGTGGTATGAGAAGACTTTGGATTGCCATAATGTAGATATTATCTCCCTTTCCTGGATTCTTTCAATTTTGGATTAAACTACTTCTTTGAAAATGACCATTTCTTACTGTGTCCAAACTGCTAATCCCAAAAGACATTGTCCTTGGAGGAAAACTGAGCATGCTTGAAATTGAGGATGCTCTTAGGGGCAAAATCATCCTTTTTATTTTATTATTCTTAGATAAAGATTTTTAAGACATATGTGTACACTATGATTAAAAAAAACAAAAGCAAGCCAAACAGAAAAAGAATGAAGGTAGGTGACATATGGCACTGTTGTAATAGCATTGCAAAGCTATCACTTCAATGGTTTCAGTCAATCATGTAAAGGGATTAAACTCTTACAGACATGCAGAGAAGGAATCTTTGCTGATACCAGTATCCCAGACAGGAAGATGGACTGTTTTCATAAGGCAGGATTGTAATCATCACAGTCAGACTGACTGAAAGACAACTGCAGGCTTTGTTGTTGAACTTCTCATTCTAGGCATCAATTTGATTGCTGAGGAAACTCCCTAAAATTACAGCAATTTTATTGTTAGCAAATACCATCAAAATCTAAAATAGAGCAAACAGATGATCTGATTTAAGAGTAGAGATACTCAAGTGATAACAACATTTTCTTAGAGGAAAAAATTATTTTACAAGAATGTGTTTCACTGGGGGTAACACAAGGCAGTATTTTCTGCCTACCTAATGACAGCTTTTCCTGGTAATTTGGTTCACCAGGGCATCAGTTTGCACTGGCTGCATTTGGATCCTCATGTAGGAATCTGAAATCCCACATATCAATATCCATTCCACTACCTTCTTATGTTACACCATCTTTTCAAGGAAGCTCCTTCAATTCCTTGCCTTTGTCTGTGCCTGGACACCTCCTCCTCTTTTTCTCAGAACTCCATAGGGAGATCCCTCTCAACTGTGCTCTGAATCACTCTTTTCTTTACTGACATTGCTGACTCAGGTGTAACCCTTGTGCTTAGCTCAGCCACCTCTCCATTACCAATCCTGGCTCAT
Organism: Molothrus ater; assembly: GCF_012460135.2. Lineage (NCBI taxonomy): Eukaryota > Metazoa > Chordata > Aves > Passeriformes > Icteridae > Molothrus > Molothrus ater. The sequence continues at coordinate 96,486,575 of NC_050480.2, read as the reverse complement.
TGCCCCTCGCTGCTCACACAGCCTCCATCATGAACTTTTAAATAAATTAAAGTTGGGAAAGTTGGGAAGATTCAGGACCTTTGGAACATGGTTTGCTCATCACACTAATTGACTAATGGCTCTTGTATTCTCCATTCTCCAAACAGGTATAGCCATATAGCTAAAGCAAACAAATATTTCTTATAACTTAATATTACTTGCAGCAACCCAAAGAGAGATTTAAAAAGCTGAATATCTTTACCTAGTAAGCTGAAATGATTATACAGCACATCATATGTTACAGAGAAACAGCTTTTTCTTCACTGTTAACATAGTTGTCTCATTATTATCTCTTCAAATCTGCCAAGAGCATTTCTATTCATTTAAGAGAGCACACTACACATTCCATATTTTAAAATTAAAGCAATATGGAATTTTCAGAGCCTAAAAACAGTTCCTGAGAAAGAACTGTCCTGAAAACCAAAGTGTAATGCCATCAGTGAAGCTTTTTTATTACTGATCCATAATCTATACATTAATTTGCATAGTTCCCAAGTAAGTAGAAGTCTTTCTGACAGCCCAGTAGAAGCATTCTGACAGCCAGCATGCATTCTCTTTTCTCCTCTGAGTTGCTAGTTCCCTAGTTGCAGAGACTTTTCAGGCCAAACTGTGCATGCATTCATATGAATCCAGTCCCTTCTGTTCACACTTCACCTTCAGTTCTGCTTCTATATTGCTGTTACCCACAATGATATACAAGAACTTAATTTTTCAATGGTTTTCAGAGATCAGGTTGCTTTTTCTTGCCCATCAATTCAAAAAACAAATCTATATTTTGTCCACAAATCTGCATTTTATCCTTCTTTAAATAATAGTTCTTTCAGACTTTCTAACACAAAACCTCACAAAGCTATTTTTATAGAGCAATTTTTCAAGATAGCATCAATATCAGTTCAATTTTTTAATTCTAATTCCTCAATAGCTCAGTAATGAAGAAGTTGTTTCAAGAAAGCATACCAGTGATTTCCACTTTTTTGCCTAAACTGAGCATCATCACTGAAAAGAGTCTTCTCTGGTACAGGGAAGCATCATTATTACAGCACTGTGATAGCAATTTGAGACTAATTAGACAGGAAGGAATTGAAAAAAATTTGTATAAATTTATTTTATGCTTTGGAGTTTTAAAGGGCTTCTTATTTTCTTTTATTCTGCCTGTAAACCTCTTGTTCTGAGCTTTACAAACTTCAAAACACACTTATTTGAGGTCACAGTTAAAATACTAAGTTTTTTTGTCCTGACAGAGCTGACATTTACCTTGTTTAAAGTGTTTAACATCAAAGTCAACACAATACATTCATGATGTGAAGTAGGCCATATTCACTTAGCAGAAAAAATGCTCATCCAATACTTTGTAAACATTTAAAGCACTAAAGATAAGAAGTGAGATCACAAGCTTCTGCTCATGCACATTTCATCCCTTATTCTATAGGTGTAACACCCATTATAAAACCCAATTAAATTGATGGGAGTCTTTCCACTGACTGCGAACGAGTAGAGGATCCTATTCCTTCATTTCCTGCCTGCCCAGGAAAATACACATCTTCACAGCACAAAGGCAGAAGGGGAGGAGATTCTGTTGCCAGGTTTTGTAATCGAAGAAAGTAAATTGCCTCTGAGTAACCTGTTCTGTGATACTGCTTGTGCAGAACTCATTTGCTTAAATATAACCTGGCAATAACAATCCAAACCAGGCAGAGGAGTAAAATGAGTACGAGTGTAAGGAAATTGTATGAGAATTGTCTTCCACCTGGCTTTCAATTTACTGTAGGCATGTCACCAAGAAAGCAATTCCAAGTTAAACAATACAAGCCTGAGCTTTGTACAGACAATCTCCAGAGAATGCTGCAAACAACATGGAATTAATTTTACTGTCTTGTATATTAGTCATAGCTCAGCATAATATAAATTATCCAGCTGGACATCTTGTCTCTGTCCCTCCTAGTCACCAAAATGAGACACAAATATTTCTATAGCCCCAAGGCAAATTAGCACAAGACAGCTTCCATCCCTTTGACCTGAGCCCCCCAGGGCAGGAGGACATTGAGTGCAAGCTGACCATCAGGAAGGGTTCCTGGCCCATGGCTCTCTTTTCATCTCTGTGTGGGCCTGGGCTGGGAGAATAACTTTTGGCCCAGGTCAAAACTCTGCCAAGGAATTTACTAACAATTTATGCACATGCCAGTGCATAAAGGACACCTTTGCAGTTACTAGTGTAGACATTCTGCCACATGACAGACTGAGAAAGGTTTGCACATGCAGCTAGAAACTTTATTGAATTCTTTTTCACCCCAAAAGACAGGAGACTGTCTCTTCATATCAAGTTGATAGAATTATTTTGTACTATATGTATTATAAATCTGGAGAAGAATAGTGGCTAGCAGAGGAATTATTTTGAATAAAACCCAGCAGTTCTCCATAGGCATAACTGATGCAGCAGTACAACTATGCTGTAAAAAATTTAAATGCAGAGGTTGTTGATATGAGTGGTAGAGGTGACAGCTATCAAGGGAGAACTTTGAAGAAAAGTAACTCCAAAGGGCAGAAGTTAAAAAGAAGGCTCCATAGACATAGTGGATCACATATAAACAGCACTTCTATTGAACTCTGCACCAGGGAAAAATAGGAGACATTCTGACTAGTAAGTGTGAAAAGAGATTGTAAATGCTTTACTCATAGAGGGGTGATTTTTAGAAATATCTTCAAGGTAAATCTTGATAAAAGAGGAACAGGAACTGAATTTGTTAGTAAAATCTGAAGAAACTTTAGGAGAAAATAGTAAGAAGGATATCAAAAGTGTATGTGCAAAGCACAAATGCAGAGAAAAATTACAATTTGACATGTAAGTTTACTTCCAGATACACTTATACTGTTGCAGTAGGATCACTGTGGTTATATTGTCAGATAAAAAGACAGATTCCAGAAGAGAAGAAGAACCTTAAATCGAAGTAGCTGAACAAATTATATTGCACCCTAAGACTGGGCGCATGAAATGGTCCCAAAGTTTAGCAACTATTGTGATAATTTGCATATGATAACAAAAAGAAAAGAAAAATAAATTTTTTTATTGAAAAACATTTGCTGTGAGATTGCCATGCTGTTGATAAAAATAGGAGCATAATTGTAAACAAAATTAAAGGAACTGCAGAAAGAGCTGGGTCATTTACAGCCATCTTATATGCTATTTATCAGAACCTTGAAAGGCATCTTGCTTGTTGTGGGTAAACAAAATGATTGAGTAGAAGGACAAAAAATTGAGTGTCCTTAGTTATCACTCATTATCTTTGTAAGGCAGATCACCTAATTGCTCAAAGATTACTGCTGTTGCACAGCAAAAACAGCTTGCTTTAAAAATCCAAGTAAAGGCTCCCGTTCATGTTGTCTTGCACTGCATATAGAATCCTTCTGTATAATAATTAACTGTATATCTCATCACACAAATTCAAGTCAATTAATAATTATTCTGGGCTATCATGTCAGATATCAGACCAAAATGTAGTGAAGTTAAACCACTTGAGTCTTCAACTGCTAAGAACACCAGAAAAGACTTTTAGAAGATCCCTAAGTTTTCTGTTGTGTTAATTAAAATAAACACTTTCATAGATGTTGGTTGAAAACACAAATAACATTATCTCAGAACAATTATTTCTACTATATTGCTATTTACAATATCAGTATATCTGATTTCCTGTGATCTTTGCTAGAACAAGTGGTGTTAGCAGCACAGTCTGTCAAAAGAAAGGAACATGGATTTTTAAATGGTATCTTCAAAGCTTTATAATGTCAACAACATTAATGATCCTGGAAGAGAAACTGTAAAGACTTCAGCTATGATTTCTCAGACATTTAAGATCCTAAGAGTTTCAAATAAGTTTGCAACTGAAGAAGCAGCCTCTTTAGCCATATTTTTTTATCATTGCAAACATGTCTCTCTTCCAGAAAACCACTCCTGAAAAGAAAGTTCTTACTTCGTCTCACAGTCTCTGAAAGTCTATTTTAACATGTCACTTTATAAATCAGTATTTAATCTATCATTCAATATCATCTGACCAATATACTGTATCCCTGTATTCTGGAAGTCTGCTACTCCCGAGACAAAAACTTGCTCAAGTCAGTTTAAAAATAGATGATAATAAAAAAATAAAATTCAGAATAATAAGCAGTGTCTTATTTTATGAATTTACATTTTTGATTTAAAAAGGGGAAAGATACACTGTTTGTGAGTAGATGGCTTAAGAGTGACTAAAAAAAATAAAATATACAAATTTTGTCATAGAATTACTTTTCTGCTTTTTACTGTGTCCTTTGCATTATCTTTGGGTTTTTTGGTCTTTGTCTCATTTGTTCATTATTCTGGTCTTTAGGTGCTCTTTGTGAACTTAGTGCATGATCAGAACATCTTAAGAATAGCACCCATTTAATTTATCTTGTTAGGCTTATCTCCGCAGAGAGAAGTCAAAGGCAAGATTCCAATCTCTAAGAAATTTTATTATTTAAATGCTTTTCTACTACCTCATATTTCTTCTGCATGAAATAATCTGAGTCAATTTTAGCCCTGTTAATTTTGCTACCACCAATACAGATTTCATTTTTCATGTTCATCTTCAAATAGCTTTGATTTTTATACTGTTTATCAGAATCCAGAGAGAGTCAACAAGTTTGTTGAAGGAAAAAGAACTGGTTTCAGGGCCAGAAAACAAACCAGGTGTTCTTACTTAACCCTCTTTGCCTTTGTGTGAAAAATCTACAGCAGAAGACACTGCTATTAAAAAAAAACCAAACAAACACATATTTTTCTATTAAAAAATACCATTGTTCTTTTAAAGAAACCCAAAACACAACAGCCAAATGCTCAAAGAATGTTGAGAAATTCTTATTTTGAGGTTACATTTGTGACCTACTTTGCAGGTCATAAAAATTGATGTATTCTCTACTTCACTCGTAATTATTATATAAAAATATTAAAGTTTAGAAAATGTAGCTTTGAATTTCCATTGTTTTTTAGATTTCTCAGCTGTGCTTCAGTACACACATTTGAAGTAGGTGTCTTACAAGTATGAGAGAAGGAAATAATTTGTTGCCTGATGTGTGTTCTTGCTTTCATTAGTATGTTGTTTATTAAAAAGGGATGAATGGTCTTACTTAGATATTCCAGGTAGCTTAACACCTGAGACTCAATTGAAGTCCATGAAACCATGCATTCTGAGGACAGAAAAGCTCCTTCCCCTCTCTTATAAGTAAATATGGAGAGCCAAGAACAAAAGGTGTGGGAGGAAGGGGAGGTTAGAGTAAAAGTTTACTTAATTTCAGAAGCGTGAAGAAATAGTGAATAAATTAAATTTAAATTAATTTTGTTGCAGGATGACAGGTGCTCAGCACAGGTAATTAATTCAGTGAGTTTTAATAAACTAGAATTAGAAGCAAATGAGAAACATCTCCTCCTAAAGCAATGGGGAAGATGTGTACCATTATCTCTTGGTGCAGGCAGGCTGACACACTGCAGCTTTCTGTGGGTGCTGAGCCACAAGGTTTGAGTGATGCTGCTGCTCAAATTGAGGGGAGGTGGTGGTCCCTGGCCAAGGAAGAAGAGGAGAGGAAGGAGCAATTGGCAGTAGTTCATAACTTGGTGAGAAAGAAAAAATGCTAATGTATATTTCTAAAATCAGACATATTCAATGGCTCATTTAATAACAACCTTCGGTGGAAATGGATTTTTGTTTCTATTTGGAAATTGACTTCCCAGATGCGTTGCTTTCCCAGACAGAACAGCGTTGTTTCCTTATTTATTTATCAAAGGGGAAGAATAAGGAAGTCCATAAAAGCCAGATTTCCAGTGGGGTATTGGATATCTGTGCTGAGCCCATGGCTATGCATGGGAGGGGGCAGTTTTGTTTGCCAGGACTGCTCCTCTTGCAGGGAGGGAAGCTGAGATCTCTGCAAGCACTGCCTGCACATGAACCTGCCATCGCAACCCCACAGCGGTTGTTTGGTGATGTTTGCAGGCTGATTTGCATATTTTTGATGGCATGTGATGCAAATACACTGTTCTATCAGTGGTACAGACTTACCATTGTTGTTCATTAAAGACCTGTCTGCTGCTCACAAGAATTAGATATAATCAGCAGTCATATATTGCAGCTAGAGCACAGATCGCTTCTCATAAAACTTGCTTCTGTCTTCTCATTTTCTGCCTAACATTATCATTAACATTTTCATCACAGCTCTTTCTTCCACAGTAGCCATGTCCACATTTGTCTCAGATTATTGTCATCTTCTCTTTTTTTCAAAATAGAGAATAAATTATTAATCAAATCCTACACTGGGCACTCAAGTCAACCATAAGAGTTAGCAGTGTTTTCACCAAAAAGATCAGGATTGTTTGTATTTACATTATTTATAAGGGAAATAGTATATTCGCCTTTTCTTTTTTCAGGATATGTTTTTACCTATGCAGTTCCTCCATAAAAGATTCTGTACTGTTCCTCAAAAGTAATTTTGTTGTTAAATTCTTGCTCTGACAGAACTTTCTAGCTTTTGCAAGAACATTGATAGGAAAACAAATTAGAATTGCATAATAGGAATTAATAACATATGAACCAGCTAGTTAAAGAAAGGCAGTTTATGAATTTTCTATTGTATTTATTATGTGTTTCAGTGCAGAACTTACATTTTAAATATGTGGGGTTTGGGGTATTTTTTTCATGCACAGGAAACACTGCTATTAGTCAGACTTCAGCTGGATAGATTTTATGAATCTATATACCTTAGGGGCATCTAAACATAAGAATTAATGGCAAAGCCTAGGATGGAATACCTACTGCCTTTTCAGGATCTGTTGTTTTTTTCCAGTTTACATTACTTGGTTTGTTTTTTTTATTATCAGCAGTTCTCTTGCATATGATTGTACAGAGCTCCTTTCCTCTAGATTTAAATAGATAATTTGATACAGGGTTTGAAGACAAGGTGTTTGTTACATCTATAAATTCAAAGCAAGAGAGCATTACATTTTGAGTCTTCAAGTTCATAAATTTTTGAAAGTTCAGATGTCAGCTAATGCTAATGTCAGCTGGTATCAGCTATTTATTTAAGATAACTGTTGGAATTACCCAGCACAACTGATTTCAAATAAGAATCTGGGAAAATTAACACCACAGAAAATTCAACTCAAAACATATTGGGAAGTAATTGAGAGCATAAAAAGAACTAAAAAGCATGGATGGTGTAATACATGGGTGTCATAAATGTTGTATCCTTCCTATCAGCCTTGAATCAGCAATATATGCAAGTACCTATATATAAGCAGGAATGTGCATATTCTCTCCCTAAATAATTTGCTCAACTGGGATTTTAGTAAAAGCTCTTGACTAGCCTTGATACAAGGCTAAGCATAAGGTAGCTATTAGATGTGTATGATGCATAAAGAAATAATCATAAAGTAATATCTTTCATTTTTTCCATGAGTTGACCTCATTGATGTTGGGGGTGTGAACTGTTCTTCCTTTTAATCTTAACATAATGTTGACACTTTAATTTGTGCTAAGGATAAATTGTGCTAGTGATATTCTCAACATTACTGGTGTAGTCTTGGTTCTGGGGTACTATGAAGACTGCATTTTATAGCCTGCTGCTGGCATTTTAAGCAACACAGTGGAGCACAGATCATTTATGCCAAGAAGCTCATTTGCGCAAGCTACAATGTCAAGTTTAATTAAGGGCTACAGTGACAAAAGAAAGCCAATTGCATGTGCTCAAAATACTTTTCAGATGACAAATGACTGATACCCATAAAAACAATATCCAGGGCAATTGTTAACGTTATGAGACTTAAACTTGCCTAAAAATATCTAAAGCTAATGTTCTATAAAATTTAAATTTGAAAAATAAAAAATTCAACTTTAAATTTTATAATCAGGGTCTTTCTTCATAGAGGGAAATAAAATGTAACTGGTAATTAGGAGCATTTCTATCCCCACATTTTCTCTGTTCAGCTCTATGTGATTTTATAATCAGTAATTTTGTAACTGGCTTACCAGAATGGCTTTATGATGGTCCCTGGTGAAAGTAAATGTGTAGAGAAAAATCTGCTGGCATGACTTATTTTGTTTTTTTGTCCCTGCTCAGAACACTCAGTGTTTAAGAAAACAAGTCAAAACCTCTTCTGCCTAATCCCCATCAACATTTCTCTCTCTTTCTCTTGCTCTTTGTGGCCACCACATCATAAAGGGAGAAAAGGGAGAGTTGATGCTAAGGATAAAGGTCAAAATGATAGAATATGACAACTCTTTGACTTGAAAACAGAAATGAGTGTCCCTAATATTCAGCATGAGCTTCTCTTTGCTCCCTGCAGGGCATCTGCACCACAACCACCGCATTTTTACACTTCTTCTTCTTAGCTTCATTCTGTTGGGTTTTGACAGAAGCGTGGCAGTCATATATGGCTGTTACTGGAAAAATTAGGACACGGCTCATAAGGAAGCGTTTCCTGTGCCTTGGATGGGGTAAGTCAGTAAAATTAATTTCCTAAGAATCATTGGAATGAAACATTTAATGCAGTGGCAATGTTAATAATATAATCATTTTCTTCAGTAAAACTGAAAAATAGTAGACAGCATGTTACTAAAAGGAAAACTAGGTTAGAAGCCTTTCCACTGTATCTCAAGCTCATGGTATGCTGGTGTATAATGTAGCATTCTTTTCTAAATATGTTTTAAGAAAATTTTAGAAGATTTTCAGCAAGGTAGTGTAATATCAAGAAATCAAAATAAAACAAGAAAGAAACATTCGCTGAATATTCATGAAACCCCTTTCAAGCTAAGACCTGTCAAATGTATCAGTAATTTAGCTACATCAAAGCAGTACACCGTGGGCAGAAAACAGTGTCCTCCTCCCTGCCAGAGCTTTAGAAAAACAAACCCTACAACAGCAATGTGCTTCATTAAATAATTCATTCCATGTAAAATTGCCCATTTTGCATTAGCTTGCCCTGTCATTTTTGTCCAGGCAGAACAGCAATATTTTACTCAGCATCTACTGATTATTGTTGTTTTGGTTTTTTTTCAGGACTGCCAGCATTAGTGGTTGCAATATCAATAGGCTTCACCAAGACAAAAGGATATGGAACAGCTCACTAGTAAGTCAATCTGAAATGATAAACTATGTTTTTATTGACCAAGATTGTCATACCCATCAGGAACTGCATAGCACGCTCTACAGCTATCCATTCACACCTGGCATTGCACTGAGAATCACTGAGTGATCCACATAAGAACAAAAACAGCATGCCAGTCTTGGACTGAGCTCAGCAGAGCGCCAGGAATCCCATATTTCATTTGAGATTTTGAAATAGCAAGCTTGTAAGAAGCACTGAGCATTAGGTCCATGTAAACAGCTAACATTTATATAGATTTAAAAAAGAGAATCTTAAATGTTCTGGGTAACCTCTGCCAACCTTTAAACTTGTCCAAAACTGTACCTTTAAGAGCCTCTTTGGCACTCAGGTGTCTGCACACCAAGCAGGTACCTCGAGTTTAATGCCCCTGAGCAACTTGGAGCCAAAGCCCTTCAAATGTCTCAAAACAGTTCTCCCATCCATCCCCTCTCTCCTGGACACCCTGATCCAGTCCATTTCCTGGACTGAGCTGTATTTGAGAGACAGAAAGGAGGAAATCTGTGTGCTTCATTTACATTCAACTAATAGAGTACCAGTTTAGCCACCTGGCTGGTTCCAGTGTGTATTTAGCACCTTGGAAAATTGACTCCTCAGAGAGGCTGCCCTTCAATGTTCTGATGAAGAAGGAGCTGAGCCTTCCTCCTGCCAGTGGAGCACTCCAGCCACCATTATCTATGCAAGAGTGTGCTTCCTTTGGTCAGCCTGTTTGGAGCTCTCCTCACATTGCCTAAGAAATTAAGTATGCATCTGGACAGAAAGAGGAAATATGACTCTGTAGACTGGTAATGAGGGCATTCATCAGTGATGTGGATGAGTAAGGTCAAGTCTTCACTTCAATGAATATTTAATTATTCTCTTTAGCATCATCATTGAGATCAGGATTCCCCCCCCCTTCCCTGTATGTGTCATCATCTTGGCACTCCAGCTCTGGGTGGGTAAGAATACAAAACCAAACCTCCTCCTGAGTTCTGGCTCCAACCACTAAGCTCTGTAGTTATAAACTGTGACAACATCCATCTTGAGTTTTTTAATGAGGAATGTCTTATGTAACTGAAATGCTTAATTACACTTAGAGCTGGCAAGTGCAACAGTGGTCTTAGTCCCCTTTTGAGTGTTATATTGAGAACCTACTCCTCTGAATTATTTTTTCATCTTGCTGGCTTTTTTTTTTTATTATTATTTAGTCCTTGAACCTCAACTGGAAAACCATTTAGGCTGTGAGAATTACAAATCACTAAATAAGGATGTCCAGACCCCCATTGGGGATGTAGCTCTGTCCCTTGCAGGATTAATCCCATTACATTTGCTCTACTGAAATCATTCATGTGTGAGTACTTGCTTTAGTTAACATTTCTTCCTGCTTCCTTCCTGGGCTGAATGCATTTTTAAAAGAGGATATTCTGAAATATTCAGACAAAGCAACAAATCATTCATTAAGAGCAACCTGGAAAGTAAAAAAGAGCAGGTCTCTGTACATGTAACAGCTCTTCTCCCAGGATCCAAATCCAGCTGACATGGTACTATGGGAGAAAAGATCAAATGAAGGCGTACAAGGGACAAATAGAACCATAATTCAACTTTTTCATCTTATTTGCAAATATATTTTCTTGGCATTTGACATCAGAGTTACATAAGGAAAACAGTGAAGACAAGGAATGGAGATTCCTCCTCCATCACCAGCTGATGTGCTGTCCCACTCCAGAAGGCAGCAAAGAATTTTGTCTTATGACAGCTGTCGGACAGTGTAAAAGCAGAGCTCCTGTCCTGCTCCTCCTACCATAACTAAAGCACTTGTGTAAGTTTTTTAATTGCTTGCACTATATTTTGCCTAATTGGTTGCAGTCAGTTACACACATGCTGCTATCAGAAACACACCCTGTTGCAAATTATTCATGCTCTTGAAGATGCTCATTTTTAGAACATTAAAAGTGAAAATTAAGGAATTTATTCCAGTTCCATAGTCCCACACATGAAGAGATTCATGGAAAAGGAGAAGGTCCAAGAATCTTTGCAGCACCTCTCATTTCTCTATGTTGTATGTATGATGAAAGTGCTTGAATTGTTCACACTGGAGCCATTTCTGTGATCATCAGTCTCTGATTTCTGTCTTTTTTTCTGAGTCCTAATTATTAGACAGTTACATTTCTGTATTTTTTAAACTGCATAAGAAAAATATTTCACCCAGACACTTGCAGGGATAGAGATATAGGGATAGAGATAGAGGCTGAAGGGATTTCCTAAAAATAATTAAAAAACCCACAGAGACAAGCTTTTAGATATTTCAGGTTATCTGGAAAAGAGTAATGTGTCTGAAAGCTAAATAGCTTTTTCCTGCCTTTAATCTACTAAATATTGTTGCTATCTCTTTTCAGACACTCACAGCTAGGAAAGCATCACTACTAAAACTTACAGTTAATAAACCTGCATGAACTGCTCATGTTAACATACAGTGGAGATAAATTCCAGGAATTTATTGTAGCAGCAAAAATCAAAATTCTATCATAGTCATACTCTTGCCATGCTCTCTTAAAAGGAACCAATCTCCTGGAGAGTATCAAGCATCTCACAAAATGCACAGGACACAGGAGCAAGTGTACAGATGCTTCATCACTCGGCAGAATTTTATGATCATGTAACATGGTCCCATAAAGCCACCAGTGGCTGCTCTTAACACTAATCAATTTATATGACTTTCTGCTATGTGCACATCAGGGAGAAAGAAGAGAACATGAGAACAAAATAAAAACAACTATAAAACATGGGGGGAAACTATCAGAGCAAAGAAAGAGGAGAAGGAAAACTAGTAAAAAATCAACAGGAATTGCCTCGTGGTGTAGGAAGGCACCTGAAAATCTGTCTGCAGTCAGTCTTCAACAGAAGAAGATGGAGGAAAATTTATTTTAAGTCATCAGCTAGGAAATGTTAAATATATTACAATAATGATGTCACACACTGGTGAAAATCCAGACTGTTGAAAATTCAGATTGTGTAAAAATGAGGTTAAGTGAAAAAAAGGACAACCTCTACATTTTTTTCCAGCTCTGCCTCCTAGCAGAAATCACTTTTGAACAGCCATTTTACTTGATAATATGGAAAATAGAGGGAAACATTTTTCCTTTATCTCAAAGTGTTTTGTGAAAGAAACTTTTATTTTTTATTTAGGACCCTTTTTTCAGCACAGGTAACTGAAGTTATTTTCAAACTCCAATACATCAACAACTATTTTTATGAACTGCTGTTTCTGTCTCCCATTAACATGAAAATTTTTATTACAAGTCCTAATTACTCTAAGTGGTCATCTTCACTAAGTTTGAAAGTTCATACTGGTAAGGAAGTGCTCTGTGAATGCACTTCCCCCTCTCAGAAGTCTGTGTTCCCAGACTGATAATAATAACCTAGCTTTTGAAAAAACAGTAGGAAAAACTGCAGAAAAATTTGAAAGCATTTTTCTTTGCCATTGCAAAAATAAATTCAACATTAGTGTTGTAGGTGGTTTTTGAAGTAGGATGTAAAATAGCTTGGCATGTACTACCTTTTTAACTGTGAAGCAGATAGGAACTATTTGCATCCTTTTATCATTCCAGAATTTAGCACACTGGTGCTGTTGCATTCATGTGACAGTTTTCACATGGCTTCATTGCAATGGAAAATGCTTTTGTTCCTTGCAGTGAGAATACCAGCCATAACAGACCATTAATATTATGGTGTGCCTGCAGTTATTTTACTTGGTTTTGGAACGTACAAAAGCACTGATGGAAAATAAAGAAGATATGTGTGATTCTGATGTGAACGTTTCTGGATATGAAATCCAAGTAAATTATTTGAATGTATGTGCTAGTTTCCTCATATGTAGGTGTGATCATGCATTCAAATAAACATGCTGTTCTTTGAATGTGTAATCACTGGGAAAATAGCACAGCTGCATTTACTTCAGTGTGTGTAGCTCCTGTTCTTTTGCAGATTTGAAAAGTTTTACATCATAGTATATCAAATATTTAGAATTTGATTCTGTAAGTGCTCTGTGTTTGGAAATCTGATGGTTTTTAGTGAAATCTCTGATGCAGAATGACAAATTCTTTGAGATTAGGAGGTCTCCAGAAAATACAGTTTTCAGATGCTTTAAAATATACATTTAAATTGTTTGCAAAATATTAGAAGGAATACAGAACAGATCATATATCATATATGATTTTTCTCTAATGGACATATTGTCTTTAAGGTGTAGTTCTAATAACAATTATTAAATGACAGGATATGTAGAAACCTGTTTTTTTCTGAAGTTCCATATTACAGGTGCTTGACCATTTCATCACTTTTAAGTATAGAACTATCAGATATAGTAAGCTAGAAATGTTTCTAGATGCCTATTTGGCAAGGCCTGTTCAGTTAACTCATCATACATGACTAGAGATTCAATAAATTTTTGCAAACTTACTTTCTGTTTTGGTCTTTATACGTTTTGGTCATTTCAGTTTATGTGTAACTCATGTTAAAGACTTTGAAATGTTAACCACTGGTAATGGAAATATCTTTCACTTCTGTCTTTCACTATCTCTACTTCTTCATATCAACAAAGCAGTTCTTTTTTGTGTGTGCATATGAATCTCATACATCAGAAAAATATGCTGTATTAATTATTAATGCTCTCTTGACAGTGTGTTATGCTTATTTTTAATTTGTGTTAGTTCTTCTCTAATGTTCTTTCCAGCTGCTGGCTGTCTCTGGAAGGAGGGCTACTTTATGCTTTCGTTGGACCTGCAGCTGCTGTTGTCTTGGTAAACATTAATCTAATTCCCACTATCTTTGTATGAAATGATAGAAAGTGCTATATCCATTAGAAAGCTTAGATATACATCAACATTGCATTTTGCTGTAAATACTGAGATCATTGCTGTTTAACACACCTTCAGTATTTTGAATGCATGATTCATTTGATTATATCACTTCTTTGTACCAATTATCTCTCCATGTTTACACAGTAAGCTGTGAAAGAATAATGTACTGATTAGTGGCACAGAAAACTTGTTACAGGCATCACTGAGTTATTATCAGCAGCATCTACGCAATTGTCACTGCCTTGTGAAAGTCAGTGACAGTCTTGATAGAGTGCTGCTTGGCAGTGGATTGCTGTGCCAGCAAAAGCAACAGAAGGAGTGGAACCTGCCAGCAAGTTCTCCATGGCTACTGTATTTGAAGGCAAAGAAAAAATTTTCATAGCTGGGAAATGTTATTCATTTGTGTATTGATCTTCCACATCTCTGGACATGCATTTAGGTGTAGGATTCATTTCTGCCTAATTGTAGCTATCTGCAATGTAGATTTCGGCATCTAAGTCAGTTATCCCAGCCATATTTCATTGTCAGTGAAGAAAAATACATACTTTTAGAGATCAAATCATCAGAAGTATTTCAGCTGTCTACTTCAGGGTAAGATGAATTACATCCTACCTGTGCCATCGGCTATCAGACATCTGCTCTCCAGTCTGTATGGATTTTTTACAACAATTTATTTAGCATTTTTCCCTTACAGATTTTGAATCTAATTCCTCTTCCCACTCCAGAAATTTTATACTGTGATAACTCTATCAGCACTGGTTATTTCTGGTTTTCTCTTGTAAAAGAGAATCAGTCTTATTAGTCATCAAAGATAAAGCTATTCATCTACGTGAATTTTCCTGAAATGGATGTTTACTACTCCCATAGAGTTTGTCTCATCATCGCCTGGAGTCAAGCCAGGATCCTTTTGTACAACTCACAGTCCCTGTCATGGTAGAGGAGCCAAGGATGTTTACAAAAAGCCAGTTATAATTTTCACATGGAAGTAACTGTATGTTCTCTGTTTAATTGGCAAGTCTTTGTTCAGAGATGTTGGAAGTTCACAGTTGCAGTTTGCCCTACCATTAGCTGGTAGCTGTGGAAAGGAGCTGTTCCATGCAGCCACTTCAGCCTAAGTGTGTGAAGCCAAAGAATTATATAACACCAGCTGAAAAATGTTAATGCTGAAAATAAAGTTGAAAAAGAATTGGCAGGGCAGACTAGCAACAATTAGATATTTTGGCACAGGTTTTGAAAAACCAGTTTGACAGGAAAAAAGGATTTTCCTTCTTTAATAAATAGAAAAAAAGGAACATTAATAGATTCAAAAATTGGTGTTACCTATTTGCAGGGCCATGCAGAGACAGGTTAATAGAGTTCAGTTCAATAATACAAATGGATAATAACAGTCATTAAGTTGTCCATTAAATGCCATTAATATGTCCATTAAGTGCCAAAGTCTGACAGCTTTAACATTTAAATCTTTTTTAGGTTAGATCTTTAACCCATGTTTGTGATCATAACACCTTTTACTTTAGTGGGGCTAAACAGACATCCCAGGAATTTATCTGGTCCACAAAAATAGTAAATTGCAGCCAAACAAGGCTCAAAACTGGCATTTTGGTGAATGATATAGTGATTTAGGTACAGGAAGATATGGAAAACCACAGGCAGGTTCTGCATAAGTGGGAACACCCACATGGGCCATAAATGTTTAAAAAGGAACTATGCTCTTCCCTGTGCAGGGAACTCAAATTGCAGCAGTTTTCCTGGAATACGATATATATCGGTGCAATTAAAACTGACAAAACATTAAAGTTATATTACTCAAGCTTCTGGCCATCAGACATGTACACATATACAGTTTGATACCAAGCGTAATTCAAGGTCCCAAAACGAGCCTGTTGCAGTGTGTGTGATTATGTCACCTTTTTGTTACAACCTTTTGATGTGTTCAGGGACATTGCTACATTAATGCTCAGAAATGTAAGAGGAGGCATTTTGCTGGCCTGTAATACAAGAGAGCCAGGATACAATATTTTATTTTAGGCACTGAAAGATCAACTGTTTGTTTTCTGTTTGACAGGTCAACATGGTGATTGGCATTTTGGTATTTAATAAACTTGTTTCCAGAGATGGAATCCTAGATAAAAAACTCAAACACAGAGCGGGGTAAGCAACAACTGGGTTATTTTAAAGCATATTAAAATTTTATCACCAGTTTTCAATTACAGATTTTCAACAAAAATTCTTTTGATTGTGCTATGAACTTTTATGTCAGTGTAACAGTGTTTCTAACAGATTCCAATAATCTCAAAAGCTGCTGTTGCATTATCCTGAGGGAATGCAACTAAAAAAGCTAAATATAACAAAACACAGGTACAACAGTATTAAGTTAATAAGAATGAGGATTTACAAATCTGAGCAGAGGTCACAAGATGCTTTCATTTGTAAAGCTGTTGCAGTTAGGATAACAGTTTTGTGAACTGTGTGTACTGAAGGAACTGATTATTTTTGTCTAGCTGTCAAATATAATTACTATGGCAAGAAATGTTATTCGTTTGTTTTAATAGTTATAACATGTATTTTACAGCAATATACCCCTTACATAGGTCAATGTTATTCTGCCATTTTGACTACATTAAGAATTTGCCTTTGTTGTTGCATCTACATAACATCTACCTATGTGTATTTTCTAAATTAGTGTAAAATAACATCATAGTAAAAAAATTCTCATAGTTAAAGAGTTAAAAAAGAAAAAAAAAAGATAAATGTGTCTTATTGATTATTTACTTGTATTTACACAAAAAAATTTTCTTATCAAGAGAAGAAAAGATTATGACAGTGGTGGTATCAGAAACTGTTCTAGAGTGGGTGACAAGGAAGTACTGCAGCAACAAACCTATATTCATTGCATATTGGAGAAAAGTATTTCACAACTGCATCATCACCTTCCCAATGCTTATGAAAGTGTATTTAAACTTTGAATAATTATTTTTTACAGTTGTATTTTCTAGTATTGTACTTTGGGCCAGGTTGTGGCTTAACTCCATCAATATCTGAGTTTTTAAAAATGATAAATGATGGTATTTTCATTTTATGTGTATTACTGCTATGGGCAAAGTTATTGCAGATTCACTTTTAATTATTTTAAAATTACATTATTACACGTAACTAACAGTAGCATTCCTAATAAGTTTGATGAGTACACTTATAATAAATACTTTAGCTGGTGTGATTTGCATTTCATGTTAATGCAATCAAGTATTTCTGCTTTTCAGTTCTTCCACCATCATTTTGACAAACATGTACCGAACCCTGTATTTTTATTTCTTCTGTTTTCATCTGTTTTCATTAGAAAGTATTAATTTCATAACCTTACTTTTGTCTACATTGCTCCATCAACATTCTGAACTTTGTAATAACACTAGTGAAATCTAGACTATTATAAAACTACCCAAATTATTTCAAAAGTAGCAATGACTTAGTAATCACCAATTCAAATTCACATATGCTCTACATTCAGTGATATAAGGAGCTGGAACAGCCACAGGTTTGGCTTTGTAAGTTTTGTAGAGATATTCAAACTTAGATTTAACTGCTTTTGGTTTTGTTTTTCTTCCTCAAGCTACTCAGTTGTAGGCTATAGAAATCTATTTGCTTATACTTTATTTTCTTGATGAAACAAATAGCTTGTTTTCTAATTGTGCAAATTAGTAAAGAAAGATTTTATTTTAAAATAATCTATCTTTAAAATAAATGGATAAAGAATCATAGATTGTTCTGTTAGAAATAAACCAGCTATTTTGGGAAAAGATGTAGATACCCTAATGAGAAACAATCTTAACTTGTGTGATATTATGAGATGGTGGCTTACCAACAGCATTCCTTGATACTACTTGGCAGATGACATCTCTTGAGTCATTCTTTGGGGCATAGAAATTGGTTCATCATTTGATCCCCTCTAGAAAAGTGATTGTCACTCATTCCTCAAGTATCTTTTGCCAGCCATTCTCAGGAAGGCAACTTCATTCTTCCTGGCAAACACTGAACTTATATTTGTCAAAAGTTCAGTCAAAAGTTCAGTCCTAGGATTTAAAACAAGTGAATGGGGCAAAATATACTAACTCCAAATGCTTTTTATCACCTTAATAAGCATATGGAGAATCAGCAAGTGGGAAAAAATATGTTGATGAATCTCAATCACAACCTCAATCCTTATCCTGCTAAAAGACGAAGCGTATGCAAATACCCAGGCTGAAAATTTACATTTGGTTTATACACACATTAAGTTCTATTATTATTTTCAAGATCCAGAGCAGTTTTGTAGAGGTAAAGAGAATAATCCAGTCTAATAATGCTGAAGCACTGCAAGGGAAAGACAGAAAGTACTTTCACAAGCTTAGTTCATACTTACCCAAGGCATTTTTCTAGTTCATTCTTTAATCTATATTTTTAATTGATACCAACTGATGTGGATTCACTGAGTTATTTTCTCACCCCAAAATCATGTTATAAAAGATCTTGGTTCTCACTGTTTTCTTACAGAAGAAACTGCCTTTTTATGTGAAATATACTTTGCACTTTTTAGTGGAAAATCTTCATTTAGTTTTTCAAAGTGGAAAATACTGGAGTTCAATGTTGTTTTGGACAGTATGTTAAAAGTCTTGTGAGTGCTGGATTTGGCAACAGCAAAGAGTTCAGTTGGTTGAAATATCTGGGAAAAAAAACCCAAAATGTTACTTATCTTCACCATGCTGACCACTTTCCAGCTGGAAATAAGTAAAACATCCTTCCTGTCAGCTATGTCACATCTTATTCAGCTGTGGTTACTCCCATTTCTGATAGCAGAAAGAGAAGGAATAGGAAAAATATTTTTTTAGTTGATTCGAGAAGCTGATTGCATGCTGTATGGAAAACTTAAATTCCAGGTTTTGTCCTTTAACTCTCCTGACAGGTGCAGAGGTACAATTGTCTATGCAAAATGCTTTGAGTTTAATGCTTGTGTACTGTGTTGTATTAAAAGGCAAAACAGGTCACCCTTTTTTGGTACCAACTGATACTTATTTCATCAGTTTCCATATGTTTCAAGCCCTGTATTCAGACCTTCACATGACATGAATAAATCCATTCCAGATATTAATGGGCCCTGCAGGTCACTTGTAAAAATCTGTCTATACAGTATGGACATACTAATTTGAGGCTTGAATAAATTTTGCAGGTTTCTTTCCCTATTAATGTTCTGTAATGGTCCATAGTTCACACTTCTCTTTTAAGTGACCTGTGCTCTTTCTCAAGCATGTTTGGATGCAACAGTTTTTCATCAGGTCTGAATAGAGGGATTTCACTTTGTGTGTCTATACTAGCACGTGCTTATGTTTATTTCAGTGTACTGAGCAGTTTTTGATCACATTTGGGGCCTTTTTTAGATTAAGTGGAAGAAATAGAGTTTGCATGAAATTAAGCCCCATAACATTAACATGTAAAGCTAACAGTAATGTAAAGTACGAAATACAGTTTTGCAACAATATAGAGCATTCATCTTGAATAAATCTACTTACTTTTTCTGCATGACGTCATATTTAAAAGCTAAATTTCAGTAGCAACGTTTTTTGGTGACAATTCAATATTTTGTTCTTTTTGTGGGTGTTCTGTTTGTTTGCAGTCAGATGAGTGAGCCTCATAGCGGTTTGACGCTCAAATGTGCCAAGTGTGGAGTAGTTTCAACAACAGCTTTGTCAGCCACCACCGCCAGTAATGCCATGTTAGTCCTGATCATTTACATCTTCTTGTTACAAATCTTATACAGTGCATGTGAGACAATAGTTTGATTATGACAACTGTGTTTGCTAACACTGAATAAAGTGCTAAGCACATTTAAATACTTTTTTAAAAATTGCAAATGAGTTTATTAACTGAATACAGGATATTCTGTAGAATGTAAAGTACAAGTGTTACATTCTTTTCTATGATTTTCAAGTTAAATTGATAAAGTGACATCCTTAAATATGTTTTATCTAATGGTGAGCTTTTAATATTTTTTTTCAATATGCTGCTTTTCTCTTTTTTTCAATAGGGCATCCCTTTGGAGCTCCTGTGTGGTGTTGCCACTTCTAGCACTGACCTGGATGTCTGCAGTTCTGGCCATGACAGACAAAAGATCAATATTATTTCAGATACTTTTTGCAGTATTTGATTCATTACAAGGCTTTGTTATTGTCATGGTCCATTGTATTCTCCGAAGGGAGGTGAGAAATGGCTTCCCAGTTTTCCAAAGGGCTGTGCTCCTGTTAATCTCTCAACTGCTCTTTAATGTTATATACAGCTTGCTCTGCAGAAATATATTTCATAGAAAGAGAAAAATAATTTATGGTGACATGTATAGGAACAAGTGAAATAGAGAAAGAGCAAAAGGGGAAGAGAGGGAGGAGATAAGTTAATTCCAAGTGCAAAATATCAGTATAAAACTTTACCAACTTAATTCAAGGTGTCTTTTAATCAGTCCCAAGTACAGTTGATTTCTAAGTGTTAGTCTTTCCCAACGAGTACAGGAAAAGTTGAACATGAATGCCCTTCTGAAGCCCTATCAAAAGCTATAGATTTTTACACTCTCTAAAACAGGACCAAACACAACATTTTTTCAGCTTATACTGTCCCTGAAAGAGGGCACAAGGAGATGATGTGTTATGTTGGTGAAGATCTACCCTTTCAGATCTGCAAACTCAGGTACATACTAAAGTTATGGAGACAGCAAGGATGAAGACAGATGAGTGCTGTGAGAACAGCAAGGACTGGCAGTACCCTGGCCTGCCCTTCACAGCTCAGTGCCACCTGCCACAGGATTCATCACCACTGAAATCTGATGGCAAAGCTCCTACACAGGTGCTCTTTAATCTGGCTCTGGTGACAGCTTCTCTAACCTGCCTAACCTGCTAACTAACCCCACATTTTATTGAGATGGGTTTGAGACCAGTGGCATAAAGCTTTGTTGGCAGGTCTGTGGTAATGGGGCTCTCCATCAAAAATGAGCAGGTGGAGCTGGACTGGAGAGTAGTTCCTAGTCCATGGGCATACCTATGTGCTATTCATTTATCAACTTCAGGATATTTACCACACCTGTAAACCAGATTATAATGTCCAGCATATTTCCCTGGGATGGGCAAAAGTTATTTGAAAACCTCAGGACTAAAAAATAACTAAGGAAGATGTTTCAAGAAAGGTTTATTCTCAATGCTGAGTGAGGAATCTCACACAGGGGTGTCCCTTTTCACCACTGACACCCTTTAAACACTGAAATTCCGTATATTAATGAAAAATAATTATGAGTAACATAATTTATTCAATTCTTTCAGCATTGTGCCACTTTGCATGAGATTTATATCACTATCCTTCACAGTATGCATATGTGATTATCTTATCAAATAATTACATTGTGCTGAATCTTTCTCAATTTAATCACTCTGTTAGGAGTGATGAACTTTTGTATTTCTTGGTTTATCAGCTCTCATATTGGAAGGGGCTTACCTCATTTAATACCTTTTCTTCTTTCTTTAACTTTTGTTTAGGATAAAAATATATGCAGAATAAGAGATAATATTCAAGAAAAATCTATTTTATGTAGAACTGTCTTGCAATCCCCTTATTTTCTTCAGTAATTTCTTTCCCAATATGATTTACATCTGGGAAAGAGGGTAGTCTCATCTGTAAATCTGAAAGCACTCATTTCATATATTCTTTTGGTATAATGGTAAGACACTTCATTGATTTTTAGTACAAAGGAGAGTGGTTTCATACTGGTTTTCCTCTCTCTGAAATTTTTGTATCCACTGGGATTTATTAATTAGCCCAGAAAGGGCATACAACATCCCAATTACTGTCCTAGGGAATAATTTTAATTTTAAAATATATGCTTTTTGCTCAAGGTTGCATGTGAAAAATTCAAAACTAAAGCAGTATGAACAACATTATCTTTCACAGTCATAGAATATTGTCAGTAAGAGGAGACCCATAAGGATCATTGAGTCCAACTCCCTGCTCCTCACTAGACTACCTAAAACTAAACCATATGACTAAGAGTTGTGCAGACACTCCTTGAACTCTGACCATGGCTTGGAGCCACGACCAAGTATGTTCCAGTGGCTGACCATCCTCCAGGCAAAGAACCTTTTTCTAATGTCCAGTCTAAATTCCCCTATTCCCCCATTCATTTCTTGTTCTTTTAATTACATTTCCTTCTGTTGCAGTTCCATTTTCATGTGTCTTTTGTAAGGATCCAGAGAGGCTGAAACATATACCTGGTTATCAGTCATTGATTTTGTCAAAAAAACCCAAAATCTGTGAAAAATTATTAATATAACTTAGCATAGCACAGTATAAAATAAAATTTAAAAAATTAGAAAGCAGTAGTTAAACTTGCATCAGTGCAGTAATGCAGAAGCTTATTTGGAAAAAAATGTATTTTGACTGTTGATGAAAGATTAATATCAACAGATATCTACCAATAATTCCCTAAGCCTTGAATTAAAGATGGATTTCCTAGTCTAATGGCAGCTCTTTGCTGCAAATGCTTCATTCCCAGGCAATACTTCAATAATGTTGAACATCTCATAGAAACATTCTTGTCTGACTATATTCACAGGTAGGACTGTGGTGATTGAGGTGGACTTAGTCTTTTCGATATGTAAACTCAATTTTCAAAGTCATAGGATACCTTGACTGGAACCACTTTTAGCTCACTGTTTCTAATGTAAGCAATATGCAAAAGTTATAAGTTAAAAAGCTTATAAGTATGATTCTAGAGGAATCTTTTCTTTAGATTTATGTGTAGGAAATCAGCTAGTTGTGGTTTATTTTGTTCACTGCTTGTTTAGCAAATCACACACACACATATATATATATATACATATATATATATATATATATATATATATATATATATGTATATGTATATATGCAAAGAATCCTTACTCTGTTTAACAACTAACAGAAGTTGCTCAGCAAGTCAGTCTTAGCAGTTACACATTGCGATTCTAACATGGAAATTCTAGAAGAAAGACATTTTATAAAGCAGCTAAATAATCTATTTAAGTGGTGTTTTTATAAAATTGCCTCATGAGAAGACTTGCCAGTGAGGCCCAGAAAGCACCAAGGTTTGATAAGGTTCTGCCTTGTCAAAATGGAGGAAACGTTTCTTCTTCAGCCGTGACAACTTAGGCAGAATTCAATGTACAGAGACATCTTATTCACTAATCAGCAGTTTATCTGCAGCCAAAATTATGATAGTGGTGTTGGTGGAAGACAAAGAAGCTGAGGTATATTGCTGATTGAATTCTATTTGACAGAACACATTTAATTTTCTTTAGTCCTCCAGATTTAAACTGCAAACTGGTCAAAACACTTGAGGAATTAAGGAGATATTTTTCATATGGGAAAAAAAAAATCATAGAAATTTCTTCAAGAAGCACAAAGAAGTTCAAGTTGATGCTCTTGAATCAATTTTAATTTCAAACTTATTTGGTTCAGTTTGTAGCAGCAAAGTCAGGTGTCTACTACACAGAGAGAGATGTAAGTCCAGTAAGTTATGTTTCAGTCTGATTCTGGAGTCTGGCTTTCCAGCCCCAGAGACACTCAGGTGAGTACAGGCCAAGAGAATGGCCATCATGCAGAGTGGGCAATGCCATCTTTGCACTGCACATGGTGCCTCCTAGCTGAAAGAACAGTCTGGTACTTCTGGTTGTCTGCAAAAGCATTTAGCTCTGCCAGTGCCTGTCAAGGAAATCCCGCCAGAATATTTGTCACTCTTGATGACAGCTAGAAAGCTATCTCAGTTATAGCCAATAAGATTGATCTAATATTTATAGCATGCCGGCATAGGCAAAACAATAATTCTGACTGTCAGGGGGAAAAAAATCTGGGGAGGAATATATCTCCATAAAATTCAAACAAAGAGGACAGCCCTGCTTTGCTATGCCTTTATTGTCATTACATCACAAAAAGAGACAGACTTCTACAATTATATATAAAAACCCCTTTTTATTCTCTTAGTTGTATTGACATAAAGATAAATGATGGAAGTATTTGTTACTTTCTCTAACACACTGTATTGAAGACCTTTTGTGACAGAAGCTGGGTTAGGAAGCCAGGGATTTTTACCAACTGAGATGTACAAAGAAGAAGACTGTGATTTCTCTATTCCTCTCCACCATCAATTCAGTGTCTTTTGGAAAGGCATTAAATCTTTCTATACTTATATTTCCTAACTTCAAAAAAAATATGATACTTTTTAAGCATAAGACCTTTCATAGACTATTTGGAAATTTTGGAAGAAAAATGCAAAGTAGTTAGATATTATTGCTTCGTTTTGCCTTCTTATCCCAGAGAGCCTAGAGCTGTTCTTTTTTTTTTCCTCACCTTCCTGTTTCAACACCTAATTGGGCATTGGAAGATGGTGATGGATGTGTCACAGAACGATACGAGGGGTCAGCATTGAGGCTTATCTATCTCAGCAAAACAGTTTGCCTGATCTGCTTGAACACAAGATGCTTTAAAGCTGATTTGAAGCACGCTTACTAACTTATGTTAATGCTGGTGATGGGAGGAACCCACATGTAATTTTTTCTTTAGCTGTGCTCTGCAGCGTAGAGAGCATTTGGATTAAATTCATCGTTGGCGTCTAGAGCCCACATTTCAGAATTGCTGGAGAAAAATAAAAAGTACATGAGTAGGGCAAGGGTAAGTTATAAAAGCTTGGAGCTGGTTACTGTTGCTAAGGAAACTACTTCCCTGGTATCCGCACGTTCATCACATCTGTCTCTCCTTCTCTGCCTGGCTCTAAGAAAATCTTGTAACTTGATGTTAAAAGGCAGCAGGGAAAACAAGATTATGTTTCAAAGTAAAATGTAAAGACAGCACAGTCTTTACACACTCAAACAACAATTTTGAACAAGCAGTTTAGAAGAGCAAGTTGATATTTAGAAAGTTCAACCATTTTGATTCTGACTTGGGTGAGGACATCTAAAAATTGAAACATATGTCAGTATCCTGGATAATGCTACATTTTACATTCTGTTAACATGTTCAGATCATATGCTGCTTGCACTTCAGAAGCATTGTAAGAAACATGCACATTCAAGAGGATCCTAAAATCAAGATTCACTGCTTTAAGTAGAAGGCACTGAAAATATGACATGAGTTCTTGAGATTTCTAGACCTATTAGAACTGAGGAACGTCCATGAACAAAGAGTCCCAAAAATTAGGAGGCCAGCTGTACAGAGTGGAGTGAGATAAACAGTATGTTCTGAAGTAACTATGCTTTGGAGTCAAGCATCATGTGCCTGGAGATGAGATTTAGCACAGCTGGGGATGCTTTGAAGGAAGCATTTTTTATTTTATTTTTTGTCAAATCACTGTGCCAGTGCTTATCCAAGAGTATAAAACTCTGAAGTGTGACCTAACTTTAGCATTGATAAAGTGAGAGAAGACTTGGATTAAATTTGCAGCAACTGGGAGATGCCAAATTAAATTAACATCAAAAACATGGAAAACCAAAGCAAGTGCAGTGACCTAAAATCACAATCTGAGTTTCAATACAGCAAACTTTAAATTACAATGTGTGGTAAGTCTTGGTGTTTTGAAATCAATCCAAACCTTCCCACCTTGCTTCATTCTTCCTTCTGCCCTATTTTTGCTCCCTCCACCTGTAGCAGTCACTTATCAAGACTGCAAAGCACTCCTATTCATTTAAGGGTTTGGCCCTTTAATAAAATGCTTGCTATTTATAATTTTTTTCATTTCATTTTTTCTTTTGTGATAGCTTCTAAAAAACTCACATTAGAATATGATACATTTAAAGGGGACTGCTCCTCACCAGCAACAATTGATGAATTATCCTCTTCTGCTGTTCACAAAATGTCCATGAGTAGGAGAAAATTTTATCCCTTTTAATTATTCTGAATAAGATATCAAGTAATTTTTACAGATAATAAATGGAATGCAGTTTTTTTTAGGCATTTCATTCATAGTACTTTTTATATTTGAACAAGAAATTGGATCACCAAACCAAGTTCTCGTTTCCCAAGTCACGTCTTGCTTTTGCACTTTTAAAAAATCTGTCTATGTGCAAAAAGTCCACTTTTCTTCATGTGCTCACATTGAAGATACTTCTCTCATCTGGAGAATTTTACTCCTAGAAGAGATGCATTAGATTCCCTGTACATGGAGCTAAAGATTATTATTGGAATCAGTATTGTCTTTCAAATAGACTTATTCTTTAAAGTACAATTAGGAGATTAGAATATTTGTTAAGAACTGATTTCAATAACTGTCTGGTTACAATAACTGTAAAGAACTGTCTTTCAAGAATCATACATTTATCAAGAAGATACACTTTATCTTGCAATATTAACAGTTAACAGTATGTCTATTAATCTTGTTATCAGACATTTACCAAAGTGAATAAGACAAAGCCAAATACTATCACCAAGACAAATGTGGCTTAAATACCATATAATCACTCTCTAGTAGCTAATTCTGGACATACATAAAACTAATTCTGTGGTCTCTATGTGATAGACTGACAAATTTATACCAGCCACAAAGTATAACAAATGTATGAAATGACAGAAATAGCCATTTATGTTTATTGCCTCTGATTTATGAAGTGGGCTAAAGAAACGTCATGCATCATATTCCATATGGTTTAATTTAATCTCTGCTAGGAGTCTACAATGTTTCACAAGAATCAGTATAAGATATTTTTTTCACAGGTTCAAGATGCATTCAGATGTCGGCTAAGAAATTGCCAGGATCCAATCAATGCAGATTCTTCAAGCTCTTTTCCTAATGGACATGCTCAAATCATGGTTAGCTTTTATTTTCTTCTTTGACTATGAATTTACTGTTCCTAATAGAAAGAAAAACATACTGTGTTGTATGTGACAAGTTTGCATGGCTGAAATATTAACACCTAGGCAAAAGACTGTTTAGGTTATCGTCTGCATGCTTAAATATCTTAGCTAGTTTTAAATTATTGGTGTGTTTATTTAGTGGAGCACAGTGACTTGGTATCTTCCACCAGTGTTCTGTAGGACAAAAGAATCTTAAATTAGAGAACAAAAAAGAATTTAATAATATATTGTGACTTTTTCTAGTGTTGCTGTAGAGTGCTGATGCATTTCCCTTCCTGAGGTCTTGAAAAATGTTCTCAAACAAGATGAGGAGAAAGTGCTAGATATTCTACAGGGGAAATCTATTTAGTGTGTTAAATTAAGAGATAGTGAATTTTGCTAATAATATTAGGTAATGT
The DNA here is from genome assembly GCF_012460135.2 of Molothrus ater. Classification (NCBI taxonomy): domain Eukaryota; kingdom Metazoa; phylum Chordata; class Aves; order Passeriformes; family Icteridae; genus Molothrus; species Molothrus ater. Next base: position 96,459,252 of record NC_050480.2, on the reverse strand, counting down.
ATTAATACAACATAGTGGTCTCTTCACTTTGAACGCCAGTTCGTCATTGACTATAGTGGGGTCAGAATCAGGCCCTAAAGACATGCAAGGCTCAGCAAGAATGCAAGGTACAGCAAGCAGATGCCCTTCAAATGATGAATCAGAAAAAGAATTTAATGTTTGGACTTCACAAGCAAGAAAGAGATCAGTTTTGCTGAACATTTAGCATGGAATAAACTTCTTGTGAAAATTAAAAGAAAAAGTAAATAAATTCTCTAACAGAATAGTTTTGTCTAACTAGTAAAAGTGTGCTTTGTTTTTGAACTGTTAAAATTATTCCTTATTCTCACAATTAATTTTTGAATAATGAAATAAATAGTAGTCGTTTTCAGGGAGTACAAAAGTTTTATATGACTAGATTAATAGAAAGAAATGACAGAATTTTTCATAACATAAGCACTTCATTTACACAAATTAAAGACATTTCAAACAGGATGGACTATTTGAATTACACTTATTCACAGTAATTTGTATTGCAGGCTATTTTTCATACTTTTTTTCATAACATTACCATGAAAATCTTCCTTAAAGAAGATCTTTTGGTGAGATGTAGAAGTTATTCTTCCATATACCTTAAAAACTATACACGGTATCATTTTATTAAAATTATATACTCTACTTCCACCTATTTTATTTTATTTTTTTCTGGTCAGGCAGCATGCTTTGAAAACCACCCAGTTATACTTTAGGAAACTTTATAAAGCTCTTCTGTTGTAAAACAATACACTTCACCTCAGCAACAAGAAACCATTTTTAATGGCTTATGGCCCTGTAAGTAGGACATTTTGGAAGTGCTAGTTGGCAAAAAGGTATTGTGGTTTATTTTTGAATTATTAATGGCTGTTCTGTTTCACTGTTTCTTGTTACAGACTGATTTTGAGAAGGATGTAGACATTGCTTGTCGGTCAGGTAAGAACATTGAGAGAGTATTTAGCCAACAAATACTCTTGTACAAGTTCCTTGTGAAGTGAAAACCAGAAAAATATTGGGGTTTAGCTGTTTGTAGGAAATATTTATTCATTTAAACAAAATAAAATGTGGAAAATGATGTCACTTTGTGAATACATTATTTAATTGTGTTACTAGGGCCATTAACTAGAATTGAGCATTTAGAAAGTAGTCAAAGGTGTGACTGTCTATTAAAAAGCAAATAGTTGTGGAAAGAAGATTATTCTTAATGCATTAAGCTTTCCTTCCCTGGTACACAAGCAAATGTGAAAACATCATTTTACTTCAACAATAAAAAAATAGTGCATCTTGACAGCTGTGTATATGAAGGATGCATCAATTTGCATTCATTTTAAAATGGGTATGTTTTTTAGGACTCTAAGTGAAATCAACAATAGTTTAAGCAAATTAAGTTTTATTCCACTTTAATGAGAAAAGTTGCAGGTTTTAAAAATATATTTCAGTAGTGTGATCTTTAATCAGTTGGCTATATTTGTTTCCATATATTAAAGACAACAAATTTTCACCTATTTATTTGCCAACCTTGCTTAAATAGTGCAGTATAAAATAAATTACTATTTAAACTCTACAGAAGTATTTTAATCTAGGAGATATTTCCAAAGGACAGTTTTTCCTAGGGAAACAGTCTTGCCTAAACACCCTCAGTTTTCAATAAAGGGAGAGTGTGTCCTCTCTATGGGGTGAGTCAGAGCAGAAGCCTGATTTAGCTCTTCTGCATCAGCCACCTAAAGGACACTTTCTCTTCACTGGCTAAATGCAGAGCCAAGAAAGCTGATCTCATTAAGGTGAAGTTTGAGTTTCCAGTCACCCACCTTTAAAAAAGGTGAGTGAGTTTCTTGCTATATAGACTTAGTTCTTCCCTACAGATCAGTTTTAATATGCACATGTATTTTGAAGGAATCAGGGTAGCGCATTGTAGCACAAATGCCTGTGTGTCACCATCCAATGCAGACAAAAATCCAGCATTGATCCATGTAGTTCCCACTTCTGTGATAACATAGCTCTGCAGTACAGAGGGCCTTGCCAGAGGTGTCCTAAAGGAGATTGACTTTGAATGCTGTTATGAACAGGCTTTACTTGATAAGCATTTGAACTCACTTTCTGATAATGAAAAAAATTAAGGATAGATCACTGTTTGAAATGTCTGAACAAGTGTCACTGGAAACAATGAAGCAGACACTGAATTCAGGTATTTGTGCACTGTTGTTTAGAAGAAAATCATTATTTTCATAATGGAAAAAATGCGAGTTAGTTTAGTGTGAGGAAGGAGAGTCAGATGTCTTATGAGCTGCTTGCTATGGAAAAGGCAGTGAACTGACAGGCGGGTGCTGGGGGATCTGGGTCATCAGAGCCCTTGGGCAACCAGAATCTATGCAAATGTAAAACCTAGATACTTGAGTCTGTCTTTCTGTCTCAGCCCATGAGCTGGGTTTTGTTGTATAAAATAGCACTGGTGTGAATGAAAATATTTTCAACCAGGACCAGAAAATCCCTGTAGGCAGCTGGAATAAGTCCAGCAATTGGTTACTTTAATTGTTTTCTACCCTTTTTCTTTCATTACAGATTTTGGATTATAGACGTACTTTTTTTTCTTCTTCTTCTTCTTCTTCTTCTTTTTTTTTTTTTTTGTTTGTTTGTTTGTTTTTTGAAAGATTAATAATTGTGATTGAATAGCTGCTTTGCTTTTGAAGCCATTCTTCAATGCTTCTGGAAATTTTGAATTTTATAACAGGATTAGTAACTTTTACATGTAAACCTCGCCCCCAAAAAAATCATTGAATGTTGCTACAAGTTTGACCAGGAAGGTCTAGGCCTAGAACAGAAGTGGATTATGACTCTGCTATAAAACATGTTTATATTCTTTATAACCTTTCCAGATACAGTAAAATATTCTTTCCATACCAATGGAATTTTTTCCCAATGTGGTAATTCTTTTGTCACTTTTATTTAAAACATAATTTACAGAGAAGAGTTTTTAAAAGTCAGTGAAAAGGAACATTTAGGAGTTTAGGAACACATGCTCATAGTTATAGTCTTATGGTGGGTCATTACAATGGATTGACAAAATGATTCTGCCTTACAATCTGTTTGACATTTTCCAGAAGGTTATGTGGAGTTAATAATGGCAGTAGGGATGTCATACTGTATTTTTTTGGAAAACCCTTAATGAGTTCCACATGGCAGGCTTGTGCTTAAGCTCTAACTCACCTAAAATCTATAGAAGTCAGTAGGAACAAATGAAGTGGTTTTAAGTCGTATAAGTGACTGAAGTTAGTCAGAGATCAGTGTCGGTTATACACAGCAAATTAAGAGAACAAAAAACCCAAAATCACAGAAAAGCTTTTCCAAAAACAATATTTATAACATGAAAGCTAATAAGTGGATAAAAAATATTTTAGAAGATACACTGGTAAAGAATCACTGCTAGATAAAGCCACAATAAAAAGCAGTGTTAGGTTGATATGGTTTCATGCTGTAAGAATCCTATTCTCTGGCCCACAGTTCTGCATAAAGACATTGGACCTTGCAGAGCAGCCACTATAACAGGAACACTTTCTAGAATTTCACTAAATGATGAAGAGGAGGAAAAGGGACCAAACCCAGAAGGAATGAGCTATTCAACCTTGCCTGGAAACATCATCTCCAAAGTCATCATCCAGCAACCAACAGGTCTCCACATGCCTATGAGTATGAGTGAACTGGCCAATCAGTGCTTGAAAAAAGACAACAGCGAGCTGAGGAGGACTGTGTATTTATGCACTGACGACAATTTGAGAGGTGCAGATATGGACATAGTCCATCCTCAAGAGCGGATGATAGAGAGCGACTATATAGTCATGCCCCGGGGCTCAGTAAATACCCAGCCATCCCTGAAAGATGAAAGCAAAATGAATATAGGCATGGATACCTTGCCTCATGAAAGGCTGCTGCACTACAAAGTTAATCCTGAGTTCAATATGAATCCCTCTGTAATGGACCAATTTAATATCAATTTAGACCAGCATCTTCCCACCCAAGAACATATGCAGAGTTTGCCGTTTGAGCCCCGCACAGCAGTGAAGAATTTCATTGCTTCAGAGCTGGATGACAATGCAGGATTATCAAGAAGTGAAACTGGATCCACAATATCAATGAGCTCTTTAGAGGTCAGTGGTGCATAAACAAATTGCATGCTCTGTTGCTCTAATTTTATGGTAAGACAATAAATTGTGTCTTGTGTCTAAGGGGTGAAGCTAATGTTTTAATTCAGTATAAATTATTGTTTGGGATCATACACTGCTGTTCATATTTCTCTTATTATCAGAAGTGTTTATACCTAGAAAACAAGACTAAAGTTTCAGAGCCAGTCTGTATGAAAAAATATAGTTCTGGAGATTTAACATTCCACACGACTGCCGAGGATTTCGTGACCTACCAGGTAAAGTCCACTGGAAAATTCTGTGTTGCTATGAGAAGAAAAACTATTCCTGCAAGATAAAAGTGCTAATCATTGGCCCTACCTGCAAGCACATGCAGCTGAAAATATTTGCCGTTTTATTGCTGACAATCATATCTGTCTCAGATATGATAGGTCTGATTCTGCTCTCATTGGTGTAAATCTTGGATTCTTCCATCCAATAGTTCACCATTTACTGATTTAGTTTTGTTTGCATGTGCATGCAGGCATTGGTACAACTGATGTGTGCAATAGGTACAGGTGGGCTTCGTGTGGAGTATCATAGATTCCAGTCAGATTGCAAAAGTGAACTGAAAAGCCTTTAAAAGGCTTTCAGTTATTACTACAATCTGTCTGTGGGATTTAAGCATTTTCAAAGTGAAAACTGTTGAAATAAATGGTTAAGACCTAAGCATCAAATACTGCCATTCTTATTAAGCTTTTACATGTGAAAGCCAGTAGTGAGCTGGAGTTTATTTCATACTTGGACCTCCTTAAGACCTGGGAATACATTTCACCAGCGCGTCAGATTTTGTGAAACATGGCATTTTGTGGGAAAGAGAAAGACAAATGAGAAAAACATGGTACTCACTCATTCTCTGAAAGAAGTCACGCATGGAAAAAAATTCTACTTTATTGTGCAAACTTGAAGCGATTAGCCATGGCTCTACAGTGTTTAGACCCGTCTGCGTAGGGAAGAAGAGACTCAGCCTTATTTTTCAATTTTTAGATGCAAGTGTAGCTGATACTTCATAAATGGTGGATACTTATAGATGCTTCTTTTAAAATGGAATTGAAGTTTGATGAAGATGAAGTTTTATGAAGAGTTTGGGCAGAATATCAGAATTTAGATTCTTTTTAAGAGATATCTTTACAGGCTTTGAAAGGAAAATATTTTCTGTGCTGTTTATATTGTGTGCATACTACAATAAGTTTTTACAAGAGTTGATTCAACTTAAAAATTATTAGAAAATGAAGTGTGCGGATCTGCAAGGAATCAAAAATTATCTATGTTTTGGTTGTTGTTAAAGTGAATATGTATAATCTTGAAGAAATTTTCAAAATTATTTCTAAAAGATAGTTTAAATGCTTGCCTTTTCAGTTCTCAGACAGGATCTTTCAAAGCAAGTCTGCATTGTTAAAGAAATTACTGCCCTCAGTTCAGGTATTTTAGTTAATAGATCTTGGGTGATGCACAGGAGTTCTCAAATTTAATGCAACCCCAGAAGCAGAATAGATAAGGTCACCTTCCAGCAGTATCCTCTCCCAGCTATCTACAATTCCATCTTTCAGATCATTTTTGTCAGGTACAGAGGCTTAAATCCAGTCCAGTTAATATTAGACATATGGATATGTGAGGAAGATTCATAATTCTTTGAGAAGATGGACATATTTGCCACCAAACCTCCACTATAAATAAATTTCTGGTGATGCCTCTTTTCTTCCATTGATGACAAAGTTCATCTAGGACACCTTAAAAAAAAAAAAAAGATCAGATCTTAGTTAAGTTGTAAAAATTGTGACAATAGTTACTTCATTGTACACAAAATTATAGTTCCTGACACCACTTTGGAGTATAGGTCTGAAAATTGATCAGTATAATGTACTGCTCCTTTAAAGTTATTTTTCTAACTGTATTTGTATCATATTTTAACTTTATCTCTAAGATGGGGTGTAGACACAGAATCTCAGTCACCATTCTGTAGATCATTTTTACACTCAGGAGGGACTAATATGTAGTAGAAAATGCAGTAAAACATTACAAAATAGTAAATATGTAGCTTCTTCTAACTTGGGAAACATACTAGGTTTAGCAGGCTGTATTTTGATCCAGAAAACCAGTTATGTTTGTAAACCTCATGAAACCCAGCATAACCCATGTATTAGGAAAAAAGCACAGATACTAGGGCAGGTCAGAAATTAAAGAAACTGTTTCAGCTTTTGTGTCTGCCTTTGTGATTCCCAAAATTACTGGATGAGGATGTGCTGCACTGAACTGAAGATAAAGATGTGCTGCACTGAAAGGAAGATAGGAGCATGAAAGAAAATTGTATGTAGAAGAAAATCAGAGTCTCAAACAGATCCTGATAAGCAGATCCACCCAGATAAAGAATGTGATTGTGTTTTTACTATGCAGATGTGTAAGAAGCAAGGGTTGAGGCAAAGCCCGAAATGTTATTGGCTGGAAGTGACCCGCTGGATTAACATTTGTGTCTGCCTTAAACAAAGTAAAAATGGGGAGGCAAGGAATTTGGTTTTTGGAAGATTGCAAGACTTTTCAAAAGACAGGGCTTTGTCAGACATTATGGAGCAGCAAAAACTGCAGCAGGACATTCAAGATCACCCTACCCACCTCTTTCCTGACAGAGCATGACTAGACCAGCTCTAAAGGAGAATATCCTGAGCAGCAGAAAGCTTCCCCCTCCTATCAGCTTGTACTAGGAACACAGCTACAATATCAGCACAAAAAAACTTATATCCTGACTTCTAACCCTGAAAGGAGGATCCACCAACCCTACCATTAAATATCTAAATGTAGACATTCCCCTTCTGAATTGGACAAAGAGCTCTTCACATTTGGCTCCCCTATAGAGTCAGTTGAGACAAATAGCCCTTTTTAGGCCACTTTTAGACATCTGCTCCAGGATGAAGTAAATTACATACCTCAGTGCATGTGTCTCTTTTCAGATTCCATAGAGGAAGCCAGAATGAGTAGTTCAAACACAAGCACCAAACATGTTGATGTCCTAAATTTAGTCAGATGCATCCTCCTGTTTGTCACAAACTTTCTTCTAAAACTTTTTCATCTATTTTTTTTCCTAAGGAAATGCTTAGATGTGAACAATTAAATGCTTTACTATGTCTGAAGGAATTTTAGTGTGCAAAAGATAGCTTGAGAATGCCATAATATTTACATACAAGTATTGCCCAGATAAGTATAAATTTAAGGACGTGCAGATTTGCAATGTGCAAATCGGTGATTTTTATTGTATTTGGTATGCACCCAACAGTACTTATGTGATTATAGGCACAGGCAGGCATATTAGCACAACACAGAGTTTCTGAGGAGGACTAATCAAATATCTGGTTAATCTCCTGAACATTCCTTATATGCATGGATTAAAACTGGCTTTGCTACCTTGGCATCAAAGTGGCTTGTAGTATGCTCCTTCAGTTCAAAGTGTTTTGATTTTAATGAAGAGAACACTCAATTCAGTCTTTTGGAATGGTTGTTGTTTTGAAAATGTACACTGAGTGTTGTGCTCATTAAAGTGAAATTACTTTGAAGTGAAGTATTGCATTCCCAGACACTTAGATGCAGAGGAAAGGAGGATTAAATGTAGAGGAAGAAGTTGATCTGGGAAACATATCTCCAGAAAAAGTAATTAATCTCTTTTTATTGGGCAAAAAAAAAAATGGATGAAGAAGTAGATACCTGTGAAGAGACTTGCATTGTTAGCTTTGTGGAAGAATGAACGGTTCTTTGAAGGGAACTGTGGTTAGCGTAGTCTAAGCAGAAATGGAAAAGAGCTGAAAGAAGACAAAGACTATAAAATATTATAAAATTAAAAACATGCAAATACAGGCAATAGAAACATTTATTAAGGGGGGTGGAGTGAGGAAATGTCATGTGCTTTACAAGAACAGGAAGGAAAGGACTTCACAAATTATTTGTCACGTAAAGAACTGAAATTCTCTTTCCAGTCTCTTATCTTCTTTGTTTTTCTGTCTCAGATTCTGCTGTGAGATTTTTATGTGTAGTAAGTTGATTGTGTGACCAAAATAATCCTTCCATATTCATTTATGAGAGCTCTTAATACATTCAGTCAACTCTGTAGGTCCTTGGCAAATCACTGACAAGGGACTTAAGGAAGAAAATACTGCTACAGCTGAGAAAATAAAGGGGTATGTTTAAGATAGTGAAATGCAAAGAAAAATTAAAGATCGGTAAAGAGCAGAAAAAAAAAAGGTGGGAAATATGGCAGAAATGGAGGAAAAACAAAATTAAGGTATTAGGAAGAATGAGATAAAAACAGCAGGGAAGGAACAAGATCTAAAATAATAATAATAAACCCAATTCCCAAACCAGGAAAAGAAGGGAAAAATACAAAGTTAAAATAGTCAATTTCATCTATAAAGTACCAGAGCATCAGGCAGGGAAATAAAGCAAAATGTTGTGATTTTGATTTATGACATGAGAAGTAAAAAAAAGAGAGAACAAAAATATAGAGATGAGCACCACAGGAATTTCTTCTTTATCATGTTTCCACATTGCATATATTTTCAGGCATTCTGTATCTCAGATTTCTATCCCTTCCATTCCTCATTTCATTCTTCAATAAGCTGTGGAGACAGCTCTTGCCAATTTTGTGACTCTCAGTAAAATGAAGTCTAGCCCTGTAACAACCCTCTCTTTCTTTCACTTGATTGAATAGGTCCCAGAGTCCTCTGACTTCAGAAATTGATGCAGGTTATTTTCAGGGTATCTTACAGAAGTGGGGGGTAGAATCAGGCAGAGTTTATTGTAGTAACTGAAGATGTGAAGCATTGAAATTTTAATCAGTCTTGTAAAATGCAGCATATATTGCAGACTTTATATTATCATTGCCTATTTAACAAGTGCTACATTTACCCTCAAAGCATTCAGAAACACAAAGCAAGTGGTCTTAGTTGATTAAGTAAATAAATATTCAGGCTGCCCTATAAAAACAGGGAGCAGCAGGACACAACAATTTGTCAGAATACTTTTCAAGTGAGATATTTGAAGTTATGTTTATGCTGTGTATTGGCATACTAAATTTGCTAGTGTGTTTAAAGACTTAAAATTCCCACATTAAATTCTTTTTCCATGAAAATTTACTGCCTTTATGTCTAGCTCATGTTATGAGCTAGTAGCCAACAATCTCCTATTAAAAAACTAGAGTGTTTTTCAGTTATATATACACAAAAGGCATTTAAAATCAAAACCATCTTTATATCTTCCACCTTTATATCTCTGAGGGTCAAATCAGATTTTTCTTTACTTTTTTCCTGGGAAAAAATCCTCCTCGGGCTAAGATCTTGTGTGTCAAATCTCATCTCAGAGCAAATTATAAACTGCTGATAATAGGACTTTATATTAATGGAAGCATGGTTATAGCCCTCTCTATAATATGGTATCTCTGGTTTCAATTATGCTTTGCACAATGAAATATATCTTTAGGAGTATCTGATGTAATTAATCAGATAGTGGTGTAATGCAGAGTAGAATAAGAAGAAAAACAGGCATTTGTCATTTTACAGACATGGAGAGGGATTTTATTAGTCTTTTCGTCGGAGCAGCTCTTTCCTGGTGCCAGCAGATTAGTGTGTGCTGGTGTATGGAAATTATTCTTCAAAATTCTATTTTTGTCCCTCAGCAGAGTTTAAAGTTGTTCTGGAATTACACAGAGAAGCTATACGTGATTAGCACAAAGCAAAATTGATTTAAAATAAATTACTACACAAATCTCTTTTCACAGAGTTTTATTTTGGCTCTGGCATGAAGGGTACGGGTTTTTTTCGACATAAAATTGGTTTTATCAATTAAGATTAAAGAGCCATAGAAGTCAGAGATGGAAAAATTCTTGTCAGGTCATCTTTTCTATCAGTGCAAGAACATCTACAATGTATGTCTCTAAAACTTAGTCAAACTTCACTTTCAAAACTAGAGTGAAGGGATTCCACTGTTTCCCTTAGTAATTATTAATTTTAAATTAATTATTAATTAATTAATTCCCTTAGTAGTTTCCATGCAAAACTAATTGCATGGATCTTCAGGTTTTATACACTCCCTTTATTACTGACCCTTGCAGTTCTGCAGCATTTGGGGCTCTTCAGCTTGGAGAACAGATGAGTGAGGAGGGAATAGGAAACTATTATTCATGTCTCCTATAATATCAAAAAGAGGAATATCAATAATATGTCAAAGCGATAAACAACCTAATTTCCTTCGTCATGTTTTACATATTTAAACTGTGGAATTCACTACCTCAGCACATTTTAGATTTCAGAATAAGCTCCTCCCAAGGAAATTCTGAAACTACTGAAGACTTACGGAAGGTATTGTAGTAGAAATGCGATTTTATACTTTCAGGAATGATACTTGTATCATTCCTGAAACATCATAGCAGGACCTGGTCAAATACAAAATACTAAATGAGGCAAACCATAGATAATATCCTTTACAGTTTTTTGCTATTTGTATTCTTTTAACATTAATACTCGAGTGAATCTCCAACTGATCCTTGGGAAAAACCCACCAACTTCCAGTGTAATTTTTGTGTTGCTAAAATAATTCTCAGTTTTGCAGGTGCATAAAGGGAACAGCTTTTTGGAAAAAAACATATTGGTGTGACCAGTTCAGCAGCTCATTTGACACAAGGAAATTCACCCCCTTATTCCACTCAATTGCCTTTTGTCAGTTTAATATGTAGAATGAGCTAGATGGTTGATTTCTGAAAGCATTTAGGTATGTGTGGAAAGCTCCATTTTCATCAGCCAAAAGAGACATAACAAACTTCATATAAGAGGAAAAGAATATATGCAGTCACAATTAATGCAACTTTTTTCATGGCTGTTATATATCATACAGAAACTAGAATAATTGAGTAAAATTTCAACTTCCAATTGAGACTGAGTGGAAACTCCTTCATCCTTGTAAGTTTCCTAATGACTTCATGCTTCTGAATATGTTCCCCCTCTCAAAAAATAACCCTGCTGTCATTTCAGGACAATGATGTAGCACCCAGGAGGACCTGATCGTGTACCTAGTGATGTCAGTGACAGTATTGCAAATAACTTTCCATGGTTCAGGATCACATTCATAACCAGCATCCTTTGGTTTTCAAACCTTGCAGAACTTTTCTGCTCCTGTGGCAGTTACACACATTTTATGTTTGATGCTCGGGCAGCGCTTGTAACTGTATTTCATTGTATGCAGCCACACAAAAAATGTGAAGCACAAGCTCAGGAACAGATGTTCCTTACTATATAAGTTTAAAATAAATGTTTTTGTGATAGGTTCTTGTTGAGCCCTAGAAAAATCCTCACTGAGAAAAACCTGTGGTATATGACCTGTTTAGTCATAACTGGTGTGAGCTAACAGCTGAATTGCAATACTTGCCTCTCTCTGACAGTAGCACAGCTGAATATTTTGCTGTCTGATGGTTATGTATTTTCACCATGTAAGCAGTGATAGAGTTGTCTGGGTGCAAAACCTAATAATCCAGCTATGCCAGGAATATTTTCACTGCAGTCAAGCACACAAAGAAATATACAAATGTTTCAATTTTACAAATCACAGTACCTAGCCAACTGAACCTTTTTTTTCCTAAATTTGCTGTATTTTTACTTAGGATTCATTGGTATCAGGTTTATTACTGAACTCTAACTTAAAAATAGCTTTTTCAAACATTTTTCAAAGTTACTTCTATAAATTTCACTGCATTATCTGTTGTACGTGTTTCTTATTTTGTAGCCACTGAGCCTTTTCAATGGTAGATGTGGTCTAATTGTACCTTAAAAGTAGATCATTCCTCATCACAAATGCATAGATTCTCTTTAAATCAGCCCTTGATGATTAAAGATACCTTCTCCAAAGCTTTTTTTCGTGGGTGGTTTTAGCTTAGACTGTTATTTTATAGAGCCTCAGAAATCTTTACGCATCAGAGTGTCTACAGTGTTGCAGTAATATTCCTGATATTATTGTGGAATGGAGGATTAAAATTTTACTACAAAACCAGACAACATGTCACAAAGTGGTATAATCAAGGGCTCGGAGACCAAACATCTTCCACTTTTTACAGCTGGAAGACTTGTAAAATCATTCCTTTCAATTCCAGGAAAACAAAGCAGCTTACTAAAACCTGCAGGTTTGTTAAACCAAATAATATCAAAATCAGAAAGATTCTTCCTCTTGACTTAGTGAGTTTGATTCTTCTTCACTGAAGAAATTAAATGCAGTGTGAAAAGGTCCCTTCACCGTGACTTAAAGCCATCATATGCTATCATAAAAATTAGAGTTAAGCTTCAAAGCAAGCCTTTTTGGGTTTGGGAGTACCTTTTTCTTCTTTAACCCTCCTTCCTGTAGACAAATGTATCTTTTTTCTCATTCTCAATTTTTTTGCATTCTTTTCAGCTCTCACAACCTAGCTTCTTCTTTCTGCATCTCTTTAATCTATTGCAAGCCATTTAATTTCCAACTTTAAAAGAAAAATATATTTTTATCCCTTCTCTATAATATTTCTGCTTCTTTTTGATATAATTTGACTTTATAATTGATTTCTTTTTGGATCTAAAAAATTCTGTGCTAAATTATTTGTAGTGTGTCTAAGCAATCATATTCTGTTGCATTTTATACAAGTGATTACTTCACTAGTAAATCATTCTTGCTTTATATCAGATGCTTTGAATCCGATTTGTCATAAATTTAAAACAAAGTCATTGCTTTCTCCATTCAGATTGCCATTGCAAACAAACAAGCTGAAGCTGTGGCTTCGGCTTGATTTTGCTGTCATTTATTCCATTAAAATCAATGGAGTTGTACCAATGTAAGCCTGATGTAGGAAAGAATCAATTTCTGTAAACCTATAAAAAGTCTAAATCATAGATATGTATAGGTACCTGCGTAAAAATGTATAAATATGATGATAATTTTCAAATACCACAGAAAGTATAGAAATATTTTATACAGCAACAGGTTCAATTGCATGCAAATAACATGCACATTATGCATCCCACTGAAGTGCATTCTGGTTTATTTCAGAGAAAATATGATGATACTGGTCTAATAAACTATGCAAAGTCACACATTACTCTTAAATTATCAAGATAAAAATCTCTATCTTCTTACAAAACACCTAATATATACCTGATAGGAACAAAAGAATGTTATTTAGACTCATTAATATGATTTGAATAGTCCCCTTGTTAATAAAACCTCTTTTTTCTTTTTTTTTACTGCTTAATAGAGAAGAAAATCACGTTATTCGGACCTTGACTTTGAAGTAAGTTTTACTGAATTATTCCTGAATATTAAAAGTATTTTCCTAAAAGTAAATGTGAAGTGTTCATTTTAGCAGATTTTAGCCTTCTGGCATAGTAAATGTGATAGGGGATTCAATTGGTACTGTACAGAACACGATGAACAATTCATTAAAACTACTTTGGTGCAACTTGTTTGCAAAATATTCTGAGATCAGACTGTCATATTGCAATATTAACCATCATGATTTCAGTTTTTAAATTCTTTGCCTTTTCATTTTCATCTGGGTTTGGTTTTTTTACTTTTTTTCTCTTTTTTTTTGGCTGGCTATCTACTTACTGGGAAAGCGTGACACTTTCATAGGACAGGGTAAATCACAGCAGAAGTTTGCTTTGCTCAAGAGATATTCAATAATTTCTTTTCTCTTTCCTCAATACTACTTTACTGAAATATGACTTTCACATCCAACTAGTGATTATGAATGTGTCAAATTTTGAATGACATAGTGCTGCAGGTGTCAAAGCTTATGGATCACATGCTATATAAAAAATACAGTTCATGTAAGGTTCTTTAGGTTGGATATGCATAACTTCCAACTTAGATCCTGTCAAGTGAGAAGGTTTAGTTGTGTTCATTAATGACCATTTTGTTCTCAGTCAATACGATTAAGTCTCTTAGAGATTTGTTTGAAGTTTTTCTCTCTGATTTCTACCAGAAGGAATACAGCAGTTAGTTTTCAAGGGGCTGTTCATAATTTAAGGTTTTCACATAGGTTGTCTATTCATGCATAGAAGTAGTTTGCTATAATACATTTTGTGTGTCTCCAAAGAAACTGAACAATTATATTTGTATAGAACTACAGACTGTGGGCTAAAATTTGAAAGCCTGTGATCAGCACATATCAACTATAACTCAAAAACTCCCCTGTTTGCAATTACCCTAAATATGCTTTAGGATAAATGCATAGAAAGGAAGAAGAAATAAACAATAACAAAATTCTGATGAGCAAGCAACTCTAAAATTAAATTCAGGCAGAAGTTTTATAACTGTAGTGATATAAAGAATTCTAAGCTTTAGTGGTTTTGTCACTGAAAAGTAGAAATATTACAATGAGAGCATTCTCTGTGGCAACAGATACTAAAACATTCTTCCTGTCACTCAGGAACATAATCCAACACCAAATAAACACCCACAATGCAGTACACATTTCTCTCAAGAAACAGGATTCCTCAGTACATAATTTCTCTTGACTCCATGGTTTCACAGACTCACAGAATGGGTCGTGTGGTCCAACCTCACTGCTCAGGCAGGGTCATCCTTGAGCACGTGGCACAGGATTGTGTCCAGATGATTATTGAATAGCTCCAGTCAGGGAGATTCCACTTCTCTGGGCAGTCTGTGCCAGTGCAAAGTCACCTGCACAACAAAGAAATTCTTCCTCATTTCAGGAATTTCCTGTGCATCAGTTTCTGCCCTTTATCTCTTGACCTGTTGCTTGGCACCACTGGGAAGAGCCTGGAAACCTCCTCAACACCACTTTTTAGATACTGATGGGCAGTGATGAGGTCCACTCTCAGTTGTCTGTTTTCAAGGCTGATCAGGCCCAATTCCCTCAATCTTTTCTCAAAAGATCGATGCTCCAATCCCTTCATCATCTTTGTTGCCCTCCCCTGGACTTGCTCCAGGAGCTCCATGTCCCTCTTCTATTGAGGAGCCCAGAACTGGACTCAGAACTCCAAATGTGGCCCCACCAGGGCTGAGTAGAGGGGAAGGATCTCATTCCCTTGACCTGCTGGCAATGCTCTTCCTAATGCACCCCAGGACACCATTGGCCTTCTTGGCCACAAGGGCACTGCTGAGTCATGGAGAACTTGTTATCCATGATTCTTCTTCCACGTTGTCCATGGACACCCAGGTTCTTCTCTGCAGAGCTGCTTTCCAGCAGGTCAGCACCCAGCCTGTCCTGGTGCAGGGGACTATTCTTCTCCAGGTGCAGAGGACTATTCTCCTGCACTTTCCTCTGTTGAGTTTCAGACAGTTCTCTGCTCACCCCTCCAATGTGTCCTGGTCCTTCTGAAGGGCTGCACAGCCCTCTGGGGCACCAGCCATTTCTCCCAGCTGTGTTGTTGTTTATTTACACCTTTTTCTTAACTTGTTTGCAGTATTGCTGTTCCATGGCCTAGTATTTTTAGGATTACCATTAAAATGCAGGAAAATAGTTTTTTGTAAAAAGGAAAGAATGGGGCCACTGGGAGTGAGTGCTGAGGAACTGAGAGCATCAGCAATACTGTGCCAATTGCTACTGTGTTTTACAAGTATTGATGCAGACTAACGCCATCTCACCCCCCAGCTTTATGATTTTTCTGATTAAGTCTGTGGACTTTTCTGTATCCTTACACATAACACGGCTGTCTAAGGTAAAATAAAATTAAAAAGCCAAAAAGTGTTGAAATAATGTGGTGTGGCCAAAATGCTGCTCTTTGGATCCCCCAAAGCAGCTCGACTGCAAAATGGAATACAGTCTGGAGGTAAGATCAAGCCAAAGGGATTGAACATTCTACTTAAATGTTTAACACTTTCTCTGCTTTGTCTGTGACCGGTGCCAGCTGGCACTCTCTGAGACAATGCCCTTCCATATTTCTGAGGATTCCAAATCATAAAATGACATGGGTGTGGTTCTGAAGATAACAAATGTTAAGTATGCAGTGTGGACAAGGGTGGGACAAGTTTGGCTGCTTCTGTCCTTTTCCTTTTAACACTCTCTCTGCAGTCTCTACACCCTCAACCTTTCACACATGTCTCTATACACATTCAAGAAAAATACTCCAGCTATGTCAATCTTAACAAATTAGACATTTGAGGGAATATTCCTGGGTGCCAAAAATGCCAGCTTTTAAATGGATTAGTTTTTAGAAAGACCATCACTATTTTCATCTAGACGACCTTTTTTTCTCCAAGAAATTATTGAGTGTCATTAAGGAACTCAGTTCAATCTGGATATCATTCACAATAGACAATTTGCTTTTAGACTGAGAGAATTTATTAGCGCTTAGTATTTATAGAGACCATTCCATGTAAGATGTTGCCAGAGAATAGTTTTGGACATGTTTGGCTTATTACTATATACTTACTCATGGTTTCATATTTAAATAAAAAAGAAAATAAGATTATTCTAGTGGCTTCCAATGGAAATTCACCTTCATATAAATAATTTGAAAGAAAAACAATAAATATACATTTAAAAAACACGAGAAAGACCATTTTCCTCCAAGACCCACAGAAGAAACACAAAGCCACCTGCTATGCAGTATGAACAAAACGAGACTAAGACTATATAACATCACAAACTACTCTCTGTTATCCTCAATACATGTAGAAATATAGATGTAGTTTTAAGGGCCTTTGCAATGGATTATAAATAATGAAAGTCCTGTGTCTTGTGTGGGTTATAGAAAATGTATCTCAGTCAAACGTAAAGGAGAGAGAAAAGGATGGCATCAAAACTTGCATGGACTTACCATAGATCTCAAGGTGGTTAGAGAGGGGGGGTATCAAAACTGGGCAGCTGTATCTTGTTTTCCCTTTTTTAAGTAGCTTGCTATTATATTCTTAAATTATCCTTTCATGTAGGAAAAAGAAAAAAAGTAAAAAGACTGTAACAAACAGGGCTTAGTCTGTCAGCAGGAAGTATACATAATAGTTTCTGCTACATAATATACCTGTCCACAGTTAGAATTTGTAAAACACTGACTAATCTAGTTGAACTTTGAAGTTTGCTAAATGAACAGTCAACATAAAATAACTTTACAGCTCTTTTCTTGCTATTAATAAAGATAAGTTTGGACTCATTCATGCAGTCTGGTGTCCAAAACATGAGCAAAATTATTGGTCTGGACATTTTGGATCCTCTCTGCCACAGGCTCTGCTAACCCTAGCTAAGTGCCCTCCAACTCCTGTCATTTTTTCTCTACAGCTGGACAGGTAGCTTTTTCATTAAGTCTCAGCACTAACAGTTATCTGTCAGATCAAATAAAATTCATTCTAATTATGTTGAACAGAAATACAGATGCTGTAGAAATTCCCAGGAGGGCTTTATAATAGGTGAACGCTGGCAGTTACAAAAACATACAGGAGAGCTAAACAGTACTATTGGCATGCATTTTAGGATTCAAGATCACAATTACCTTTACATTCTATTAGAGACTCTGACTTTTGGATTTCCCCAGTCACCCCACTCTCTCATTTCTATCAGCCATTCATTGGATCTATTCTGTTAATAACATTTATGCCAAATAATTCAGAAAATGCCTTATTACCTTGATTTCCAGGAGTCAAGTCATCTCTAGCTCTGGGGGAGAACAAGGATACACAGAACAAGTGTGAATACTAGACTGTCTTCTTTCCTTTCCACAGATCAGTAGACCTGCATTGCATTATTGCACCAACAATAATGCTAAATTGATCACTGCTTGCTGGAGCTGCATTCTTTCAGAATTTCATCTGCCATAGCTATTTATTATAATACTACTATAACTCATAAAAGCTTAAAATCATTCTCTTACTAACCTGAAGACATCTCTTTAAGGCAAAGGTAAAAAATAAATATGCCTGCAGGTAAAAATTATTTCCTGTTCCCAAGTTTGGCAACTGATCATCTTGAAACAGCAGTATGTTTCCATTAGAGGTCTGGAAGGCATTCCCCCATCTGTTCTTTCAACTTAGATGTTTTGTACACGATTTGAGAGAGACCATTTTTAACTGCAACAATGTAGAAAATCTCCAAGGCAAATTAAATTACCTGGTAGTGGTGATGATGATGATGATGATATTGGTATTTATGAGATTGACCACAAATCATAGAATCACTGACTAGCTTAGGTTGAAAGGGGCCTTAAACGTCATCTCGAGCCAATCCTGAGCCGCTGGCAGGAAAACCTTCCACCAGACTAGGCTGAGCCTCATCCAACCCAGCCTTTAACACTTCCAGTAATGGGAGATCCACAACTTCTCTGGCTACCTGCTCCAGTGTCTCATCACCTTCATCATAAAAGTCTTTTCTCTATATCTAATCTAAGCCTACCCTCTTTCAGCTTAAAGCCATCACCACTTGTCCTGTCTCTATATGTTCTTGTAAAAAGTCCTTCTCCAGCTTTCTTGCAGGCTCCCCTTAAACTGCAAGGCTGCTGTACAAACTCTCCAAAGCCTTCTCATCTCTGTTAGAGATGAACAGCCCCAATTCTCTCAGTCTGAATTCATAGGAGAAGTCCTCCAGCCCTCTGATCATCTTTGTCACCCTCCACTACACTCCCTCCAATATGAACCCTTTGTTGGGAACCCCAAAGCTGAATACAGTACTGCAGGTGGACTGTCATTAAATATTCATGAGTATATTTGTCTTCAGTTAGAGTTTAGCTAAATCCCTGTCATAAATAAAAAAGGGAGCTGGTTACAGAGTTACGTTCTAAGTTCTCCCTATCTTGCTGACAGCCGTCCACACTGAATCCTTTTCTGTGAGTAGGTGATCATCAGAGCAAGGCATAGACTCTTCAAAACACACACTCTATCTGACTGAAGAGTAGAAATGTAGAAGGGGTGTCGATTCAGCTTGACCCCTTTAGGGTGTGGAGCGCAGGAGTTATGGAACCTTCAGGAGACACCACAAGAAGATGTGTGTCTGCAGCCTGGTGGCCGACTCTGGTGCTTCTGGCAGGGATGCAGCATCAATGGGCATCTGTGCAGCTGCACCTAAAGAAAAAAGGGCAGCACAAGTTCATTTTCCATCCTTTTCAGATCCTGATGCTACTACAGTCATCCTAGTATTACTGGTCAAGACCACAGGCTTTGTATTGTTAAAAGTTAGTATTTCTAAGGTTAATAAATGGGTGTTGTCCACATTGCTCATTTAATAGAGAAAACAGAATAACATGCTACAAGTACTTTGTAGGTTGTTTTCTCATAAAAGAGAAAGAGTTACCCAACCAAGCATATTTTCTAGAAAGGAGATAAGATGGTGCTTTCTAACCAAAAATTTTTAAAAAGTCTAGAAATTGAGACTTAAAGTTGGAAATTTAAGTTGCTGCACCTTCAGTTCAGATTGTTCTTTATAAGCAATAGGGAGGGAGTGGGTGTCAGTGGGTAGGAATTATGGAATGGAAGCCAGGAAAACACAAAGTAACCAAAAGATCCATGGGTACATGTTCATACCAGTCATGCTGCTATGAAGAATAAAATGTAAAGATTTTTTTCTGGCAGAGTTCCCAGTGCAAGTATTTTATTTCTCCTCCCACCTACTTCTCCTCAGGAATAATGTAATGAACTGAGTAAGACATTTGCATTATTCATGTTTGCTATTTAATGACATCTTGGGTCCATGATTAAGGAAAAGATACCAGAAAGTAGCATTCTCTATATTCCCAGCTTTCTACTAAAAAGTTTCCAAATGGAGATACTTGTTTCACAGCCTTATGTTATTTCCTGCTTTTTAGAGCTAGTGTTTTAACCCACCAAAACTGTTTTATTCCCATGACCATGTCTCCTTTTATAAACCAATAATAATATTTGAGGTAGAACCCTTCTGAAAAAATTTTATGTATATGAAAATTGCTATATACTCTTGTCTCTACCATAGCAGCAATATCTGAAAAGAATCCCTAGGAAGTCACTTAAGTAAAACTCCCCTCATAAATTTTGATAGCTATGTCTAGTTAAATTACCTTTTGCAAGGAGTTTATTACCAAATACTGCAAAAGGTTTTCCCTTATTCACCCCACAACTCAAGTTAATAGGTCTTTAATTGCTGATGTCTCATGTCTCTTTGTGAGACATATTGCCAAACTTCTTTCCTCAGAAGTGAACAACTTCTCAAGCTACTGTGTGGCTGTATTAAAGTTAATAAAGATATTAGAGCATAGCAGTAGAAATTCCTGGCCAAAAGAGCAGACACGTTTCAGGAAATCTCTAAAGACATAATGCAAATGAAGGGCAAAGTTGGCATTGATAAAGGAATATTGAGAGTCAGCTGTTGTCACTCCATTTTAAAAGGTACTAACCTAGGCTTGGCAGGAGTGTTACTTGATGGAAAGGGTCACACTCAAGCACCACATACATAAGTTTTCAGGGTTTCACTCACAACTCCAGGGAAAATCAGGCTTGACACAAAATCAGGACTTGCACAAAGGCCTGTGTCCTGCACCTTGTCTGTCAGCATTCCTGGTTGCTGCCCTGGCTGTAATTCAAGTTCAAGCAGTTACAGAGCTTAAGAAAAGCAAAGCCAAGCCCATCCACTGTTGGACTGAGGTGAAGCATTCTCAGAGCCTCCCATCCCCAGAGCACAGAACCATGAGACTGGTCAAACAGCAAGTAGCCTTCAGCTTGGCTCCAGAGGCTGCTCTGAATCCATAACTGAGCATGAATTCCCTTTGAAAACAGCTCTGATGAGCATAGCTTACAACCAAGGCTTGAAAACAGGCTTCACTCTCCAAGTAGTTGCCCAGGCAGAAACATGGCTGAGGCCTGTGCACTGTGCATTGTGGGGGCTCTTTGGGGTCATCCCTCTTTGGGGTCACCCCTCTTCCACAGGAAGGCCAATATTCGAATGCAATAATTCATTTCTGTGGAAGAGTGCCCTCAGCATGGGCTAGAGGGAGGACAGTTTCCAATTTCTTTGTCCATGAAATAAGAAAGCAAGTAAAATTGAAAAAATGTGCCTACTTTTCTTAATATGAATGCAATTTCAACTGCATTTTATGGTGATTTGAATGACAAGAAGATGTCTAATTAAAAAGACATAACATTTGGGGGGTTTCCATTTTGAGCCAAGATTTCTGAGTTCAGCATTCTCATAAAAATATTCCAACAGGGACCATTTAAAAGTGCTGTTGCTTTCCTATAGAAATTAAAATTTAAGCATCTATGCTGAAAACAGAAGTTCTAGAAAATATTCTTGATATGCAAGAAAAACATTCTTCTGAGAAATTGCCATTATTTTCAAGAAACTTCCAAGCTAACATTAGTGGCCTCTAATTTCAACAACTTAATAAACATAGAGTTAAAACAGTCTCTTGTACACAGGAGGAGCATTAAACACAGCAGAGAGAATGGCCAGGGCAATTCATTTCCATTGGTCAAATCTATAGGGGAAAGATGACCCTGCCAAATTCAATTTACTTTATTATGTTGGAAAAAGTAATGCTTCTCTTAAAAAAAAAAACCAAAACAAAAAAACGCAAAACAAAACAACCAGATTCAATTATATATATAAGCAAGTATATTCCATTTTGCAGAAGGTCATGCATACAAGAAAGAGGCATATGGAATTGTTTCAAGAGTTAAATCAGAAATTTCAGACTCTGGACAGATTTCGGGATGTACCAAAATCAGGCAGTATGGTAAGTGTCCTTCTATTATATTTAAAATATGGTGGATCTTAAACAACAGTGAAAAAAGAGCCTTTTGAGTCCAGTGCATTTCCCAAGACCTCACCTTTAGGTACCTCAGAAATGAGAACCAAAGCTATTTTCAGTAATCCAGCCTATGGTGAGACTCATTACATTCTACAATTAGACCACAACTAACTCACTAACATCATTATAGATGACAAGTAATTGAGCTGCAGGGAATGCATTTCAAATCTGTATGTGCCTGCTGTGTCTAAGGGCCTTTATACAGAGAAAGCAGCTCACTGATATAATTTGACCAATAAGGCTTTTCCTCTAGCTAGGCAAGGAGATAATAAATTAGATACTACAAACAAGTCCAGATGGGTTTACCTGTACATGCAATTGTCCAGAAAGCACACAAGATCTCTGTAATGCCATGTCTTTTCCAAAATAGATTTATAAATATTTACCATGGGAAAAGCAAAAATTAAATCATCCTGAGTTGAGGCTGCTATCATCATAATTCAAATTTATACAGACACACTCATACACACATGCATAACACTCTGACTACACCTGATAATGAGAGCAAGGAAATAGTTGATGCTACCTAATTAAAACAGCTCATTTAGTCTGACATATTTTTATCAGTAATATTTTGATTAGTAATAATTTTTATATAATTTTATAATGTGAAACTTGTATATTAAATGGAACTGAGCTAGAATCATTGTATTCTATAACTTTTTCAGAAGAGCTGCTTTCAGACATGAAGAAGAGGTATTAAGCAGATGTGAGGCCAATGGATTTACATCTTTTACATCATCTTAATCCAGCAGAAATTTAGCCCTGATTCTTTGATGAACCTTTATCTGTGATATGTGTTATTTTGTATCAAGTTCTCACTCACTCCTCCTTTTGAGATCAGCTGACATGTAACATTTTCATTTGTCTCCCTACTTGAGATTTGCTATTCACATAAGGCTTGAATTAATTCAAAATCTCAAAGGGAATCTCAGTGGAAGAGTTGTGTTTACTCTGTTTCACATTGGTGCTGTGCTTTTGAAAAGTCTGCTAATAAAAGCTGCCTAGAGGAATGGTTTGTTTGTGAGACAGTCAGAGAGTGATCCAGGTACCTAAATATAGGCATCTCAGGCTATTTTAGACAGAGGTCTTGGTTTACACCACAGCACAGGCAGCAACGATACAGGGCTCAAAGGAGATCTGCACCTCTCATGAAAGATAGTTGGAGATCAAGCAGAAAGTTCAAAGGCATCTTAGATGGTGCAAAAATACTGTATTTTAGCAACTAAATCCCACCCATCATGTTACAGCAGAAATCGCTAATTAAATTGGTCCATCAGGTCTTTTACCTTATAAAAGGTAGAATTAAAAAAATAAAAAATAATTCAGTAGAAAATAACCACCTTTCAGCCTGTTAATCCTAATATACATGAGCTCATCCACCTGCAAGGCAAGGTGGCTCTCACAGCATTTTCAAGGTTTCTGTCATTCTGCCATGCACCTGCCACAATTTAAAATCCAGCAGGCAGTCTCGGTTTCAATCCACTCCATATTTCAAGCACAAACTCTTCTCTGTTACCTTCCTTTCTCTTCTCCCTCTTTTCTCCCACTCTTAGAAAGATGTCTATTGGTACTGGATCTCTCAGCCCATTCCTCTCACATTGGTTCTTGTGAAAGAAAGGGCTTAGCTGGCAGCTCAGGTGAGGAGCCTGCCAAAGTGTTGATTGTTCACAGAGAAAGAGTCGCAGCGGTGCCGAGCACCCTGCCAGCCTGGCTCCCTGCAAAGCCATTTCCCCGCTCCAGCTTCTGTGTCTCATGAGAGCACGTCAGCAATCAGCCTTATAAATGGAAACTGCATTATTTCATCCGTGATTTTAATTCTTCTCTCTTTGGTCTTCAGGAGAACTCAGGACCGAGCAAGGCTCCATGGGACAGTTTCAAAACCACAGGTGACTACCAACACTATACAACGATAAATGTATTAGACACAGAGGCAAAAGATGCTTTAGAACTCAGACCAGCAGAATGGGAGAAGTGTCTGAACTTGCCTTTAGATGTGCAAGAAGGTGACTTTCAAACAGAAGTTTAACAAAAACGAACTGAACAAAACAAAGTAAAAATAATTCATTGCACTGACAGTAAAAAGACTTTGGGAATCCTGACAATCCTGACACTCCTGTCTGAACATTGCAACTCCTTTATGTCAGGCTCTTCCTGTGCCAAATGTCAGTGGTTTTTTTTCGTACAGTTTATTCCCACTAGTGCAGCTAGTGGAGAACCAGGTGTACAATTCTTACCATCGTGTGTTGTAAGTACCCGTGGAATGGATTTGTAAGGTAATCTTTATAGATAAACCTCAAGCAACGATTCATGTTGTAACAGCTTCATCTGGTTTAGTTTTCAAAAAACTTCACCATGAAGCACAATGTATATATATATGCAGTTTTTAAAGTTTATAACAGTCTGTTTGGCCATTACTACACTTTTTACTTTATAATATAAAAGCAAAGTTTTTGTCATTAAATGAATGTCTGTTGAGCTACATTCTTCATTGCTTTAAATGCAATAAAGTAATAATCTCACTTTTATATGAATAATATATTTCACATCTTTATTATTGCAGTTTTCTCTGGAAAGCTCAGAATAGCTTTCTCTGCTGCAGCTGTGTATAAAATATTTAAAATGTTGTATGGTGTAAATAAACCTTTGTCTACATATCAGTTTCCTAGTGCATTTTATTCCATATTGTTTCTCTTAAATTTTAATATTTATACAATTTTCTATAAAACACAAGTATTGAATATGTATTTGCAGTTTTAATAGCATGTTGTATGTAGCTTCTGCAAAAAGTTTCTAAATCATATTAGTAGGCTTGTAGCCATTCTGCATTTTCTTAGGGTTTTTTTTCCAACAATGTACCATATAAATTGGACTTGTCTGAATACTATTACAGTTTTTCTGTTTTATAAGAATTTTTGTCTCATTGAAGAAAGACAAATAATGGAAAATAAGTTAAGTTTCAATGCACAGCACCCAAAGAAAACACTGACTTAGAATCTTGTGCATGCTCTTCTTGCTGTACAACAAAAAATTATTTCAAGATAAAAAAAGTTCCTAAGTATTTTAGATTTTTAAAAAAAACAAAACAATGAACCAAACCGAAAAAAAACTGAGTCAGTTTCATCATAAATCACAAGCAGAATATGATTATTCTTTGTATTGAAAATACAGTTAAACTATTAGGAATAGAAAGATTAAATCTCCTTTTCCTTCCAGAGAATCAAAACCAGATCTTCAAAAATCTCATCTACAGCATAGCTGTGGGGGACAGAGATGGAAGGATATCTCAAATCTTCAGATGTCAGAGTTCTAGAAAAAAGTTTTAAAAACTATTTTAGTTTCTGCTGTACAAAAGTGAATGTGCTGCAGCCTACTAGCTGGAGAAATCTTAGAGAGGAAGAAAACATGACCACCAATCTGCTAAGGAAGAGAAAAGATAAGAATAGAGGCATGTCAGTGAGAACTTAACCCAGAGAGTTGGAAGAGGAAGATCAGCATCCATCTGTTAAGAGAAAAGTACTTAGGATCAACCTTAGGACCAATCTTCAGAAACAGTTTCAGTTTGACAATTTTTTCTCTAGGCCATAAGGTATTTTTAAGTCACAAAAGGGAGCCTGGCTTTGCCTGCTTTGAGTGAGCACATCACAGCTGAGTGAAGACTTAATCTAATGCCTCAGGGTCTAAATCTTTAAACAAGAAATAACTAGCCACCAGCCTGGTGCCAGGTCCAGTAACTGGCTTAGGTGCCTGGAGGTTAGATGATGTAGTACCATCACCCTGGGTAAGTTTGCAGACAACACTAAATTGGGCAGGAGTGTTGATCTGATGGAGGGCAGAAGGGCTCTGCAGAGGGATCTGGACAGGCTGGATCCATGGGCAGAGGCCAATGCTGTGCGGTTCAACAAGGCCAAGTGCCAAGTCCTGCCCTTGGGTCACAACAGCCCCAGGCTGTGCTACAGGCTGGGGACAGAGTGGTTGGAAAACTGCCCAGCAGAAAGGGAATTGAGGGAGCTAGTGGCAGCATTTGGACATGAGCCAGTGTGTGCCCAAGTGGCCAAGGAAGCCAATGGCATCCTGGTATCAGCAAGAGTGAGGCCAGCAGGACCAGGGCTGTGATTGTCTCTCTGCACTCTGCACTCTGCACTGGTGAGGCCACACCTGGGGTGCTGTGTCCAGTTCTCTGCCCCTCAATTTGGGAAGGATGTTGAGGTGCTGGAATATGTCCAGAGAAGGGTCTAGAGAGTAAGTCCCATGAGGGGCAGCTGAGGGAGCTGGGGTTGTTTAGCCTGGAGAAAATGAGGTTCTAGGGAGATCTTATCCCTCTCTACAACTCCCTGAAAGGAGGCTGTAGCCAGGTGGGGTCGGTCTCTTCTCCCAGGCAACCAGTGACAGGATGAGGAAGTGGCCTCCTTTGCATCAGGCGAGTTTTGGGTTGAACATCAAGAAGAATTTCTTCACAGAAAGGGTGGTTAAGCATTGGACTGAGCTGCCCATGGATGTGGTGGAGTCTCCATCTCTGGAGTGTTCAAGGAACAGCTAGACATGTCACTTAGGGCTGTGGTTTAGTTGACAAGGTGGTGTTCAGTCAAGGTTGGACTTGATGATCTTGGAGGTCTTTTCCAACCTTAATGTTGCTATCATTCATTCAACACTATGATGGTTCAATCATTCCACACTGTGATGCATCAGTCAAACAGAACTGGCCGTTTTTCAAGAGCCTGATGCAGAAGGAGGCAGATGGCAAGGCTGGCTATGCAGCCTCCTAACTTTTCAGATCAGATAGTGCACCAAAAACCTCTCATTACATACAACAGAAACTGCAAATTTTTTAAGGATTTCATTCCAAATGGTAAGAAGTCTCAGAGCATGTTTTACAAATTTATTTTTGAGCCCAAATGAGGAAGCTTAGACCCCTGAATCCAGATATAAGCCTTAGCATCCTCCCTGACTAATCTAAACATAATACAAATCTTGAACACCTTGGTATTTCAATAACTGAAATGCAGAAATTATTTGGATAAGCTTTATATCACCTAATGATAGTTTAGTTGCAACTGTAGAAAGCTTAGGGTAGGCTGCAAACTTACCCAGGAAACATGATAAATCAGTTTACACTCAATACACTGCTGACCCAGTTGTGCTGTTATTAATAACAGCTAAACCTGAATTATTAATAATTCAGGTTTAGCAGTAGCCTGGGTGTTTGTGTATCACACGGCAGTCACAGATGTGACTTTCAGTGAGCAGCAGCATTCAGTGTGCTTTCAGTGAGCAGCAGCATTCAGTGCCTCTTTATTTAGAGTTGGTGCTGCTCTGAGCAGAAAATGCAAGGCATTTTTATTTTCTTATGTATTCCTTATTTAGAAATAAAAAGTATGCTGAAACCCAGTATATTTACCTACTTATTTGACTGCTTCCTATTAAAACAGAGTTTGTTTCCTATAAGCAAGATGCCACTCATACTTGCAGTTTCTGCTCAATGTCTCTGAAATGATGCATGTCAGACTGAGCCCAGCAGGAGAGTACAAACTTTTATGCACTGGCTTTAATGTTGATAAAGCACTGAGCAGATGTTTGGCATTTTATTATATGCAAATAAGAATTAAGTCAGGACTCCCTAAATCATACTAGACGCAGACATGACAGGAGGCCCTGCATCTGCCTGCCAGCTTGTGCCACTCTGCATGGCCTGGCTACCTCAGCTGGGGTCCAGCTGCAGCTACAGAAAGGTTCAGGTGTTTGAGGGCTCAGCCAATGTTTCTGTCACTAGCACTGGAGGAGACTGAGGCAGCTGAGCTCAGCCCAGAGTTTACCCAGAAGCAACACAAAATACATATTCCTAGATGTATATACAAGAGACAAAAATCTTTTTTATTAATGGCTTCATTTTCTCAACAGTTCAAATACACAGTAACAGTTGTATAGAACCCTATGCAGTTTCTCTGTCTCCTTCTTACATGCGTATTCAGGGAAATTTTTTTTTTCTGGCAAGTTAACTAAACAAAATATGGCCTGGACTTTTCAGTGTAGGGAAGCAATGCATACAGGAAATCTAGCCCAGCAGCCAAAGATCAGTCAGACAAGAGTTCAAGATGTCCAGGATTTCAGATCTAAGGCAGTTTAAAGGGATTTTGTGTTGCTACCAAAATGATTTGCTACATGGGCCTTTGCCAAAGTGATGCTATTTACCCCAGAAACTTGGAGGTAAACTATGAATTAGTCACAATTAAACTTCAGCTCATACTCTAGAATATCTCTTGGAGATAAGAAGGGAGGAAAGTGTAAGTGATGCTACAAGGGATGAGAGGTGAGATAGCAGTGCGGCCATCCTGATGCACTTTTGGAATACCAGTGGTTTAATGTTGGCATAGATCTAATGCTAATGACTGTTTATGATGAAGATTTGGGACAAAAGACACAAAAGGGGCTAGAGGTCTTTTCCATTAAATTAACTACTGAGTCTGAGTTCTTCTTTAGCAGTGTATCAGTGCTCCTGGAAGTGTTGTCCTGACCCTCCTCCTTTGAGATTGTCATTCATTTCCATGACAATGAGACATAAATCATCTAATATGGTTTTACACAGGATTAAGCTGGGATTATCTCTTTTAAAAACAAAGAAAAACAAACAATGAAGCAAAAAAACAGCCAAGCCCCAAGCTGCATGAGGAGAAATCCTCTCTGATGCTTTGGCTTGTCTCTGTTTCCCATAGTTGCCAGACCAGGTTTAACAAGGCCTCCTTCCCCCTTGGAAGGGGAAGCATCCTTCCCCCCTGGAAGGACCCATCACAGAGTTGGGAGAATGCCTTCCATTGGGCTCTAGGGGGGGAAATGGAAATCTCTGTTGGCAATCAGCAGATGGAGACATGCTCTGATAGCAGAGTCTCAGTTCCTCAGGCGGTAGCTCCAGGCTGTGCTGCATCTCTGAGTAAGGCACCAGGAGCAGTTTATAGAAGCAAACTTTATTTCCCTCTCTCAAAAAAGTGTCATAGGGCTCACTTGTGCAAACCAACCCCTTCTCATGTGCTGAGGTAGGAATCCAGAGAGGTACCCAGCTGAAGATGTTCTTGGGGAGCTGTGGTTCACTTCTAGCTGGGTCTCAAACAGTGCAATGCTGTAATCTTTCCTACTTACTTTTTTAGAAACATCTTTCTTTGCAAGGAAAGCACAAGTGGCCTCACTAAGAGAAATTCAATTACTGATAAGATAGGCCTGACTACCAACCCTAGCACTCCCACTGAAGTGTTTTGTCCATTAATTACAATTGTAGGATAAAGTAAGAGCCATTTATCTGGTTTTGACAAAATTGCCTCTTAAGCTGCATTGGACCATCCTGTGGCACTGAGTTACTCCAATTAACTATGCTACAGTACTGATCCTCTTGTTTGTTCACTGGTGTCATTTTATACCTCATTACTTCTTATGAAGAACAGTTATAACTAACCAATTCAACTTCCTCCCTCAACTATATACATTACTGCTGTTGGTCCCACAGTTGCCTCTTTTCTCAGGATTATAAACCCCTGCTCAGTTAGTTCCCATGTACAAATCCTTCTCTGATTTCAACTATCCCTGTGTCCTTTACAGTTTTTTCAAGTCTGCTTAAGTTCTTAAATGAGTTTAGTAAACCCATTAGAGTATTCTCTCAGTAAAACTCATTAGACTATTCTGTTGTTTCATGTAGAAAAAGGAAAAACTCAATGAGGAAGCTTCTAAAATTAATTTTTATTCAGTAGGAGAAAACAAAAACTCAGAAATACTTAAACTTTTACTTTTCTGTCTAACCTTTAATGGAAAAGGCATCATCATCTCTTTGAGCAAGAAATGGGCATTAGCAGCTTCTCTTAAGTAATTCTCTTGATGAGTACACTGAAATATTTTGTTCTGCTGCTCCTTGTCCCTGGTGACATGAAGGCTGACTTTCTTTCCTAAGTTGCAGTGTTGTACCAAGACTTACAGAGATCTCTACAGCCCACTGACTAGGTGAAAGTCCAAAAGTGAGCAAGGACTGGGTTAATCCTTTCAGATGGAGTAGCTGTTTCCCACACCCTGTAGTGTGCTGAATTTTCAGCTTTTATTTCAATTTTGGTGAACCTCCTTCCTCTAGCTGTGTGTTCAGAGTGAGGACCATCACTTCCCGACTCTTCCTGAAAACACAGAAGGGGCATCTAAGACAGGGAAGGGCTTGGGATCTGCTGCTCATGTCTGCTCATCCCTGTGACTTAAGGTCCTCAACAGAGGTGGGATTTAAGGAACAGCTCTGGTCTCAGTGCTTGTTTTCTTGTTGATTATCTTGGGCAGCTATTGGGAAGCCCAGCTGGAGATGTTTACTTTGTATGCACTGTATAAGCAGATAATGTCTTGTTCAACACATGGAGGCAAAAATAGGAAACAGGCACCTAAACCTTACATAATGCAATACTGACCATCAAAAAATCCAAGCCCTTTTGTGGATCAAGTCCTTAAGAATTGAAATACTTTGAAAATCTGGTTCTCAGAATCCAATTTTAAGAACAGCAAAAAAATAGTGTTTATTCCTATTATTAGTTGAATGATTTATTGAATTAAGTCCCTAAATTATTGATTCAGGAAATTGCAAAAAGTGATGCCTGAAGGACCTCACGGTATTTAAAACAAACAAACAATCAAACAAACAAACCAAACCAAACTGCATTTGATTAGTATGTGTCTGTAGATGTTCAGCTTCTTATTTGGTGTCTTCTTGGACCCAACCACTTTCTTTCGTGCTCTTTTCAAGAGCTATGTATTAGAAAAAGATTTTCGGAGCTGTTTTCAGCAATTAGGTTCCTAAATCAAGCAAGAATTATATATAGTTTGTAAAGACAGCTAGGTAGACTCCTTTCTATCTAATTTAGAATTCTAACCAAAACATCGTCCTATCAATATTTCAGCACAGAACTCTGCAGGGCAATCTAACTCTGCCTATTGTAGCTATCCAGGTTATTTTTGCAACCTGCAGAAAAAGAGAAGCATTTCTGAAGCCCAGCTAGACTCAGCCAGTTCTCAAAGTAAAGATTGATTGTACAAAGAATTTAAAAGCCTCATGAGGGCAATAAAATTCTTCTAAATTAAGCACCAGATTTAGTAGGATTTAGACATCAACTTGGGAGCTAAAGTCTAAACTCCCATTATAATCACTGAAGAACAAGTCAATACAGTCAATGGAGTCTAAAAGCCAGTTCAGCTTTACTAGAAGAAGGATGCAGTTAATATGAGATGGCCCACATGTGAAACATTTACATGGGCACTGCACACTTCACCCCACATCTAGAATGATACTAGTTCTTACATGGGAATCCCACTCCAGAGGAAGATTTTCTCAGATGCTCCAGGATATCCTGCTTCCAGCTATTAATTAAGGAAGGCCTGGGATTATGGGTGCCATGCTGGATTTCCCAACTTCCTATGAATGTCAGAGCTACCCTCACTATCGCGCAGTGCCACTATTTAATCAGAATCTACCTTGCCTGCCCCTCTTTTGAACATTCATTTTCTCTATAATTTTATTGTTACACCTCTAAATCCTGTGTGTGGATTATCCAGATTCTCATCCTCCTGAGAGGCAAAGGACCCCAGCCCAGGACAATTAAGGCTGCCAAGTATAAGTAGACTGTAAAAAAGCACATTCTGGAAGATTAAATATAGGTCAGGAAGGCATGATAGAGTTACGGAGCCAGGAAAATGACAGTGTTATGCTTTGAGCTGATGTTAGATTTCAGCCACAAGTGGTGTGCTAGAACATGAATGCTTACCTGGCACTGCAGTCTTGATTTTTCACTCTGTGAGAATCTCCTAACAACTGGGCAACAGTCAAGCTACCTTTTTTTTGGACTCTAGCCCTCCAATGCTCTTATTTCTGTTTACTCAGAGGCCAGACTGGAGGAGATGACAAGTAGGTTACACAGGGATACTGTGTGACGCCTTCCTGAATCTCAAAAGGTGGTGGTTCAAACCTTTCTCAGATGAGTAGGATGGGGAAGCTTTCCAGCTTCTTTATACTGTCTTCTGAGCAGCAAATAATTATGCAAAGAAGGAAAGCCAATCCCCCCCCTCAGAGCAGATAGAGCCACTAGCAGTTAGTGGGTAGACCCAGGCCATGCCATGTGAGAAAAAATTACACACTATAATTGACACAAAAAACATAAGGATGGTTCCTCAGTGGCTCCCTAACCAATTAGTTTAAAACCAACTAGTTCTCAAGGGAGATTATACAGAAGTAGAAAGAAAAATCTCTTACACCATAAAAAACCCTCCAATTATCATTGCATGAGAAGGGAGGGAATAATGTTTTGTATTACAGTCCAACCCTAATCTGTAACACAAATGGTGATTTTTCAGGTTTTATATGGAAAATATATTTTATAAAATTCATTATCTCTCAACTAAGAAAATAAGAGAATATTATAAACTTTTAAAACATGCTTAATTCTTGGTCTGAAATAACTGTCCATAATTTCATCATACATAATTTCAAAAAAAAAAAAAATTCCAAATCATCTGTCTTAGCAATGTTATAACAGGATGGCTACCTTTTGGGGCTGTGCTGGTTTTGGTTGGGGTAGAGTTAACTTTCTTCACAGTGGCTGGCATGAGGCCGTGTTTTGGATTTGTGCTGAACACAAGGACAATTATAGAGATGTTTTTGTTATTCTGAGCAGGGCTTACACAGAGCCAAGGCCTTTTCTGCTTTTTGTACCACCACCCTGGTGAGGAAGTTGGGGCTGCATGGGTGGCTGGGAGGAGACACAGCCTGGACAGGTGACCCAAACTGACCTAAGGGATATTCCAGACCATGTGGCATCATGCTCAGTGTGTGCAGTGGGTGGGAGAAGGAGGAAGGTTGGAGTGAGGGTGTTTGTTTTCTCAAGTCACCGTCACTTGTGATGGGGCTCTGCTCTCCTGGGGATGGCTGAACACTTGCCTGCCCATGGGAAGCAGTGAATTAATTCCTGGTTTTGCTTCACTCATGTGCAAGGCTTTTAAATTGTCTTCATCTCAACCCATGATTTTTGTAGCTTTACCCTTCCAGCTCTCTCCTGGATCCTTCTGGGGGAGGAGAAAGTGAGTAGCTGTGCAGTGCTGGTGTTAAACCACAACAGGGACAATTATCCAGGCAATTAAAAGATATTGCCACATGTACATATATTCAAAGTGAAGAGACTAACTTTGACCTGAAATATTCATTATTTTGAAAAAGCTCATTACAAAGATGCGTATTAAATTAAAAGAAGATTTTTAAGTCTTTTTTTTTTGTTTACTTTACAATGGTCACCTAACACCCCATGTTCCTCTAAAACTGTGATGGCAGTAAAGAAATTAATTAATTTTGGTAATGGAAATAAAGATCATTCTTTTTACAGCAATTAATATTTGCATAGCAAGAGGTCCCCTATTTTAATAAAGAACCCTCTTTGAGGATGACAGTCTTCAAAGTATGCATCAGAACTTCTTAAGAACTCAATGCAATAAGTCTCCAAAAGTTAGAAAAAAAAAAAAACAGAAAAAAAAAGTTAGAAAGAAAACATCCATTATTCATGTAGTTTGGAATGAGTTCCCAAGACAAGATCCAGGTTTTGCATCTAAATAGGAGGTTAAAACCTCTGCTAGACAATCATTTCTTCCATTTTCAGTACACCTAAAATCACAAAGCACTGGAGAACGTTGGAAACTTCAATGATCTGAAGACACCACAGAGTTTACAATAGGTATGGAAATCAACAGCACATTATGTATGGGTTATTAGCTGCTAAGTACTTGACTACAAAACTCTGGGTTCTCAGGTAATTTTCTATGGTTTTTACCATTTTGAAATTTTGTGTTCAGAACATTTTCTTCCAGTCTTGGCCAGCTGTGTGGCATTGTATTACCAAGCAAGGACATAAGCAGATAACATTTTGGAGAGGGGTAATTTTCTAAAGCTAGTGCTTAGAGAATTTTTTCTGAAGATATGCTGTCTGATTTTGAATAATTTGTGATAAAAGTCATCAACTAAAAGTTTATTATTGAAAAAAAAAATAGCCCAGGATCCTGTTGTACCTCTCTTCTGAACAGTGCTTTTGGCCCATCCCTCCTGTGTCTCTGCATGGCAGCCCAGCTTGGACATACCAGCTCCTTGCCCCAGTTTGATGTCAGCCTGATAAGAATGCATTACCTTACACATTTGACAAATTGGACAGGTCTCAAAAGAGACCCCTGCAGTGCTGCATTTACAATCTGTCTCTAAACCCACAAACTCTCTGAGTTCAACAATTTTTTTACCCACCTGGCTTCCCATCCATGTACTGTCATCCTCTTGGCATCTTGACTTGAGTACAATTACAGAATCATAGGATGTCCTGGTCTGGAAGGTACCATAAGATCATCTAGTTCCAACACCCCTGCCTTGAGCAGGGTCACCTTCCACTGGACCAGATTGCTCAAATCTAATCAGACAAAAACAATCAGCTCCTACAGCTGTCACATCTTCAAATCATTTCACTTCTGCAAGGATGGATCCTGAGAGAATATTTGGAATTTAACAGGCTGCAGCTCACACATTGCTTGAAAACCCACTGAACAGGTAAAAGTATTGAGCAAGCAAGATTATTTGAGGAAATCTGTCTAATTGCAAATATGTATTTCAGATAATTAAATATTTGCTGCCATACCAGCTGTTCTATCAGGAAATGCTTGTCAGCTTTGAGTCCACATTCAACTTTATCACACAGGCCGAAGACAACAGGATGTATTTATCTCTCTTTAATCACTGTATTTTGACTACTTGTGACCTGTACTGTGACTTAGATATTGATTCTAGTCTTCTATAGGGCAAATATTGATACAGTTATAACTTTTATCAAATTTCCAGATTTTCCACCCAAGACAGATGATGGGGTTTAACATTCATTACACTGTTGACTAAGAAAGATATATTTTTTATATTTTTGAAAGTGAATATTAATAAATTCTCCATTCTTCCAAAATATCTCTTTCAAAATATGCTAGCCACTTATTAAAAGATAATAATAAAAAAACCCTTTATGAATAATATTTCAGGATTGTAATATATCCATTTTCAAATATGTGTGATGAATATTTTTGAATCTTATTTTTACACAGTAACTGTGTTATACCATATTGTTATTAGCAGTTAGATTGCTGTGGAAAATGCCAAGGCTGGGCAGGGAAAGTTCTTGCTCAAAGTCCCCAGAGCTTGTTCCAGGAGGGAGCAGGTGTGCATTTCTGGTGATGCTCTGTCCACCACCCTATCAAACCTCTGCAGGTCTAAGACACAGGAACACGCTGGCTGCTCAGCCATCCTTTCCCTTGTCTGACAGCACAGGACAGCACACAGGCTGGTTTTGTATCCCAGCAGTTTGCCAGGCCCAGGCAGGGAAGGAGGGCCAAGGCAGAAGCGGTGTCACACGGAAGGGATGGCCCAGCAGCGCCAGACCTGTCAGCCACCAGGAGGTTGCTTGTTCATTTTTCCAGAAACTGATTCTTTCTCCCAGCTCCTGAGAAGCTGTACATTGCCACCCTCCCATACAGAAACTCCACTAGGAACACAGGCAGATGTGTGCCCAAGAGGTGCTTCTCAACATGTCCTTCTCTACCTGTGCTGAAATTCTTTCACCACCAGATTGAAATTCCTGCCCTTAGTGTGGGGACAGGCCTAAATCCATCTCCTTCTTCTGCTGGCCCGTGTAGAAGTGAGGCAATTAGCAACACTTACATGAGAGAAGAGGAAAAAATCCCAGCACCAGCATATCCTACCCTTGTGCACTCCCATTCTTCTGACCCTGAGGGGAGATGACTGGATACCCTCGCTGCACTCCAGCATGAAGATCCTGGTAGTGCTAGTCCTTATTACAAAGCATGAGAGAAGTGAAGGCTCTAATCCTCCATCCTTCTCTCAGGCCTAAAACTGCTGAAGGGTTCACATTGCCCTCTGCCTGGCACCATTTGGGATGTGCAGCACACATCTGGGATGTGCAGAAGCAAATTGATCGTTCTACCTCTGCCACTGACCTTCCTGCCGTTCCTTCTTGACAGCAGTACTGATTGTCTAGATGTGAGAAGGATGGGAAAACAAAGTGAACTGTCTCAGCCATTTAGTGGAAAAAAGGAGTCAAATATCCCATCCTTCTTTTTAAATAATTAAGAATGATGGAATCACTAAGAGCTTTTTTGTGGACTCTTATTTGCTGGCCTGCTGCCTGAAGAAAACTTGAAAAGATTAAGGAGTCTACAAGAGAAAAAGGAGAGTCTAAAATAGATTGAAGACAGGAAGACTTAAGTAAGGCTGTTTAAATGGCATTTTTATCTCAAGAGCCTCTTCAGAAAAACCTTTAGCAACTCATCAAAGGAATTTCACAATGATCAGAAACCAAATTATTACAATTCACTGATTTCCTGGTTCAAGAAGTGACTATTGCAAAGTTTACCAGCATTTCAAAGGGATGCCTCATCTCAGCAGCTGTTTTTTGTGTCCCAGATGTCTATTTGCCCTCTCTGTGAACTGACACACAGTGGTGTGCTAGTTAGTTCCACTTCTACTTCAAAGCTCATAAAATCACCCCACAGTTCTCCCCAGGATGTGAATGTTTATGAAACACCAGTCAGCAGCCCTGACTGCAACCAGCAGCACCTATTTTTGAAGCCAGCAGGCTTCAGTGTGCTTCATGCTACACATCCACAACATCAGAGTCAAATATGAAAACTGAATTAACCTGCATGAGAAAGAGAAGCCAGAGAGTTCTTCTTGCCAGGGAATGCTTCAGTTTTATTGCAGCCTCGTTGTCATCTGTGTCACCATGGATGGGCACAAACAAGAAAAATGTATGCCCTATTGCCTGAGGCATTCTGGACAGGCAGGAAGGATGGTGAAGAATTTGTTTTGGTGACAGCTGGAGGGGCTAGAGGGCTGTCAGCTCTAATACAGTCAGATTGAGGATTAATTCCCACATGCAAGATGCAGGTATAAGCATCAAAATTTGGAACCCATTTAATCAGGGGAGCAGCAGTGTCTGCTCTGGTCAGCAGGGGATGTGTAATTTGCTGTGGTACTCTCTGAAATACCCAGGTTCAGGGTTTTCTCTTCAGCAGAGTATTCTTGAAGATGCATAAGCTGACTGTTTCAAGTTCCTGAGTATTGGAAAATCCTTCTCTTTCACTGAAGAACCATAATAATTTTGCTCCAAAAAAAGACAAAGATTGCAAATGAAATTACTTGAACTGCAGGTAGATTACCTTACCTGAAGAGATAAGCAAATTAGGACAGGTTTTGTTCTTCATAATACCAGATAAATCTGGAATAAATCATAGGCCTCATCAGAACTGTCTTTTATTCATACAAGTGTAAGCAAAGCAAGAAAAGTCTAGTTAGCTCTTTTCCCATGTAGGGTAAACAGAGATTTGCACATTTGATCTGTATATAAAGTGATTAATTTTGTTCTATAAATCTCTCTTTACGTATAGTACTCTCATATAAATCAGGAAAATACATCTATACGTTGTTTTCTTTTTTCTGTTTTAAGGAAGACTCTGGCAAGGACGACCCATTGGCAAGAGGCAAAAGTTGAACTCCAGCTATCATTACTGGTGTCCCAAATACCATATGAAACTTTCCAGAAACAGTGAGAATATCAGTTTTGTTTGGAACTTTCCTAAAAGCTTCTCTTTCAGGCAACATAAAAAAATCATTGTTACAACAGTTAGGGTTCTGACAATGTTAACAACTAGTCATTAGATTTTCATAATTGCAGTGTTTCCTAGATACATTATGTCACGGATACACATCTGTGTAATCTTTTATTGTGTGCATTCAGTCTGTCCTTAAAATCCAGAAATGGAAAAATAGCACCTCCTGCCTAGCAAAGCTATTATTTTAAGTGTCAAGCATTAGGCTTTTCAA
Organism: Molothrus ater; assembly: GCF_012460135.2. NCBI lineage: Eukaryota > Metazoa > Chordata > Aves > Passeriformes > Icteridae > Molothrus > Molothrus ater. Next base: position 96,421,432 of record NC_050480.2, on the reverse strand, counting down.
GACAAGTGAACCTGTAGTAAGTAAGAAAAATTTTATGTGGAGAGTCTGATCCCGAATACAGTCACTCAGACCTCAACTGGTTAGATTTTCAAGATCGGAGAAAAGGCAGACAAAACCCAGCTTTTCACCTGAACTCAACATTTGAGACATCTTTCTTTGAGTAAAACTTGCTATATGCCAGATTTGGATGATTTTAGCTCAAGCTGAGGTTCTCCTGCATCAGTGCATGTGTAATCTGAAAAGCTGGGAGGGAGCATGGGATGGGCTCCTCTTGTTCTGCAGAAGAATCACGGAACAGAAGTTGACCCTACAAGCCTCCAATACACTGATGCTGCAGAACTGAGATGTTCTGAAGAGGGGAAGGTGTCACTAGTATCCTCTTCCTTGCTTCAGACTAATTTTGGCAGATTCTTTCATTTCCTAGGGTAAGTCTGACCAACTTGAAACCATGCCATTCTAACAGATTGGTACAAGCATGAGGACAGGAGACAATGTACAATAGGTGTATGAAATGTGCCAGGCTATGAAATTATTTTCTGCCTAAAGCTTCCATACTTCTTACAGCTAGGGCAAGTGCTCAGGAATTGCAGTAAACTAAAAAAAAAAAAAAAAATTAAAATGGAATATTAAAAATAGAGTGAAACAAAATTAACTTCCACAGCTGCTGGAGGCTTTCCCTGACCTTTACATGTATTTCTGAGCGTATTTCTTTGCAGAAAGGCTTTAAGGAAGATACTAAAATCTGCTTTCCTACCTCTTCCATATCTCACAACAATTTCATTATTTTCTTCATTGTTCCATACCCTCACGAATAAAGAAGAGATGCTGGTTTTCAATGGCCAAGAAATGCCTCACTTTTCATCTACAAAATCAAAATTTAACTTTGTCCTGACTAACTGAGTTAGTCTTTTGAAAGAAATTCATTAGTGCATGACCAATGGAATTAAAAAAAGAAATGCATCTGTGCAGGAACAATTTTGATCTGTGCAGGAAAAAATTTGCTCCACTAATAACCCCAGAAAGTCAGATTCCTCTACACTGACATCAGGGCTCTTCATTTGGATCTTCACCAAAACAAGTTATAAAAAAGAGCATGAGGCATCCCACAACCAGCTACTCCTAGACTGCTGCAAGCAAAGCTGTGAACACCAGGCAAGACACAATCCTCACTGCTGCCATGCAAGATACTACTTCTGAAATTCTCCTGCATTTTTCTTGGCCATGCTAGTAAATCATTGGGATGTTTTTAGCAATAAACACATCTACTCTGCCTTTAAAAATCATAGTTTTGCACTCCTGCAGTAAATTTCACTTAAATATATGCAAAATAAAATATTTACTTTCAACATCATTCTCAAAAGGTATTTTTGATTTGTCTGTTTGGCTGTGGATGTTGTTGTAGTTTTTTCAATGGAAGTGGATCTAGGTAAAATTGAAGACTTCAAGAAATCTGAATCATATAATGAAAAGCAATTTACCATTCTGCCTGGAGAGAGAGGTTTTCAATCAGTGTGTCCTTCCCACAATGACTTATGGATTATAAGCACAGAGGTTCTTAAAAAAAAGGAAAAAAAAAAAAACCAACTAAGTGAAGATGAATATAATAAGATGCAGGCTGAGAATAGCACATACAGACAAGAAAACAAGGGAGTGGTTCTGCCAGGAGACTCAACAGAAAATAAAAAGAAAATAAAAAGAAAATAAAAAGAGTGGTCCCGGGCCAGGACCTGCAAGATAAAATGATAAAAGTTACAGCAGAGGAGCTACACAACAGAGCAAGAGGTGAACACAAAAATAATAGAGAGGTGAGGTGGAAGTGCAGATATTGTCAGTCACAGACAGAGCTGAAAAGCACTAGGATGTAGCATAAGTGACAATGCTTGGTTCCACTGGTTGCTGTTGCAACTCATATCTGAAATCCCCATGACATGTATTTCTCCACATCCTAAAATTATTAAAAGCAGATGATACTCCAAGAAAACCATGTATTTTTAGAAAATATTTCATTAAAAGAAAAATAAATAAAATAAAATGTTATATAAATGCATTACATAAATCCCAAAACCTGCTATGAAAATGCATGACTGCTGATTGGGAGGGAGACAACCTAATGTTTGCACTGAGGGATCCACAGCCTGTAGCTCAAAATCTCAGGGTACAGAGGAACTCTCTGGTGATCCAGCATTCAGTTACTATAAATGTATGAGCTGCCCACAGCCTGAGCATGTACAGAAATGTCCTACTTCTAATGCTACACTGGGCACTTACCTTAAGTGTGCTACAAGTGCACTTACCTTACCTCATATTAAGCCAATATTAAAAGAGTACCCACACTGACCATGCTTACTGCATCCTAAGGGCCTGCTGTTATATTTGAGTTCATACTCTATTCAGTTATTCCCTGCATAAAGACTTAAAATCTTTCAAATGGTCAATAGAAAACCTTGGTTCCTGAAATCTCTGCAGGCTTATCTGCTCGCTCCTGGTAACTGTGAGTGCACTCTTGAGCAACAAGTAGTCATGTCCTTTTCAATATCCAGCCCTCATTTCAGGTGATGCTCAGGCACAAGTCACCTGAAATAACAGCAGTCTGTCCCCCAGGGCTGGATAAAGTAACTCACATTCTGCTGGGCTGATCCAGAAATTTCTTGCTGCCTTGCAAATAAGGCAACTGGAAGCCAAACAGGGAGCAAAAAAAGCTCAAAGTGAGATTTTGCAAATATGTGGAAAGTCACTAAGTCACTTCCTTCAGCCTCTCACACCAAAAGCAGTCCTGTTTGCTGAGGGCTGCTCTTGACCTGCCTCCCAAACTCACAGCCATAGGAATATATTGCCATGAGGCAACAGAAACACTGGTCTAATTCAAAACTTTTCAGAAGTAAGTCTGTAGTAGCCATGAGGATGAAGATAATGAAAGATAAGAATGGTTATGAACATAAAAAAAAGTCATTAACAACTTTGAGGAACATTTCTATCACCCTCTGGACCTCAGAACTGTGAATAACCTGTGTGGAGTGTGCAATTAATTGCAGGTATAGGGGAATGACTTGCCTGACATTTGTTATGCAGCATCCCTCTTGAACCAGAGGCCACCAAAACGAGGCACTTGAAACTTAACACAATACAGCACAATTCAATACAATTTCATTATTAGCCCCTTTCAGCAAAACAGCTTCCTGAGCTCCCTTAGAGCTAATACTCATGACACATGAATTCTTGTTAAATTGACTTATTTTGGATGACCCTGACTATCTTCCAATACCAGGGGTTTAGAAGGCTTAGCCTGATGTTCCCCCATCTGAATAATATTTTTCAGTGCCATTTTTTCCAGCCTGCAGAAAAAGGCACTTCTTGGTAAGCTTAAAGCAAGACAATACTGCTTAACAAATCTGCTGGGGCTGGTTTGTTTAACAGCACTCATTTTAGATGGAGGTGCTGAATCTACACACAATTTGCAAGTAATGTGATTTCTGACAGCTATGACTATTAGTGTCCTTGAATGCTTTGGGAAAACAAGTCAGGGTAACAGGTTGATATTACTGAATACAGTGTTTTAAAAATGTGGCTTGCTGCTGAGACATGCACGTGAAGGAAGTAATCTACATGGAATTAAGGAAAAGAAACCCCAACCCTTTGTTTATGTACACAGAGCAGAGAAAAGGGCATCATTTCAAATTACTTTATTTTCAACAAATTTTCCACATCCCACAAGAGAAAGCAGACTGACTCCTTGAGTACAGATCCATCATTTAATCATATTCCAAATGTATTTCCCCTGTGCTTGCTTTTACTCTTATGAGTGCAAAAACTTAGAAGACTGTATTTTGAAAACCTTTGCAAAGGTGAAGTGAAAGGGGGCACCAAGGTGAAAAGATGCTCTCCCACAATAGAGCTGTTCATATTGCAGGGTACATTTGCAGGAGCATGGCTTGTAAGGGAAACTCTATTCCATCTCCTCAGCAGTGGTGAAATGCATCTGATGTAGCTTCTAGTGCCTAGTTTTGGTCACCCACTATTCTAGAGGGACATGGAGAAAGCAGAGAGGGTTTCTAAGACATTCAGAAATCTAGGAGATAAGTGGAGAAAGTCTCCAAAATATTCAGAGTTCTGCAGCACATGATCTACCTCTATGGAAGAAGATGACCTCCAGAAATCATATCCTACCAACATTCCCTTCAATCTCACAAAAGTATAATCCATGATGCTTCTAAATTGCAAGAGATTCTTTGAAAATTGGGCAGTGTAGGACAGGGAGGATAGTTTCATTTTTTGATAGATAAACAAGGGCTTATAAAGATGAGAGTGTAAAATAAATATTGAATAGAACCAAAAACCCTTTGAAAAGCATTTGGCATTAAAGCTTTAACCCCCAGGTGTTTAAAAATGGTAAGGATTCTATAAAGTCAAAAGTCAAACATATTCTACGAGCAAGAAAAGTGCAAGGGTGTCATCAAAAAGCCGGAAATCATCTCAGGAAAAATAAAAATGTACTCCAAGAAACTTAAAGAGAGAGAGAAGTTCATTACAAAGCAGTACAAAAAATAATCTGTTCTGTAAATATCAAAGTTAATGAAGAGTTGAAGTTGGAAATGGAAAGAAGCAGTAACAGAAAGAGCAACTTCTTCACAATGTTCATCTTTGCATTTCTGAGTAATGGAATCCTTGACCAAAATTCAAATAGGTAATGAAAGTGCTCTATGTTTAACCCAGAGGTAGATAGGCACCTAAAAACATAATATAATTGCAAGTCTGGCTTTAAAATTAGTGTTCAGAAAGATATTGAATAAATGGCCAGAGGCACTTCTACTTTCACCCAGAAGGGTTTGATTTAACATTTTGACTAAAATGTCAGAAGCTTCAAACCTGTGTGAAACAAAGGAGCAAGGGTTGATGAGACACCACATCTGAACAAAGGGCTATGATTTCCACTATATTCCCCTGAGTTTTTAAATCTTTTTAGAAATGATAGAAGACAACTGTAATTCATACTACAGAATGATTTGCTGCAGTAAGTAAGCTAAAAAACTTCTAAATACATTTATAAGAGACATGAGCCTTTGACATCACCTGGTACCTTAACTATTGTGATAGCACATGTATTTTACAAAATTTAAGGACATAAGAGAATCCATAGATTTGCATTTCCAATTTATATCTGAAGCCAGTAACATTCAGAAATCCTTCAATTTTTCCCAAATCAGAGAATTTTCATAAATCTAAGATTTTTTTTTATTTTCTACTGAATTGTGATTAAAAATTTTTAGTAGCACATCTTCAATAGGACTGTTGTCATTTATTTAAACCAATGGAAAAAATAATTCAAAGTATACAAAGTCCAATGAACATGAAGTTTCCCACTAAATTATCTGTTAATAAAAAGTTACTTACTTTGTTTTGGGCTAAGAGAGTATCTTCATTAATATTAACAATGATATTTTACAAGCCAATAACTGTCAGCTTCACCTGTCATGAAATCATCACTATATAAAAAAATCTACATTTTTGGTAATGCAAGTGCTTGGTTTTACCTCAATACCTTTTTCATATGTCAACACCAGAATCTTCTCAGAAGACTCCCAAAACCTCTACAGTCCATTTCTATTATTTTTAATCAGTTGTGACCCAGCCTAAGATTGCAAATGAGCCATTCAACTATTTTTTTTTAAGAAGATAGGACAGAATTGGAACATCCAGTTAGTATGACTGGTTTTGATTCTCATTTCCATTCCCCCATCAAGATGTGAAACCTTTAGATAATAGTTTCACAAAATAAATTTAGAAACAGCTATTGAAAATTTGCCTTCTAACTACTGTTATGCTAGTCATATCTCCAAAGGCTTATTTAGTTATTCTGTCCAAATGAGAAGACCAGCTAGATTTCTTCAAAAACAAGAACACTGTCACAGAAGAGAAAATTTAGTTGGGAGCACAGACAACTACTGACTCCTTAAGTAGGCCCTGAGCTGGCAAAGTAACAAGAGAAATATCACCATTAGTTGCAAACTCTTCCATTTTGGGTAACATGAATTACCTTTGAAAATGTTATCTAATGCCATCTAATCTTGAATCTACTGAAATAAATTCAATTTGTTTACTGCAGAATGGAATGCAGCTCTTTTATGTATTCTGGACCTTTTCAGGATTTCTAGGAAGATATGCAGAGATATTGTAATGGAACAAATGCTATGCTAAACTGTTCTTTAAACTTTCACAGTAGAAGAAACTAGTACCAGAGTCCACTTTTTAAAAACAGTAATTAAATGAGCTCAGGCAGTACTAGTTTCCAAGCAGTAAGACAAAAACCTCTATTTACCTGCTATGTACTCAGATAAATATGAATAGACATAAATCATCATAATGCAGTTTTGTTTGCAGCTGTTTTCCATGCTATCATGTCCCAGGAAGATTATTTCCACACAAAAATTTTTAGTCTCAGCATGCCTTTTTTCATCAAATAAATTAAGTATTGGGAAATGGTGAATATCTGATCCACTCTACCATGGCACAAGTCAGTTGTGAACTATTAGCCAGATAATCACTTTTTCAGGAAATTTTATGTAAAATAGCACAGTTTTAAACTGTCTGTGAAGATGAAGAAAGTGTAGCACTCCATACCATTGAATGATAGGGGAAGTTTGGAAAACTAGTTATGAGTATTGTTAATACTGGGCAAGAATGACTGGCAGTTAAGGCTCACTTAAATGACTGTCTGGAGGAGCTAATGGTCTGAGGCAGTGTTCACTGCTCAGACAGTCATTAAGTATCAGAATCTACCTGACCTGGAAGTCATTACTGCTTACATTAATTACTGCAATGATGAATACTCCATGCGACTCTACCACATCTCCCTAAAGTCATTTCTGCATCAAAACCGCCCTCAGGTTTCAGATCTGTGGTGACATCTGGCAGCCAGGACCAGCATGTATAAACACATTTATTTGAATGAAGATAAAACACCAAATGTTTGAACTGATCAGAGCCACCAACTAGCTGGCAGACTCAGCCTGTAATTTTGTAATGACCCTAAGCATCCCTTTCCACCGTCACTTATTATTAGCTATAAATCTCCCATACTTAGACTGCTCAAGAATAACTGTGTGTGCATAAGCCTTTGTACTTACCCAGCCTAAACAGCTTTTTAACCAAAGATCTGCTAGGAGCTACATTAGGGTGAAAAAGGCTTGGTGCTTACTTGAAATGAAGTAGGAATCAGGAATAATTTTAATTACTATTGCTTATCTGACAGTAGAAGCTGTAAATAAACCTGCAAGTCATGCATCTACAATACCTGTACCCCATGTGAGGTCCCTGCTCTGAAAAGATTTGAGTTCTCATAAATATACAAGCAAAGGATGGCAATAAAAAAAAGTCAGCATTTGAAATTTTGACCTAAAGAGATATGCTCAATGGAAGGTCTAAGGTAAGAGAGATCTGAAACCCATGTAACCTCCAGGATTTACCCAATAGCTCACAATGCTATTGGACTCAGAGCAGAATAACACCACTCAAAAACTTCTTATATAACACCATGGTCAAGGTCGGGAGACTTTCTGATTTGCATTGTATTTTGAGTTGTTTACAGTGCTGCTCCTCAGGTGAAAGTTCATGTCCTGGGTTCAGGTTCATGTCCTGGGTTCAAGTCCTCATGTCCTTACTCACTTGTGAGCACCAATTATTTGCTCAGTGCCACTGGCTGAGGTGAGAGAGTGAACTCTAGTGAGCAGCTGCTCCCCAGGACACAGCAGGGTTGACAGCCTGGTCTGGAGGGTGCGTATCTCTGCCCTTTGCAACAGCTCACTTCTCTTTTACAATGCAGAGCATGTCAGTACTACCATATAACACAAAAATAAGGTCTGTTTTCCTTCAGATTAGTTAAAACCATTTGTGATTTTGGATTCTGACACACCAGAACTAAAGAGTATGAAGATAACCATTATCAATACATTAATTTTGAGAGTTCCCATTTGTCTGTTTCCAAGACTGCAGCTGCCAATGCAAACAAGGTCTCTTTATTGGATATAATAGATCAAGTGGACAGTTTCTGCAAGAAAATACATGAAAGAATGTGAAAGCCTCTTCAAAGGATCATTAATAAAAGGATGAACATTCTTTCAATATATCTGTGCTTTTATAGTAGTCTTATGCACTGCTTGCTGCGTGTGACCCAATGCAAAAATTGTAATGCAAGGCCTGTCTGTTCTTGACATGTTGTATTATAAATTATTATAAACATCTCCAGTGCTGCTGGTAACAGTGTGAGCTGCTTTCCTGAGGTATTACTGAAGACTTTCAAAAGTGCCACATGAATTAAGGATTTGACTTTTTATGGCCATGGTGACTTTTACAGGAATATAACAAAGTGTTTTATTAGTGTACTTTGAATGTTTAGTAATTCAAGAGCAACAGTTTGCAGTGGCTTTCTGTATAGCTCTAGCAAACAATTGAGGTTTAAGAGACACAGAGGGGAAGAGTATTTGATAAAAAAACATAAAAAGAATTGTCTCTCTGCATCAGTAGTAATAACATCTAATACTTTGCAGGAAGATGGCCTAATTGGTCTGTTAATATTTTTTGTCTGATTTCGTGCAAATAAAAAGCAACACGGTCTAGTCAGTCTAATTTTTCATACTTAGCCCAGAAAAAAACAATAGCTTTAATAAAGAACACCTTCAATTCCTTGAAGACCTCCAGACCTGTCATTCTTAGAAAACATGGGAAGATAAAGACTTTTTTATTGACCTTTCTGCTTTAAAATATGAATGTAAATGACAGTGTGCCTTCACATTTTAAATGAGGGAGGAACTAGGATACACTTAAGAAATATATGCTCCTAAATCCAAATACTGTACTACTCCTTAAATAGTTTGTTTATGGATGTAAAATGTCAGATGAGCAATATGTGGATTTAGTACACGGTGCCTTTTTTTTAAAAGGTAGAAAATTAAGATATGCTAATATAAGCCTCTAGCAGGTAAGTCCAAGTGTAAGAATAGAGGCTTTCAGGCACAGAAAGAAGAACTTAGACAAAGGGAAAATGAAATGACAGAGCAATGTATCTAAAACTGCACATTGGTTCTAGGGACTTGAAAGAATGTCATGTCAGATAGTATCAGACGTCAGACAAAATGCCTGGAGGATAAGAATAAAATAGTCAGGGTCAGACAAGCAAAGATTATCCCTATCATGTCATGTACAAGCAGCAGGAGAACCTGAGCCTGGCTAGAAAGGAAAGGGTGAGCTGGAGCAGGGACTACATGTGTTAACCTGACGCTTCTTTTGGCTCTGTGCTAGATGCCTGGGTGAGAGGCATAACATCGAAGGGAAAAACAAAAGGCTGTCTAGAAAGAAATTTCTGAAAGACAAGCTGCAGGAAAAAAAACTTGAGATCTTCAGATAAGGTTAGAGAACAAATATAAGTGTGTTTCAGAGCTTAATCACATAGTTCTGCTTCAAACTCAGCAATGCAATTGAGACAAATCCAATAAGAATTCCTTTTCTTTTGTTCCACAAAGTTATTTGAAATGTCACACACCTTGGAGTGTGGGAATAAGAAGAACTTGATTTGCTATAGCCTTTCAAAACACTAACTATTCAGCTAGAAAAACATTCTAGGTGACTTGACCTGTCTATTTATGCTTGTCTTATTCTGGAGTTACATGAGTTCAACAAGACCTGTAAGAATACCATATTAATATGCATACTATTTTCAAATCTTTTACATCTTATTCAAGATCTAAGAGCTTTAGGCTTTATCACTATAAGCATTTCACATAATTTTTAAATAAAATTATTTTTAAATTATATAAGCTAACTGCAGGTGTTTCTTCTTTAATTTTGCCCTCACCATTGTTTACAAAATATAGAGGTTATGCAAAGAGGACTCTGGTATGTTTAGAAGGATTTTGCAGGTAAATGTTATTTCACAGTTATGGCATGTCATATATTTTTCTTCATTTTTGTAATATGTTTCCATGTCATTCTTTTTCATAGAAAAGAGTAATAGGTGTGCCTGGGCTTAACAGTAGTGGTTTCTGGACTGTGGGTCAGGCAAAATGTTCTAAGACAAGAAGGTTCCGTCTAACCTGTCAGTACCTGAGTAAGAACCTCAAGAACATCTTTAACTCAGGAAATCTCAGGAAAACAAGGGCTTGCAAAAGTAGTGAAAGCCAGCAGGATGGTAAGAAAGGCAAAGAGCAGATATACAAACAAAACTCAGAGGGGACTGTCATTGAGGATGTCATTGAAAGACTCGTCCTCAGAGAATGCCCAAATATCTGACCCCATTTTCCTGTGGGCAGAGGTCTTCCTACTGTGCCCCTTTATTTGTGTTCCTTCTCACACTACATTTTCTCTAGTGTACACATTCTGATAGAACTCACTTTCAGAGATTCAAATGCTGTTGGTGTTCCCAGAGAAAACATTAAGAAGTAAATGTCCCTCAATACAATAGCTAGCACAGGGTCCACTCTCACAGGAGTGGTTAAAATTCCTTAATTATCCTTTAATTTCCACAGGAATAATTTTCAAATATAGGCCGCCCACAGAAGGAAGACATATTTAAATTTCTAGGCACATCTCAGTGTTCAGAAGGATGTTTAGAATTTGAAACAAAACCCTTTTTACCTCAGCTGTACATTTCTAGGTTTATCATGTTAGATTAATCTATATACTTCCATTGTCTCACAGTGGTTCAGTCAACAAAGACACTTTATACAGGCAAACCCACGACCAGCTGGAACCCACTTCCTGCTATTTGATATCAAAAGAAACAATGATTTTTTTAATAAGTCTGAGAGAAGCATTAATCAGTGTGGATAATTCTTACCCTCTCGTACAGCCACCACTCTTCTGTTAGACCTGCTCCCTGGTTTTCCACTTCCTTCCCCTTATGATGTCACTTTCAGCATAACTGCTCATGCCATTCATTATATATCAAGAGCTTCTCTGGTTTTTTCTACATTTCATGCCACCCCATCTCTCAACTCTTAATAAAGCTTATAGTAAGGAGGGTGAGAGCAGTAAGAGCAGAGCTGATGACTCTCATGAGTCAGGAAGGTATGGCAGATGGTGCACTAATGTGTTAATTAAATGGCTGCTTTGTCTGTGATTTTCCTGTTGCTCACCTCCTGATGTTAAGAGCTGAGAAATAATGGAAGGGGTTAATGAGACAGAAACTTATCCAGGTGGTCAAAACTTCACTGCAGGTCCTGGGCACTAGGTGCCATCTCAGCAGTCACCAGCAAAAGGGATGAGAGGGGCTGCCATCACTGCATGCCACCAGCACTACAGAGCACAGCAGCCTGCTGCAGGACTCATGTCCTTGCAAAATGTACACAGCTGAGGGAGCACAGTGTCAGCAGATGAGGAAAAGGCAGAGGTACTTAATGCCTTCTTTGTCGCAGTCCTTAAGACCAAAAACGGTTACCCTTAGGATATTCAGCTCCCAGAGCTGGAAGTTGGTGACTGAGAGATGAGTGAAAGCACCATAATCCAGGAGAAAATGCCTGGTATGCCCACTGGACATCCACAGGTCTACAGGTCCAGATGGGATTCACCTGAGAGTAATGAGTGAGCTGGCAAAAAAGCCAAGCCACTTCCAAGCATTTAGCAGCAGTCCTGGTTCAACCAGAGAAATCCCAGTAATCTGGAAATTAGCAAATGCAACACCATCTACAAGAAAGGTTGAAAATATTATCCAGAGTACTGTCAGCCTGAGGTCAGTACCACAGAAGGCCATGGTGCAGATTGTCCTGAGTGCCATCACAGCATGTGCAGGACAACCAGGGGATCATGCCCAGCCTCTCACTTCAAAAAGGACACTGAGGTGCTGGAGCAAACCCAGAGAAAGCCAACAAAGCTGGTGAAGGGTCTGCAGCACAAGTCCATGAGGAGCACCTGAAGAGCTGGGGGTGTTTAACCTGGAGAAGAGAAAGATTATAGGGAACTTCACTCCTTTCTACAACTACCTGAAGGGGGTTGTGGTGAGGTGGGGATCTGTCCCTTCCACCATGTCTCAAGTGAAAAGATGAGAAAAAATGACCTAAAGTTCTGCCAGGAGAGGTTCAGATTTGATACTACAAAAAAAGAATTTTCACTGAAAGAGTGATTTGGCATTGGAATAAGTTGCTAAGGGAGGTGGTGGGATCATCACCTCAGGAAGTGTTCAAGAGGTGTCTGTATGTGGCAGTTGGAGGTATGGCTTAGGAGTGATTATGGTTGTGCTGGGTTGATGGTTGAACTGGATGGTATTGAAGGTCTCTTTCAGCCTTGATGATTTCTGTGATTCTGTGGTTCTGTTATGTTGAAGGAGAAATACTGCCAAGCTGATGAAGCCAAACACACCCAAGGGGAGAAGTTATAGTAGTGCTACAGCTTAAAGAAGAGGGACAAACCCAGTATTCTAGAAAGCAGTTGTCCCCACTGCTTCCAACCTTTTCCTCGGGTAAGAAAAACCTGCCCAAGATTAATTGTTCACATACTTGGCTCTTTGCTATCTACCACAGATTTAATACATTCTCTTTTTCAGAGACAGCAGTTACCCACAGGTAGCCTCAGCTTCCACCTTTCCAAGCCGAAGTACTTGCACCTCCAGGAGCTGTTTACACCAGACAGCAAGGAAACAGAAAAGATAATTTTATCTTCTTTACTGTGTCCTTACTAAAACCTGACACTGTCACATAGGAGTCCTGTGATGGGTGTTCCATCATCAGTTTATGCCAATAAATGTGATGCAAAGCTGTTATTCTTTCTTCTCAAACCTTACTTCAATCCCATTTTTCTTTCACAAAGGAGAACCCCATTCCTTTTCCAATACTGTGATGCCTACAAATATTTCATAGTATCCTCTGGTACCCTGGCAGTCCTGCTTTTCCTTCTGATCAATGTCATTTTCCTGCTTTTGTATTTGTACCCATCTGCTTCCTATTTCCTCATGCTTATGCTGCATATAGGGTGGACAAGGGATTATTTCTTTGTTCTGCATTTAAACAGTGCATGGAGTTGAAGTAGATCCTCTGGTTAATGATGATAGCTCCTAGAGGCAATGGCAATATAAAGAAATGAAACAATGTTAATAACCTTAGGCATTTAATTCTAGAGATTGAACAATATCCAAAGATCGTACACTACCTCTGTTTCATTTCTGGGGATATTTACAGGGATAAAGATGCAGAATGTTAAAAGACTGTGTGCAAACCAACAAATATCCACACTGGAAAAATACTTGCAAGCATAGTTAAGTGGATTCTGTGGATTCAATAAGAATCCCACTCTTGGGAGGTCATCAATCATTTTAAACCATTCCAAACAAACCTTTATATGCATCCTTGCTCCACAAACAATGCCCTGATCTTGATTTTAATCTATATCCAACCATTTTTTGTTTCATATGCGGTTACACTGGGGCCAGTAAGTGAAAGTCTGCCTGTGAGTCAGTAGGAAGCAGGCCAAGATTATTCCGAAGAAGCTGAAGGATGTCTGGGTAACTTAGAAAATATCTCAAAGATCTCTATTATCATATCTATCTTTTTTGGCTCCTAAATTCCTTAGAAAATATTACTAATAATTATCTTGGTTGGCTTTGAGAAAATCAATCATATTTGTATTTTGAATGAATTTTTAAAGACATTAGGGTACAGAAAGGGCAGAATATAATGGATAAATCCAATATTAAGAAACTGGAGAGGATCCAGTACAGAGCTACTGAGATAGTCAAAGGTTAAGAGTGCACAGCCTGCAAGGACATCTGGAAGGAGGTGGGCTGATTTAATTCAACAGAAAAGTGGGTAAGAGGGGATTTAACTACCTGCCTATGACATTAAGCAAGTACAAAAGTTCTGGAGCTAAAGTGATATAACGTTTGGCAACCACCACAAGTTGTGGTTTAGGAAATTTAAATTAAGTAACAGATGGGGGGAAAAAATCATGAGAAGATCAATTCAGTGTTGACTCCTGTTGTCTGGAGAGGCTATGGACTCCGTGCTTGCAGGTTTTCAGGACATGATTAGACAAAGCTATGGAAAACTGTTCTGTTTCAGGTAGGTGAACAAACTCAAGGTTTTTAAAGGTCATTTCCAAACAATATTTCTATGGTTCTGCAATACTGTGATGCAAATTTTTTACAGCATCAAGACAGTGGACATTTTAGAAATGTCAATGTCTTTAAAAAGCATCCCTTTTTGTTCCTTAGTTGATCATCTGTAAAATGAACACCATACCTGCCTGCTTTCCAAAGGGACTAGTTAGGGGATAGCTCCCAAGGGAACTATCTGGATGAATGAATTATGTCTGTGAAGCTGCCATCTCCTACAGTTAAGAATGCCAGAGTAAATGAAAAAAAAATCTAAATAAAAATATGTGACAAAAGCCTGTGCTGGTCTAAACTGCTGTAACTCTAGTGACTGAGACAATATTACACTGATTTACTCCAGCTGAGCTACCCATGCTGTAATGAACAACCCCATGTTGTTTATTCAGCCAAACGAGAAACTGTTAAGTTGAATACTGCTCAGTATGAATTATTAAAGTCAGGAAGATTTGCATGCAAAGTATAGGCTGTCTGAAAAATAATGTTTGCCTCAATTTAGGGTCACCATTGGGGAAACTTTGGAGAATTTTGAAGGACTCCAGGAGAACAACATTTAAAGGACTATTCTTACTGAAGGCTAGTTATGGTAACAGGCTGCTAAGGACTAAATGCTTTTCAGGAAGAGAGACCATTTCTCACATTCTGTTAGAGGTATAGTAAAAATTAGTACCTGAAAATTCTAAGCTGTTATATTCCTTCAAAACCATTTCTATTTCAAAACAGCAATTTCTTATGCAAATCTGAAGGACAACTAAAGGACCCTCATTGTACTTAATTGGCCTCTGTGTTCATCAGACAAAAAACCTTGCACAGTCAAGCAAGGCACCATAAATTGAAACAATTTTCAAACACACTTTCCTGGAGATGAAAGAAAAGTTCATAAAAAGGTCAAGACTGCAGTCATCAAAGTAGTGGAATCAGTGCTTGAGGAGAGAGCTACCATTTGCAGGGAATGGAAGTGTGCCAGATAAGAAGCTGCTGCCCAGACTTCTTCAACCCTTCCATAAGAAGAGGACTAATTTCTTAAAGAGCCATTAGAGAATTATGCTGTCTCCTCGAAAATGGAGCATCACTTAAGAAATCACTTACAAGGAAAGAGGAAACCTTTTCTGAGAAGCCAGGTCAACTTCACAGATAGTCTGGTAGAGAGATTGAATGTGATAAGCATTGTAAAAGGGCTCAGATTAAATTAAGTAACTCTTTATTTCTATAGAAAGCCAGCTGAGCTTTGAAGAAAGGGCAGGTGATTAATTTAATAGGGTAAAAGATACTGCTATGACTGGTCAGTAATTAATTAAATTGGAGACCAGTGTGCAGGTAAAAGAGTGAGCAAAGTCCAATAGGTTTAAGAGTACGTACCAGTGAATTAGCCACTGGCAGTTGAAACAAACATCCATTCTGTCACAGAAAAGCCCCATTTGCTAGATGATCTTTGAATGCTGGTACAGCCCATGAAACAGGAGGTGACAATTCTTCTATCCATAAGTAAATATCATCTGGAACCCCCTGAGGAAAAATATTAGAAACAGAGATTCTTCTTTAAGCTGGCAGCCAGTCACTAGTGGTGTCCCCCAGGGATTAGTGATGTCCCCAGTCCTGTTTCAAGTCTTTATGGCTTATCTGGGTGAGGGGAGTTAGTCAACCATTAGCAAATTTGCAGATGACAACAAGTTGGGGGAGAGTGTTCCTCTGCTGGAGGGTAGGAGGGTTCTACAGAGGGACCTGGAAAGGCTCAACTAATGGGCTCAACCCAAGGACACAAGGTTTAACAAGAACAAGTTTTGGGTACTGTTCTTTGGCCATGACCATGCCCTGAAGCACTACAGGCTGGCTGGACAGGAGGCAGGCAAAATGAGACCTGGGAGTGCTGGTTGACAGCAGCTGAACATGAGCCAGGGTGTGCCCAGGTGGACAAGAAGTCCAATGGCATCCAGGCCTGTGTCAGCAAGAGTGTGGCCAGCAGGACCAGGGCAGGGATCCTTCCCAGCACTTGTGAGGCTGCACCTTGAGTGCAGTGTCCAGTTCTCTGCCCCTCAATCTACAAAGGATGTTGAGGTGCTGGAATGTGTCCAGAGAAAGGCAACAAGGCTGGTGAGGGGTCTAGAGAGGGTAAGTCCCATGAGGAGCAGCTGAGGGAGCTGGGGTTGTTTAGCCTGGAGAAAAGGAGATTCAGGGGAGACCTTATCCCTCTCTACAACTTCCTGACAGGAGGCTGTAGCCAGGTGGGGGTTGGTCTCTTCTCCTATTCAGCCAGTGACAGGATAAGAGGACACAGTCTTAAACTGCACCAGGGGAGGTTTAGGTTGGACATAAGGAAGTAGTTCTTCATGTGACTGGGCATGGGAATGGTCTGCCCAGGGAAAAGGTGAAGTCACCATCCCTGGAGAGGTTTAAAGATAGATTGGATGTAGCACTCAGTGGCATGGTCTAATTGACAAGCTGATGCTCAGCCATAGGTAAGACTTGATCCCAAATATCTTCTCCAACCTAGTTGATTCTGTGGTTCTGTGAATAATAAAATATGTTCATGCATAAAGAATACAGAATAATAGTAACACTAACAAAGAAAAAAGAATAAACAAATAAAAACCTCTGCGTTAGCTATAATTCTTCTTCATAGCAAACTGTCTAAGGCAAGACAGCCTGACTCTTTGCAGGCCACACAACTCTGTCCTCTTAGCACCCCAGCAACATGGAGGAAAAAAAAGAGGGGAGCACAAGCAGAGCATGGCTGTGCTGCTGAATTGACAAGCCCACACTGACAGCTTCCCCCAGAGCACTGTGAATGTTTCTACAGGGACAGCTACAACCACCCTCACATTCACATTTCCCTTGTAAGTCTGTGCTCATACCAAGCCACAGCTACTTTGGGTTTACTGTCCAGTGATCACTCTTGGATCCAGCTGGGCTTGCTGCTTCCAGCTAATGTCTGACCCAGCTGAACACCACACTGACTACAGCAGTGTCTACCACACCCTTATGAATATACTCAGAATAACTCTGATTGTTCTTTCTTCCCTTAATATAAAACCTCTTCCTCTGTTTGGGTTTTCATATTTTTCCCCACAAAAACTAACAAAATTACATTCTCAAATGGTTTCCATGATGGTCAGCAAAAAACCTGACGTACCTGGACTGTAATCAAAGCTGTTTACTAGGAGATATCATGATTAAAAAAACAAGACTATCTACTGTATGCAGGGAGTGAGGAAAATGTCCTGGGAAAAACAGCATGTGGTTTTATGTGGTTGAAGGCTATCTTAATGTATATCCATCAAAAGTATTTTGGTATTTCCAGATTTTTGAAAGGTTGATTTTACAGCCTTGAAAATACTCTACTAACATATTTTTTTCTCTTTCCTTATGAAGCCTTTACTGTCATATAAGTCAAGAGGAAAGCTATTATGTAACGCAAAGAACACATACAGCTTGAAGTGGACAATTGATTGCAGTAGCCAGTTAGCATAATTTCAGATTTTGTCTGCACTAGTAAAGAGAATAGCCATTGATCCTAGGAGTTCTTCATCCATACTTCATACCCATCAATTGTTAGAACTGCCTCTTTTGGGCCAGGTAGCCTTGCCACCAGCTAGTTCAACAATACAGGAGAAGCCAATTATCTCCTCTTCACAAGCAGGTTCCACCTGAAGTAACATTTTCCTCACATTTCTCTTTTTTACTTCAGGTCCACTAGGTTTCCCAAACCCACATAAAACCAGAAATAAAGAAACATTTACAAACCTGAACATTTTCAGTTCTTGACATTGCTAGTTTTCAAATGAAAACGGGGAAAATTCCAGAATACATAGCAAAGTTTTCATTCAGGTCCACTGTCATATTGAGACTGTCCTCCTCATTTTCACTGAAAAGACTTTCATTAGCAAATTAACAGTTAGAGGAGTGAAAGGTGCACAGAGCTGTACTTGCTCCGCTCACATGTGCTCCCATAAAACTGTTATGATAGTTGTACACAGGCTGATGAAAATGTGATCCAGTATAATCTGAAAGTAATGTAAAAATAAAAGAGCATATAATTGCGTCTCCATTTTTAACCCAGAGTGGGAAAGAGAGAAGTGTCCCTATGTACCTGCTTCACACTGCATTAAAGAATTTTTATGAGGTTTTTTGATAAATTTTATTTAATTTATTAGCACTTAGAAAGCTTAGGAAATTGATAGACAGTAAAATAAGAGATATTTCATGAGAAATTCAGTTCGATCATTTTGAGCAATTGGGATACCACTGTCATTTCTTGGATGGAAGAATTCCTTTAAGTTGGGTTTTCAGGTTATCAGAAGCTCTGGTAATAGATACAACATTTCTCTGAGTACAGAAGGCAGTAGAGAAACATCTCTATCTACTCCTGCAGGAGACTGATACGACAAGGAGAGGTTGAGTGTCACAGTGGGGACAAAATGGAACAACTACATAAAACTGTGTATCTAGAAATGTAATTTCCAATAAAGATGAGGGTTATGTGGAGTGCTGTTTTCATCTCAGGGGGATTCATAGGAATAAGTAAGATACCAGCATTGTAAATGCCTCTTTTGGCAATTGCAATAGCCACTGTATCTCTGGCAGTAACTCACATCAAGTTTTAACTTAAAAGTCACTTTTATTGGCTGATGGAGTACAGGCCAGAAGAGCTGTATTTTGTTTCTCTTCAGAAAGCACTGAAGGATTGTTAAATTTCCACTTGAATAACCACCAGAAATGGGCACAAGCCTGGTTTTGACTTTTTTTCTCACGTCTTTTTTAAGTAGGTCATTTTCTCATATGTCTTTTGAAAACTGTTATCTGAAGCATGTCCTGATAACACAGTTGATGCCAATTATGCACTCTCTGCCCTCTCCTCAGCAATTCTGTTCATTTACTCATTTGTTCTGAGGTGGCTAATGCATTGTACCCTTAACACCAGAGAGACACAGCAGTGGCCTGCACACTGCTGGGTATTGAATTCCACTCTATTCCAGACCTCCTTCTTCAGCTGAGGCACCATCTGGGCCACCCACCATATCTGGATTTAAGAGCTCCCTCAAGACCAAGAACAGAACATTTCTAACAAGGAGGTGACAGCTGAATTTAAAAAAACCCAACAACCTAATAAAATAATTTAAAAAACCCAACAAAACACCTACACAAATTCTTTCATTTATTTATCTTAAAGACTAGTGAGAAACAACCAGAGTGTATGCAACAGGCAGAGATGACAGTTCTTGGCACTGACACAGCCCAAAGAGGTAGAGAGTGTCAGACCAACACATGTAGCAACCCTAGGCTGCAGCAGATTTAGACTGGCATTTGAAGAGAAGGGCACACACAGTATTTGGCACTTAAACTAGCATAGCAAGGGGGAAAGAAAATAGAGGACCAGAAACAGGAAGGACATTCTATTCCCTCATCTCTTCAAATCTGACCAGAAATGCAGTAAACTCTGAAATTAACCATTTTAGCTAGCATGAGATGACAGCTGCCACCCTTTAAAAACTGGTAACTGCTAGGTAAAATGACCATAGACATCATGTCACACAAGCTGTTTTTAAGTAAGAGACAGAAGTTATCCCACAGTACATCATCAATCTCAGTGACACCAGCAGTGAAACCAACCCCAGAAGCAGCCTACACAAGCAGGAGTCAGCTAGGCTTGGCACAGCTGAGCTGCCTGCAAGCAGTAATCATTGGTTCCACAGAAGTGCCCATTCCCTTCTTGCTATCCTGGAATTTAATACCAGCCACCAGTGCACAGGGTGACAAAAGTAATTTTGGTCAAGGTTGAAGCTTCAACTCCCTTGATTTCTCTGAAGAGGGAGACAGGAAACATAGACTCCCAAATTGCCAGATTTTGGAAGTAGTTTTGTTGAGAAAAATATACATGCCATGTGCTTTCTCTGGAAAACTGACAGCATTAAAGGGGTTGATATAAAGGTGATTCCTTGTTCCTGACAGATTTTGTTCAAAGCAACCTCAAAACTTTATCCACTGAACAGATGAGTTACTGGGTTCACCTGTACCTGAGTAAGGGTACTAATTAGTTGGTCTTTACAAACTGGCAGGAGATGTTTTAGGCTATGTCAATGTGAGCACAGCAGTGAAGCCTGTCTCTGCAGGAGCTCGTATGCATCCATGTCAGTGTCAGCACCTCTGCTGGTGTCCTGAACTCTGTCATCCTGGACATGCTGCCCTATTCCCACATCTATTTTCCACCCCTCTGCTAGCTGCTTGGGTGCCAGCTGTGGAACCACAGCACTGGGTTCTGCTGTGCAATGCTGACATAACTTTGGAAACTCTGAGCTGAGAACAAGAAGGGCAAGCAGGGATCAGGATACTGAGCTTGACTTAGCATTGGGAGAAGTCTTTAGGCCCAACACTGATAACATGCATTACTGAGTACACAGAGCTCTGTATCTATGAGAAATTCCTGAACACTGATGTTAAATACACTGTATTACCACACGTGACATGAAGTAAAAAGCATAGGATGGTTTTAGAAGGCCTGCTGACCTCAGCCCATAAAGTTCCAGCCACCCAGGCACAACTGAAAGCTTTAATCACAGGCAGAAACATCATAACTAAAGCCTACTAGGAGACAATACTCAGAGGAGGAAATAAATGGGCTATGACATTAAAATATTATACCAAACATGCCACAGAAGAGAAGGGAAAGTAAGTTAGGAATCCACTGTTTAACAGATCTAAGTTTGATTAACCAGCATAGCAACTGGTAAGATTATATTCTCTTCCTGCTTCTCAAGACTGCTTGCATTTTCACTACAATCAATGTGGAAAGTATTCAATAATATCTGTTCATATTTCAAAAAATTCTTTAGAAAGCATCGCTAAGCCCCACATTTACTGAGAAAACTAATGGAACATGGCATTGACTTAGAGGTATTTAATGGCTTTGAATGGAAAGTCCCTTTTTTTCCACTTTCACATATTTATGCAGTAGCTAACAGCACATGAAGGTAAAGACACTTGCTAGTCTCTCTCTCATATAGAAAAAAATATGTAAATTTATATCAGTAACTAAATAATTAATCATGCCAAAATACTAAATATCAGTTTTAGAAACTACAAAAAATGTGATTATGTGATTTAAAATGTCTCTCCCGTGTAGTACAAAATGGATTGCTATAATTAACTATCTGAAATCAAATACATAATTTGTATACTTCTTGAAGTCATACAACCCATCATACAGTTTTTTTGATTGTTTCCCAAAAGATTATTAGTGCATTTTGAATAGCTACCATGCTTTTGTTAGAGTTGCCACATTGTACTCCTGAGATGATAATCTTTCAGAGGAAAAGAGAGAAGCCATGTGTTGTGCTGTGTTCTTGCACATCCAAAGCTATCGGTGCAGGCACAGCAGCTTACATCCTGTGGTGTAAATCTGGCACCACCATTAAAGTACACACAGTTATGAATTGGCATTAGAGTAAGCAGAATTTGGGCACAATGCATATTCATTTTTATTAAAACTCTAAAGCATTTTGAAAGCCCTCATGTAAGAAGTACTAAAAGAAATGTAAAGCATATTAACAGTTATCGATGTGCACACTTTCATACATAGAAAGTCTGAGTAAAAACTGCAAAGGACTATAGAAAGGGAATACTGGATCCTGTGAGAGACAGCACAAGCCAGTTCAAATGCTAGGGAATGAAAACATGCTTTGTACTCCCACACCTGCTCTAACATACACCTGGCTCAGCTCAGACACCCTCTGTGGCTGTATACATCTAAACTGGAGCTGAAAATCTGGTAATTATGTATCAATTTAAAGCATGTGATGCCTGACTTGCGATCTCAAAGGTGCACACACTGACAATGACTGATATGGCCTCTGTTTTCATGTTTATTCAAATAGTATGAATATTCAAGCACATCAGATTTACAGAGCACAGAGGAACAATCCCTACACTGTCTCACTCCTGCTATGCTCTTGCCATTCTAAGCAGTGGAGCTGGGATACAGGTCACTAAAGCACATCCAGCTAATGGCTCCCAGCTCCCTCTCCAGTCCACACAAGTGTGTGAGTGAACAAGTGCAGGGATCACTGCACTTTGGGTTGGGAAAATGCTCATACACAAATCTTCCTATTCATGTCACTTCACACTTACCACAGGGAATTATTTCCTGGAGTTGTTTAGGAATTAACATTAATCATATTTTCTGGCCAGAGCAATTGCTTGAATGGAGTCCTAGTAATTTTTTTTACTCTATCT